>NC_087209.1:66566176-66792302 GCF_015104395.2 Macrobrachium nipponense
TATTCAGAGTCTAGCCCATTTCTTTAGGGGACTACAGCCCATTTTAAGTCCCAGCCAATTTTCAGTCCCCAGTCCTATTTCAACTCCAGGCCCATTTCCAGACTCCAGTCCATATGCAGGCCTCCACCCCATTTTCAAGACTCCAGCCCATATTCAGACCCGCCAGTCTATTTTCAGAATCCAGCCCATGATTCATATTTTTAGCCCATTTTTCAGACTCCATCCCCGATTTTAATATAAGACTTCCAGTCCATATCACACTCCAGCCCGTTTTCAGACCACAGTCCATTTCATTACCCAGCCCATTTTCAGACTCCAACCCATTTTCAGACCCAGCACATTATAGTCCCACCTTTTTAGACCCATCCCGTTTTCAGACTTCAGTCCTTTTTCAGGAATCCAGCCCATTTTCGATTCAATCAATTTTCAGACTCCATCCCATAGTGAGCCTCCAGCCATACCAAACTACAGCCATCTCCATACCCAGCCCAGTTTCAGATTCCAGTCCATATTCACACCCCAGACCCAATATTCATAAACTTCAGCCCAGTCAGATTCAAGCCCATTTTAAGACTCCAGACCATATTCATATTCCAACCATATCATAACTCCAGCTCATTTTCAGACCCCAGCCCATTTTTTGCAGTTCCCGTCCTTTTTCTGATTCCGGCCCATTTTCAGACTCCCGCCCATATTAAGACTTCCAGACAATATTGCAGACCCCAGCCCATTTTTCAGACATCCAGTATATTTTCAGAATACAGCCCCATATTCAGACTCCGGCAACGTTTCAAGACTTCCAGTACCATTTTCACACCCAACCCTCATTTCAGTCCCCAGCCCTTTTTCAGGAAATCCAAGCCATTATCACACTTCAGCCCAGTTTTCAGATTCCAGCCCATTTTCAGACTCCAGTTCATATTCAGACCTGGCAGCCCATTTTCCTTCAGACCCCAAACATTTTCAGACTCCAGCCCATATTCAGACTCCAGCCCATTTTCAGACCCCAGCCCATTTTCAGACCCCAGCCCATTTTCAGCCTTTAGTCCTTTTTCTGACTACAGCCCATATCAGACCTCAGCCCATTTTCAGACCCCAGCCCATTTTCAGACCCACACACATTTTCAGACCCCAGACCATATTCAGACTTCAGCTGATTTTCAGACTCCAGCCTTAATCAGATTCCAGCCAATTCAGGACAGCCATTTTCAGACTCCAGTCCATATTCAGACCAGTCCATTTCCATACTCCGCTGATATTTAGACCACAACCCATTTTCAGTCCCCAGCCATTTTCAGACCCCAGCCCATTTTCAGAACACTAGCCCATTTCAGTCCAAGTCCTTTTATAGACTCAAGGCCCATTCTCAGACCCCAGCCCATTTTCAGTCCCCCATTTTGAAACCCTAGCCCATTTTGAAACCCTAGCCCATTTTCATAACCCAGCCCATTTTCAGAACCCAGCCCATTTTAAGCCTCCAGTCCATATTCAGACTCCAGCCCATTTTCAGACTCCGACCATTTTCAGTCACCAGTCCTTTTGCAGACTCCTGCCCATTTTCAGGAATCCAGCCTGAAAAGGTTTTCAGTCCTCCAGTCCCTTTTAAAGACTCAGCCCATTTTTTCAAACTCCTTGCCCATTTTCAGACTGCAGCCCATAATTCCCCCCATAACCTTCCCCAAGTCCATTTTATGACCTCCAATCCCATTTTCAGACCAAAAGCCCACATTTTCAGGAACTGCATGCTTATTTTAAGACTCAAACCCATTTGTCAAAGACTTCAAGCCCATAGTTCCCACACTCAAACCCATTTGTTTCGAGACTCCAGCCATTTTCCCATTTTCCCAGTTCCCTTTGTTCTTTTTAAGACTCCACGCCCATTTTTCAGACTCAGCCCATTTGTTTTATACCTTCTGCCAATTTTCCAAAATTGGTTCCAGCCCATATTCAGACTCTAGCCCATTTCAGACTAACAGACCATTTTTAACGGTCCCCAGTCAAATTTTCAGTCCCCAGTACCTATTTCTCAATCCAGGCCATTTCCAGAACTCAGTCCATATACAGGCTCCACACCATTTCAGACTCCATCATATTCAGACTCCCGTCTTTTTTCAGAATCCAGCCACCTATTCAGATCTTAGCCCATTTTCAGACTTCAGCCCATATCACATTCCAGCCCGTTTTCAGACCCCAGTCCATTTCAGTCCCACCTAGCCCATTTTTCAGACTCCAGCCCATTTTCAGACAGCATTATCAGTCCATCCTTTTTCTTTTCATACCCATCCCTTTTTCAGACTTCAGTCTTTTCAAGACTCCAGTCCACTTTTCAGATTCAATCAATTTCAGACTCCATCCATATTGAGACTCCAGCCCATTTTCAAACTACTGCCCATTCTCAATACTCCAGGACCAGTTGACCAGGATTCCAGTCCATATTCAGACCCCAGGCCATATTCAAACTTCATCCTCAAGTTTCTAGATTCCAGCCTATTTTAAGACTCCAGCCCATATTCAGACTCCAAACCATATCAGACTCCATCTCATTTTCGACCCCAGCCCATTTGCAGTTCCCAGTCCTTTTTCTGATTCGGGCAAATTTTCAGACCCTACCCCATATTCAGACTCCAGCCAATATTCAGACCCCAGCCCATTTCCAGACATCAGTATATTTTCAGACTACAGCCCATATTACGACTCCGGAACATTTTCAGACTCCAGTTCATTTTCAGACCCAAGCTCATTTTCAGTCCCCAGCCCTTTTTTAGACTCCAGACCATTTTCAGACCCCAGTTCATTTTCAGACTACAGTCCATATTCAGACTCCAGAACATTTTCAGACTCCAGTCCATTTTTAAGACCAAGCTCATTTTTCAGTCCCCAGGCCTTTTTCAGACTCAAGCATATTTTCAAACACCAGCCCATTTTCAGTCCCCAGTCCTTTTTCAGACTCAAGCCCATTTTCAGACTCCAGCCACTTTCACCCTCCCTCCCATTTTAAGACTCCAGCCCCTATTCAGTCTCCAATCCATTCTAAGACTCCAGCCTATGTTCAGACCCAGCACATTTTCAGACTCCAGCCCATATTCACACTCCAGCCCATTTTAGCCCAAGCCCATTTTCAGTCCCTAGCCCATTTTCAGATTTCAGTCCATTTTCTCTAGCCCATATCCAGACTCTAGTCCATTTTCAGACTCCAGCCCATTTTCAGACCCCAGCACATTTTAGAACTCAAGCCCATATTCAGAGTCCAGACCATTTTCAGACCCCAGCCCAGTTTCAGTCCACAGTCCTATTTCAATTTAGGCCATTTCCAGACTCCAGTCCATATTCAGGCTCCAACCCATTTTCAGACACCAGCCCTTATTCAGACTCCAGTCCATTTTCCGAGTCCAGTCCATATTCAGACCTTAGCCCTTTTTCAGACTCCAGCACATTTTAAGACTCCAGCCCATATCACATTCCAGCCCGTTTTCACACCCCAGTGCATTTTCAATCCCCAGCCCATTTTCGGACTCCAGTCTATTTTGTCAGCCACCCAGACCCATTTTTGATCAGTCCCGTCCTTTTCAGACCCCATCCCTTTTTCAGACTTCAGTCCATTTTCAGAATCAAGCCCATTTTCAGACTACAGTCAATTTTCAGACGCCAGCCCATATTGAGACTCCAACCCATTTTCAAACTACAGCCCATCTCGTACTCCAGCCCAGTTTCAGATTCCAGTCCATACTCAGACTACAGCCCATATTCAGACTCCAAACCATATCCAACTCAAGCCCATTTTTAGACCCCAGCCCATTTGCAGTTCCTAGTCCTTTTACTGATTCTGGCCCATTTTCGGACTCCAGCCCATATTCAGACTCCAGACAATTTTCAGACCCCAGCCCATTTTCAGAGCCCAGTTCATTTTCAGACTACAGCCTATATTCAGACATCGGAACATTTTCAGACTCCAGTACATTTTCAGACACAAGTTCATTTTCAGTCCCAATCCCTTTTTCAGACTCCAGCCATTATCACACTCCAGCACATTTTCAGATTCCAGCCCATTTTCAGACTCCAGCTAATATTCAGAATGCAACCCATTTTAAGAACAAAGCCATTTTCAGACTCCAGCCCATATTCAGACCCCAGCCCATTTTAAGTTCCCAGCCCATTTGCAGTCCTTAGTCCTTTTTCAGACTACACCCCATATCAGACCTCAACCTATTTTCAGACCCCAGCCCATTTTCAGTCCACAGTCCTTTTTCAGATTCTGGCACATTTTCAGACTCCACCCTATATTCATACTCCAGCCCATTTTCCGACCCTAGCCCATTTTTAGACCCCAGACCATATTCAGACTTCAGCCGATTTTCAGACTCCAGCCCATAATCAGATTCCAGCCAATTCTCAGACTCCAGCCATTTTCAGACTTCAGATCATTTTCAGACTCCAGTCCATATTCAGACCAGTCCATTTTCATACTCCAGCCGATATTAAGACTACAGCCCATTTTCAAACACCAGCTCATTTTCAGTCCCAATTCCTTATTTTAGACTCCAGCCCATTTTCAGTCCCCATTTTAAGACCCTAGCCAATTTTGAAACCCTAGCCCATTTTTAGACCCCAGACCATTTTCAGACTCCAGCCCATTTTCAGTCACCAGTCCTTTTGCAGACTCCAGCCCATTTTCAGACTCCAGCCCATTTTCAGTCTCCAGTCTCTTTTAAGACTCCAACCCCTTTTCAACTCCAGCCCATTTTCAGACTGCATCCCATATTCAGACTCCATTCCATTTTATGACTCCAATCCCATTTTCAGACCAAGACCATTTTTAGACTTCAGGCCATTTTAAGACTCCAGCCCATTTTCAGACTCCAGTCCATTTTCAGTTCACATTCTTTTTCAGACTCCAGCCCATTTTCAGACTCCACCCCATTTTCATACCTCAGCCCAAATATTTTCAGTCCTTAGTCCTTTTTCAGACTCCAGCCCATATCAGACCTCAGCCCATTTTCAGACCCAAGCCCATTTTCAGTCACCAGTCCGTTTTCAGATTCTGGCTTATTTTCAGACACCACCCTATATTCATTCTCCAGCCCATTTTCAGACACCAGCCCATTTTCAGACCCCATACCATATTCAGACTTCAGCCTATTTTCAGACTCCATCCAATAATCTGATTCCATCCAATTCACAGACTCCAGCCATTTTCAGACTCTAGTCAATATTCAGACCATTCCATTTTCATACTCCAGCCAATATTTAGACCACAGCCCATTTTCACACTCATTTCCATTTTCAGACCCCAAGCCCCTCCCAAACAATCAGCCATTTTCCCCAAAATTTTTCACCAGCCCATTTTTCAGTCCCAGTCCTTTTTTATGGACTCCAGCCCATCAGACCCAGCCATGTTCAGTTCCCCATGTTTAGACCCAGCCCATTGTAAAACCCTAGCCCATTTTTAGACACCAGCCCTTTTTAAGGCTCCAGCCCATATTCAGACTCCCGTCCATTTTATGACTACAATCCCATTTTAGGACCAAGACCATTTTTAGACTGCAGGCCATTTTAAGACTCCAGCCCATTTCAAGACTCCACCCCATTTTCAGACCCCAGCCCATTTTAAGTCCACCATTTTCAGACCCTAGCCCATTTTGAAACCCTAGCCTATTTTTAGACCCCAGACTATTTTCAGACTCCAGCCCATTTTCAGGCACCAGTCCTTTTGTAGACTCCAGCTCATTTTCACACTCCAGCCCATTTTCAGTCTCCAGTCTCTTTTAAGACTCCAGCCCATTTTCAAACTAGCCCATTTTCAGACTCCCGTCCATTTTATGACTCCAATCCCATTTTCAGACTAAGACCCAGAATAATTTTGACCCAGAACCTTTTAGAGACCATTTTTAGACTGCAGGCCATTTAAGACTCCAACCCATTTCAAGATTTCAGCCCATATTCAGACTCCAACCCATTTTTAGACTCACGCCCATTTTCAGTTCCCAGTTCTTTTTCAGACTCGAGCCCATTTTCAGACTCCACCCCATTTTCATACCTCAGCCCAAATTTTTTCAGTCCTTAGTCCTTTTTCAGACTCCAGCTCATATCAGACCTCAGCCCATTTTCAGACCCAAGCCCATTTTCAGTCACCAGTCCTTTTTCAGATTCTGGCCTATTTTCAGACTCCACCCTATATTCATTCTCCAGCCCATTTTCAGACCCCATACCATATTCAGACTTCAGCCGATTTTCAGACTCCATCCCATAATCTGATTCTAGCCAATTCACAGACTCCAGCCATTTTCAGAATCTAGTCCAATATTCAGACCAGTCCATTTCATTATCCAGCCAATATTGCGATACAGCCCTTTCAGACTCAATCCATTTTCAGACCCCAGCCCATTTTCAAACACCAGCCTATTTTCAAACACCAGCCCATTTTCAGTCCCAAGTCCTTTTTTAGACTCCAGCCCATTCCCAGAACCCAGCCCATTTTCAGTCCACAGTCCTTTTTCAGATTCCAGCCCATTTTCAGACTCCACCTATATTCATACTCCAGCCCATTTTCAGACCCATGCCCATTTTCAGGCCCCAAACCATATTCAGACTTCAGCAAATTTTCAGACTCCAGCCCATAATCAGATTCCAGCCAATTCTCAGACTCCCAGCCGCTTTTCAGACTACAGGCCATTTTCAGACTCAGTCAATATTTAGACCAGTCCATTTTCATACTCCAGCCAATATTTACACCACAGCCCATTTTCAGACTCCAGCCATTTTCAGACCCCAGCCCATTTTCAAACACCAGCCCATTTTCAGTCCCGAGTCCTTTTTTAGACCCCAGCCCATTCTCAGACCCCAGCCCATTTTCAGTCCCCATTTTCAGACCCTAGCCCATTTTGAAACCCTAGCCCATTCTTAGACCCCAGCCCATTTTAATGCTCCAGTCCATATTCAGACTCCAGCAACCATTTCAGACTCAAGCCCAATTTTCAGTCACCAGTCCTTTTGCAGACTCCAGACCATGTTCAGCTCTCCAATCCCTTTTAAGACTCCAGCCCATTTTCAAACTCCAGCCCATTTTCAGACTGCAGCCTATATTCAGACTCCAGTCCATTTCATGACTCCAATCCCATTTTCAGAACAAAGCCCATTTTTAGACCGCAGGCCACTTTAAGACTCCAGCCCATTTCAAGACTCCAATCCATATTCAGACTCCAACCTGTTTTCAGACTCCAGCCTATTTACATACCTCAGCCAATTTTCAAATTCCAGCACATTTTCAGACTCCAACCCATTTTCAGACCCCAGCCCATTTTCATACCTCAGACAATTTTCAAATTCCAGCACATTTCCAGACATCCATCACTTTTCCAGGCCAATTTTTAGACACAGCCCCCATCCGACGCCTAACCAATTTTCTGCCATTTAGACCCACAGACTCCTGCCCATTTTCAGACTCCAGTCCATTTTCAGACCTCAACCCGTTTCCAGACTCCAGCCCATTTTAGAACTTCAGCCCATAGACAGAGTCCCACTCATTTTCAGACCCCAATCATTTTCAGTAATCAATCATTTTTCACACTCCAGCCCTTTTTTAGATTCCACCCTATATTCAGACTCGAACCCATTTTCAGACTCCAGCCATTTTTAAGACAAGCCCATTTACAGATTTCAGCCCATTTTCAGACTCCAGCATATATTCAGACCTCTGTCAATTTTCAGACTCCAGCCCATAAACAGACCCCAGTGCATTTTCAGACTCCAACCCATATCCAGACTCCAGACCATTTTCTGAATCCATTCCACTTTCAGACCCCAGCCCATTTTCATTCCTCCATCGTTTTCAGACCCCAGCCCATTTTCAGACTACAGCATATATTTAAACTCTAGCTCATTTTCAGACTCCACCCTATATTCAGGCCCCAGTCCATTTTCAGACATCATTCCATTTTCAGACTTCAGCTCATTTTCAGACTCAAACCAATATTCAGACTCCAGCCAATTTTTAGACTCCAGTCCATTTCCAGTCTCCAGCCCATTTTAGACTTCAGCCCATTTTCAGACTCTAGCCCATGATCAGTCCCCAGTACCTTTTCAGACACCAGCCCATTTTCAGACTACAGCTCATATGCAGACTCCAGCCCATTTTCAGACTCCTGTCCATTTAATGACCCCAGCCTATTTACAGACCCCGGCCCATTTTTAAATCCCAGTCCATTTTCAGACTCCAGCCCATTTTCAGACTCCAGCACACTTTAAGATGCAAGCCAAATTTCAGACTCCAGCCCATTTTCAGACTCCAGCATATATTCAGACTCCAGTCCATTCGAAGACTCCAGCCCATAAACAGACACCAGTCCATTTTCAGACACCAACCCATATTCAGACTCCAGTCCACTTTCAGAATCCAGCCCATTTTCAAACCCCAACCCATTTTCAGTCCTCCATCCATTTTCATCCCACAGCCCATTTTCAGACTCCGGCATATATTCAGACTCCAGGTCATTTTCAGACTTCACCCTATATTCAGACTCCAGACCATTTTGAGATCAGTCTATTTTCAGACTCCAGCTCATTTTCAGACCCAAGCCAATTTTCAGACTCCAGCCAATTTTTAGACGCCAGTCCATTTTCAGTCTCCATTACATTTTAGACTCCAGCCCATTTTCAGACTCTAGTCAATTTTCAGACTCCAGGCTATATTCAGACCCTAGCCCATTTTCACACCCCATCAAACTTGCAGACTCAATCCCATATTCAGACTCCAACCCATATTCAGACTCCACCCTATTTTCAGACCCAAGCACATTTTCATTCCCTAGTCCTTTCTCAGACTCCAGCCTTTTTCAAAACTTCAGCCCATATCAGAACCCAGCCCTTTTTCAGACTCCAGCCAATTTCCAGACCCCATCCCATTTCAAGTCTTTTTCAGATTCTGCCCCATTTTAAGACTCCAGCCCATATTCAGACTCCAGCCTATATTCAGACTCCACCCCATTTTCAAACCCAAGACCATTTTTAGACTCCAACCCATTGTCAGACTCCAGCCGATATTGAGATTTCAGCCCATTTTCAGACTGCAGCCCATATTAAGACTTTAGCCCATTTTCATACTCCAGTCCATTTTCATACTCCAGCCCATTTTCAGTCACCAGTCCTTTTTCAGTCTCCAGCCCATATTCATACTCCAGCCCATTTCCATACTCCAGCCAATTTTCAGATTCCAGCCCATTTTCAGACTTCAGCCCATATTCAGAACCCAGCCCATTTTCAGTCCAGGGACATTTTCAGACTCCAGCCCATTTTCCGACTGCAACCCATTTTCAGACCCCAGCCGATTTTCAGTACCTAGTGTTTGCTCATATTCAGACACCAAACCATAGCAGACTCCAGCCCATTTTCAGAACCCAGCTTGTTTGCAGTCCCCATTCCTTTTTCTAATTCCGACCCATTTTCAGACTTCAGCCCATATTCAGACTCCAGCCTATTTTCAGAACCTAGCCCTTTTTCAGACTCCAGTTCATTTTCAGACGACAGCCTAGATTCAGACTCCAGAACATTTTCAGACTCCAGTTCATTTTCAGACCCAACCTCATTTTTAGTCCCCAGCCCTTTTCCAGAATACAGCCATTATCACACCCCAGCCCATTTTAAGACTCGAGCCCATTTCCTGATTCCAGCCCATTTTCAGACTCCAGCTCATATTCAGACTGCAGCCCATTTTCAGAACCAAGCCATTTTCAGACTCCAGCATATATTCAGACTCCAGCATATATTCAGACTCCAGCCCATTTTCAGAACCCAGCCCATTTACAGCCCTTAGTCCTTTTTCAGACTACAGCCCAAATCAGACCTCAGCACATTTTAAGACCCCAGCCCATTTTCATTCCACAGTCCTTTTTCAGTTTCTGGCCCATTTTCAGACTCGATCCTATATTCATACTCCAGCCCATTTTCAGACCCATGCCCATTTTCAGACCCCAGACCATATTCAGACTTCAGCCAATTTTCAGACTGCAGTCCATAATCAGATTCCTGCCAATTCTCAGACTCCAGGCCATTTTCAGACTCCAGTCCATATTCAGACCAGTACATTTTCATACTCCAGCTGATATTTAGACCACAGCCCATTTTCAGTCTCCAGCCATTTCAGATCCCAGCCCATTTTCAGACACCAGCCCATTTTCAGTCCCAAGTCCTGTTTTAGACTCCAGCCCATTCTCGGACCCAAGCCCATTCTCAGTCCCCCATTTTCAGACCCGACCCATTTTGAAACCATAGCCCATTTTCAGAACCCAGCCCATTTTAAGGCTCCAGTCCATATTCAGACTCCAGCCCATTTTCAAACTCCAGCCCATTTTCAGTAACCAGTCCTTTTGCAGACTCCAGCCCATTTTCAGTCTCCAGTCCATTTTAAGACTCCAGCCCATTTTCAAACTCCTGCCCATTTTCAGACTGCAGCACATAATCAGACTCCAGTCCATTTTATGACTTCAATCCCATTTTCAGACCAAAGCCTATTTTTAGACTGCATCCATTTTAAGACTCCAGCCCATTTCAAGACTTCAGCCCATATTCAGACTCAAACACATTTATAGAATAGCCAATTTTCAGTCCCCAGTTCTTTTTCAGACTCCAGCCTATTTTCAGACTCAGCCCATTTTCATACCTCTGCCAATTTTCAAATTCCAGCCCATATTTCAGACTACAGCCCATTTCAAGACCACAGCCAATTTTCAGTCCCCAGTCCTATTTCAATCCAGGCCATTTCCAGACTCCAGTCCATATTCAGGTTCCAGCCCATTTTCAGACTCCAGCCTATATTCAGACTCCAGTCCATTTTCAGAATCCAGCCCATATTCAGATCTTAGCCCATCTTCAGACTCCAGCCCATATCACACAATATCCCGTTTTCAGACCCCAGTCCATTTTCAGTCCCCAGACCATTTTCAGACTCCAGCCCATTTTCAGACCCAGCACATTATGTCCCATCCATTTTCAGACCCAATCCTTTTTTCAGACTTCAATCTTTTTTCAGACTACATCCCATTTTCAAACTACAGCCCATCTCATATTCCAGCCCAGTTTCAGAATCCAGTCCATATTCAGACCTCAGCCCATATTCAACTTTCAGCCCAGTTTCAGATTCCAGCCCATTTTCAGACTACAGCCCATATTCAGACTCAAAACCATATCAGACTCCAGCTCATTTTCATACCCCAGCCCATTTGCAGTTCCCAGTGCATTTTCTGATTCTAGCAAATTTTCAGACTCCAGCCCATATTCAAACTCCAGCCAATATTCAGACCCCAGCCCTTTTTCTGACATCAGTAAATTTTCAGACAACAGCCTATATTTAGACTCCGGAAAATTTTCAGGCTCCAGTCCATCTTCACACACAAGCTCACTTTCAGTCCCCAGCCATTTTTCAGAATCCAGCCATTATCACACTCCAGCTCATTTTCAGACTCGGTCCCATTTTCTGATTCCAGCCCATTTTCAAACTCAAGCTCATATTCAAACGGCATCCCATTTTCAGACCCAAGCCATTTTCAGACTCCATCCCATATTAACACTCCAGGCCATTTTCAGACCCCAGCCAATTTTCAGCCCTTAGTCTTTTTTCAGACTATAGCCCATATCAGACCTTAGACCATTTTCAGACCCCAGCCCATTTTCAGTACACAGTCCTTTTCAGATCTGGCCCATTTTTCAGGACTTCCACCTATATTCATAACTCCAGCCCATTTTCAGACACCAAGCCCCTTTCAGACCTCAGGCCATATTCTAAAACACTTCAGCAATTTTTAGACTCCACAGTCCATAATCAGATTCAGCCAATTCTCAGACTCCAGCCATTTTTCAGACCCAGCCAGTTTTTCAGACTCCGGTCCATATTCAGACCAGTCCATTTTCTATCCACCCGATATTTAGACCACAGCCCATTTTAAGTCTCCAGCCATTTTCAGACCCCACCCCATTTTCAGAAACCAGCCCCTTTTCAGTCTCAAGTCCTTTTTTTAGACTCCAGCCCCTTCTCAGACCCAAGCGCATTTTCAGTCCCCAATTTTCAGACCCAACTTATTTTGAAACCCTCACCCATTTTCAGAAACCAGCCCATTTTAAGGCTCCAGTCCATATTCAGACTCCAGCCCATTTTCAAACTCCAGCCCATTTTCAGTCACCAGTCCTTTTGCAGACTCCAGCCCATTTTCAGACTCCAGTCCCTTTTAAGACTCCAGCCCATTTTCAAACTCCTGCCCATTTTCAGACTGCAGCACATAATCAGACTCCAGTCCATTTTATGACTCCAATCCCATTTTCAGACCAAAGCCCATTTTTAGACTGCATGTCATTTTAAGACTCCAGCCCATTTCAAGACTTCAGCCCATATTCAGACTTTAACCCAGTTTCAGACTCCAGCCCATTTTCAGTCCCCAGTTCTTTTTCAGACTCCAGCCCATTTTCAGACTCGGCCCATTTTCATATATCTACCAATTTTCAAATTCCAACCCATATTCAGAGTCTAGCCCATTTTCAGACTACATCCCATTTTAAGACCCCAGCCAATTTTCAGTCCCCAGTCCTATTTCAATCCAGGCAATTTTCAGACTCCAGTCCATATTCAGGCTCCAGCCCATTTTCAGACTCCAGCCCATATTCAGACTCCAGTCCATTTCAGACTCCAGCCCATATCACACTCCAGCCCGTTTTCAGACCACAGACCATTTTCATTACCCAGCCCATTTTAAGACTCCAGCCCATTTTCAGACCCAGCACATTATCAGTCCCATCCTTTTTCAGACCCCATCCCTTTTTCAGACTTCAGTCCTTTTTCAGACTCCAGCCCTTTTTCAGACTCCAATCAATTTTCAGACTCCATCCCATATTAAGACTCCACCATTTTCAAACTACAGCCCATCTCATACTCCAGCCCAGTTTCAGATTCCAGTCCATATTCACACCCCAGCCCCATATTCAAACTTCAGCCCACTCGCCCATATTCAACTTCAGCCCAGATTCCAGCCTATTTAAGACTCCAGGCCCATATTCAGACTCCAAACCATATCAGACTCCATCTCATTTTCAGACCCCAGCCCATTTGCAGTTCCCAGTCCTTTTCTGATTCAGGCAAATTTTCAGACTCCAGCCCATATTCAGACTCCAGCCAATATTGAGACCCCAGCCCATTTCCAGACATCAGTATATTTTCAGACTACAGCCCATATTCAGACTCCAGAACATTTTCAGACTCCAGTTCATTTTCAGACCCAAGCTCATTTTCAGTCCCCGGCCCTTTTTAGACTCCAGACCATTTTCAGACCCCAGTTCATTTTCAGACTTCAGTCCATATTCAGACTCCAGAAACATTTTCTTTAGACCAGTCCATTTTTAAGACCAAGCTCATTTCTGTCCCAGCCCCCTTTTCAGACTCAAGCATATTTTCTAACACCAACCCATTTTCAGTCCCCAGTCCTTTTTCAGACTCAAGCCCATTTTCAGACTCCAGCCACTTTCACCCTCCCTCCCATTTTAAGACTCCAGCCCCTATTCAGTCTTCAATCCATTTTAAGACTCCAGCCTATGTCCAGACCCCAGCACATTTTCAGACTCCAGCCCATCTTCACACTCCAGCCCATTTTCGACCATGCCCATTTTCAGTCCCTAGCCCATTTTCAGATTTCAGTCCATTTTCTCTAACCCATATCCCGAATCCAGTCCATTTTAAGAATCCAGCCCATTTTCAGACCCCAGCACATTTTAGAACTCAAGCCCATATCCAGACTCCAGACCATTTTCAGACCCCAGCCCAGTTTCAGTCCCCAGTCCTATTTCAATTCAGGCAATTTCCAGACTCCAGTCCATATTCAGGCTCCAACCCATTTTCAGACACCAGCCCTTATTCAGACTCCAGTCCATTTTCCAAGTCCAGTCCATATTCAGACCTTAGCCCTTTTTCAGACTCCAGTACATTTTAGCCTCCAGCCCATATCACACTCCAGCCAGTTTTCACACCCCAGTCCATTTTCAATCCCAGCCCATTTTCAGACTCCAGTCCATTTTCAGACCCAGCCCATTATCAGTCCCGTCCTTTTTCAGACCCCATCCCTTTTTCAGACTTCAGTCCATTTTCAGACTCAAGCCCATTTTCAGACTACAGTCAATTTTCAGACTCCAGCCCATATTGAGACTCAAACCCATTTTCAAACTACAGCCCATCTCGTACTCCAGCCCAGTTTCAGATTCCAGTCCATACTCAGACCCCAGCCCATATTCAGACTCCAAACCATATCCAACTCAAGCCCCTTTTTAGACCCCAGCCAATTTGCAGTCCCTAGTCCTTTTTCTGATTCTGGCCCATTTTCAGACTCCAGCCAATATTCAGACTCCAGAAAATTTTCAGACCCCAGCCCATTTTCAGACCCCCGTTCATTTTCAGACTACAGCCCTTTTTCACACTCCAGCCATTATCACTCTCCGGCCAATTTTCAGATTCCAGCCCATTTTAAGACTCCAGCTAATATTCAGACTGCAGCAAATTTTAGACTCAAGCCATTTTCAGACTCCAGCCCATTTGCAGTCCTTAGTCCTTTTTCAGACTACACCCCATATCAGACCTCAGCCTATTTTCAGACCCCAGCCCATCTTCAGTCCACAGTCCTTTTTCAGATTCTGGCACATTTTCAGACTCCACCCTATATTCATACTCCAGCCCATTCGACCCTAGCGCATTTTCAGACCACGACCATATTCAGACTGCAGCCGATTTTCAGACTCCAGCCCATAATCAGATTCCAGCCAATTCTCAGACTCCAGCCATTTTCAGACTCCAGGCCATTTTCAGACTCCATTCCATATTCAGACCAGTCCATTTTCATACTCCAGCCAATATTTAGACTCCAGCCCATTTTCAGACTCTAGCCATTTTCAGACCCCAGCCATTTTCAGACCCCTGCCCAATTTTAGTCCCAAGTCCTTATTTTAGACTCCACCACATTCTCAGACCCCAGCCCATTTTCAGTTCCCCATTTCCACACCCTAGCCCATTTTGAAACCCTAGACTATTTTTTAGACACCAGACCATTTTCGGACTCCAGCCCATTTTCAGTCTCCAGTCTCTTTTAAGATTCCAGCCCACTTTCAAACTCCAGCCCATTTTCAGACTGCAGCCCATATTCAGACTCCACTCCATTTTATGACTCCAATCCCATTTTCAGACCAAGCCCATTTTTAGACTTCAGGCCTTTTTAAGACTCCAGCCCATTTCAAGACTTCAGCCCATATTTAGACTCCAACCCATTTTCAGACTCCAGCCCATTTTCAGACTCCACCCCATTTTCATACGTCACCCAATTTTCAAATTCCAGCCCATTTTCATATGCCAGCCAATTTTCAGACCATCCCATTTTCAGACTCCAGCCCATAATCAGACTCCAGTCCATTTGCAGACCAAAACCCATTTTCAGACACTAGCCCATTTCCAGACTCCAGCCCATATTCAGACTCCTGCCCATTTTCAGACTCCAGTCCATTTTCAGACCCCAGACCATTTTCAGAATCCAGCCCATTTTAGGACACCAGCCCATATTCAGAGTCCGGCTCATTTTCAGACCCCACCCATTTTCAGTACCTAATCGTTTTTCACACTCAAGCCCTTTTTTTATTCCACCCTATATACAGACTCGAACCCATTTTCAGACTCCAGCCCATTTTTAGACTCCAGCCCTTTTGAAGACAAGCACATTTTCAGACCCCAGCCCATTTTCAGACTCTACCATATATTCAGACTCCAGTCCATTTGAAGACTCCAGCCCATAAACAGACACCAGTCCATTTTGAGACTCCAGCCCATATTCAGACTCCAGTCCATTTTCAGAATCAAGCCCATTTTCAGACCCCATCCCATTTTCAGTCATCCATCCATTTTCAGAATCCAACCCATTTTCAGACTCCGGCATATATTCAGACTCCAGCTCATTTTCAGACTCCACCCTATATTCAGACTCCAGACCATTTTCAGACCAGTACATTTTCAAACTCCAGCCCATTTTCAGTCCTTAGTCCTTTTTAAGACTCCAGCCCATATCAGACCTCTGCCCATTTTCAGACCCCAAACCATTTTCAGTCCACAGTCCTTTTTCAGATTCCGGCCCATTTTCAGACTCCACTCTATATTCATACTCCAGCCCATTTTTAGACCCTAGCCCATTTTCAGATCCCAGACAATATTCAGACTTCAGCCAATTTTCAGACTCCAGCCCATAATCAGATTCCAGCCAATACTCAGACTCCAGCCATGTTTATACTCCAGGCAATTTTCAGACTCCAGTCCATATTCAGACCAGTTCAGACCCCAGCCCATTTTCAGACACCAGCCCAATTTTAGTCCCAAGTCCTTTTTTAGACTCCAGCCAATTCTCAGTCCCCAATTTTAAGACCCTAGCCCATTTGAAACCCTAGCCCATTTTAGGACCCCAGCCCATTTTAAGGCTCCAGTCCATATTCAGACTCCAGCCCAATTTTCAGACTCCAGCCCATTTTCAGTTACCAGTCCTTTTGCAGACTCCAGCCCATTTTCAGACTCCAGCCCATTTCCAGTCTCTAGGCCCTTTTAAGACTCCAGCCCATTTTCAAACTCCAGCCCATTTTCAGAATGCACCCCATATTCACACTAGTCCATTTTATGACTCCAATCCCATTTTCACACCAAAGCCCAATTTTAGACTGAAGGCCACTTTAAGACTCCAGCCTATTTCAAGACTCCAACCCATATTCAGACTCACACCCAGTTTTAGACTCCAGCCCATTATCAGTCCCCAGTTCTTTTTCAGACTCCAGCCCATTTTCAGACTCCAGCCCATTTTCATACCTCAGCCAATTTCCAAATTCCAGCACATTTCCAGACTCCAGCCAATTTTCAGATTATCCAATTTTCAGACTACGGCCCATATGCAGACTTTAGTCCATTTGCAGACCAAAGCCCATTTTCAGACCCTAGCCCATTTTCAGACTTCAGTCCATATTCAGACTCCTGCCAATTTTCAGACTCCAGTCCATTTTCAGACCTCAGCCCGTTTTCAGACTCCAGCCCATTTTAGGACTCCAGCCCATATTCAGAGTCCCACTCAATTTCAGACCCCACCCATTTTCAGTACCCAATCGTTGTTCACACACCAGCGCTTTTTTAGATTCCACCTTATATTCAGACTCGAACTCATTTTCAGCCTCCAGCCCATTTTCAGACTCCAGCCCTTTTCGAGACAAGCCCATTTTCAGACTCCAGCCCTTTTTAACCCTTAAACGCCGACTGGACGTATTTTACGTCGAGATAAATTGTCTCTCGGGTGCCGACTGGACGTAGTTTACTTCGACATACAAAAGTTTTTTTTTTAAATTCGCGGAAAAATACTTATAGGCCTACCAGCCTAAAACTTTTGAATCACGCGCCTTGGGGGATGCTGGGAGTTTACGGATCAAGGCCTGGTTTTGTTTTGAAGCGTGACCCAAGTGCGCATGCGCGATATCCCTTCTTCTCGCTCCAGCCAGCATCAGTAGCGCATCATCCGAGAGCGATCTTTCGTCAGAAGCGTGTTTTTCTGGACTTGTGGGAGACTTAGAGCATTTGTGTTGCTACAGGACATTCCTAGATATGTCTCAACGACGTGTGGAAGGCCGCAAAGGCGCGTTTTTACCCGTAGGGAAAGGGATCATGTAAGGCGAGTTTT
This sequence comes from Macrobrachium nipponense, assembly GCF_015104395.2. Taxonomy (NCBI): domain Eukaryota; kingdom Metazoa; phylum Arthropoda; class Malacostraca; order Decapoda; family Palaemonidae; genus Macrobrachium; species Macrobrachium nipponense. Next base: position 66,583,885 of record NC_087209.1, read on the forward strand.
GGACCTGGATGCTGGCGAGGGGCCAAGCACCCAGCATGACCCCGCGCCTCAAGGCCGTTCTGTGCAGCCACGTGTGGCTGAAAGTGTTTTTAGGACACAGCGTATGCCTTTCGTTACCCCTAGGAAGCATGTGGCCGTCCTTAGGGGCATCGTAAGCATTTGGGAGGCCTCAACCAAAGGGAAATAGATGAATATCTATCAGAGCTTGATCGGGAACATGTCGCAAGTCCTCATTTTGATGGCGGATGGTCATCGAGTGATGAGGACATCAGTCCCGATGAAAGTGAGGATGAATCCTATGCCCCCAATGTCCATTCGAGGCTCTTATCCCGAAAGTGAGCTCGAATTCAGTGGGTTCAGTGCTTACGAGGGGGAATCTGAGGAGGGGGAGGGTGGGGATACGGGGTCAAGTTTTATCGCAGAGGACGATACAGAAAGTGAGGGCCTAAGTGAGGGTGATGGGCCAACGGGGGAGGGTAGAGTGCAATATCGTACCCGCCCCCGTGCGCATGCGCGCGCACGGGCACGTAGAAGGTCGGCTCGTCGTGCCAGCCAAGGTGAAGGTCGGTCGTCGGAGAGTGACGAGGGGTGGACGGAGGACCCCACCCCTCCTAACATGCACCCCTTCACGGCAACCCCTGGGATCACCGTACCAGTACCCCTGACTGTTTTGGGGTTCATCCAGCTTTCCTAACGCAGGAATTGCTGGAATACCTGGTACACGAGACGGTGGACTACGCTCGGTACTGCCGTATGAGCTGAGGACGACCTTGTCGTATTACTAGCGGGGTTGCAACCTCATTGACATGGCGCATTTTTTGGGGCTCCACATTTATTTTGGTATGACACCTGCTGCCGACGTCAGGCAATATTGGAGGAGAAATTATTTTTTATGTATGCCTAATGTGCCTGGCGTTATGTCCCGTGATAATTTCCTGGCGTTGGACAGGTACTTCAACGCCTTCAACCGAAGGGCCATACCCGGAATAACAGTGATGCGCCTCATTTTAGTGTGCACAGTTGTTGGATGAGGGGATGATGCCTTACAAAGGACGTCTTAGTTATAAAAGTGTATAACCCCAAGAAGCCAAAGAAATATGGTGTGAAATTCTTTCTTATTACCGAGGGCCAACACTGGATACGTTGTGGACTTTTCAGTGTTTCCGGGGTCTTCTCCACGCTGCGTGACACTGTATTCAATCTTGTGGGACGTTTCCGTAACCAGGGATATCACCTGTTTATGGATAATATTATAACTCGGTATCCCTGGCCCAGGAACTGTAGGAAGCAGGTGTTCACGTCAGTGGTACCCTTCGGTTGGTGCGTGGGGCGGGGCCCCGAATGTCCTGGGGAAGGGGTTCGCTAGTCATCCGCAACACCTGGCAAGAGGAGAGACAGAGTGGCGGCGGAAGGGCGCTGTCTTCGTCATCTGTTTGGGAAGGGTGTCCGACTCGTCCCCATGATTACGACGAGTCATGAACCCATCCATAGAAGAGATCGTACAGCGGAAGAAAGACACGTCGACAGGGCCGAGTTGTGTTTGAGGAGTTCGTACCGAGCGGCCTACTGTCATTGGGCACTACAACAGGCACATGGGAGGAGTTTGATCTCTTTGATCAGCTCATCCAGTATTATCCCTTCGCCAGGAGAACCAGAAGGTGGACACAGAAGCTCCTCAAATACATCCTTCAGTTGGCCCTCCAAAATGCCTACATACGTACTGTGGGTACCGCGTGACAATCTTCCGAGGTTGACCCACATACAGTTCCTAGAGGTAGCCGGGAATGCCCTCATCAACTTCGATCCCGATGAGTGGTCTCCATTCCATAAACTGGACCCCCTGCCCCGAGCTGCAGATCTGCCCCTAAGGGAGGGAAACAGATAGGAGGGCCTAACTTCTTTTTTTTTTTGCTTCCGACCTGCCGCCGCCCCTGCTGCTTGCCGCCCATGCTGACGACGCCCCTGCTGCCGCCGCCCTGCTGCCGCCGCCCCTGCTGATGACGCCCCTGCTGCCGCCGCCCCTGCTGCGATGCCCTGCTGCCGCCGCCCCTGCTGACGACGCCCCTGCTGCCGCCGCCGACCCTGCTGACGACGCCCTGCTGCCGCGCCCCTGCTGCCGCCACCGCCCCTGCTGACGACGCCCCTCTTGCTGCTGGCCCCGCCACTCAACCGCTTCTCATCGGGTAGTGGACCCTGCGTGTCGGCTGCAGCCAGGGGATCACATACTGGAGGCCTTACAAGGGCGAGGCCCAGAAACGGTGCCAGGGTGTGCCATATGAATGGCAGAAGGAGAGAACACCAGTTTGTTCTTCTGTACGTCCTCTGCAAAGTTGCTCTTTGCAGGATAGGGGAGTGTGACTGGAAGTACCACACTACGGTCATTGTATTGGAGGGTGCCCCCTAAACCGACAGCGGAGGGCGCACGGGGCCACCGGGTCCATCAGCAGTAAGGGCGCGCATCTCCCTCCTCCACCTGTACCTCGTCATGTCGAGTGGAAAAAAAATGCAAGACTCTTCAATGGAGGAGGGAGAAAACGAGAATAGAACGAAGAGTCAGGATTACGAGTGTGAGTATTCTGCATTTATTTTATATTTATTTATATGTTTATTTACAATTTTTTATATATCCGAATCTGTGCATGATAAAATAATATAAGACATTTCATTTGTATGCGAAAGAGAAGTGTCACCTGCATTCCTTTTAGTTATGTATTGTACCAGAATCAAGAATGTGTACTATATATAACTTTGACGTATTTATTACAATTTTTTATATATCCGAATCTGTGCATGATAAAATAATTAATAAAGACATTATTGGTGTGGTTCGCCCCGATAGGAGCAAGTGTGGATGCTATTCCTTTTATATGTATGGTATAGAACGAATAATAATAGTATATATATGTATATATATATATAAATTATATATATATAATATATATCTATATATATATATATAAGTATATATATATAGATATATATATATATATATATATATATATATGATATATATATATATATATATATATATATTATCATATATATATATAATATATATTATAAATATTGGTTTTTTTTTGGGTAAGACAAATTACTACAGTCTAGTAATATTCAATCATTTACCTTCACTTTAAACAAATTGCAAGTCTCTAGAACAATATCTCGATTTATGGTGAATATTTGAAAAAAAATATTTTTATTCCCTCCGCGCGCCGATTCTCGGCAGCGAATCTCCGAAATGCGTAGGTCACATTCTCCTAATATTTGGGCCTTTTCATATTACGCTTATTTTAGAGTTTTATATGGAAAATGTGCGCAAAAACATGCACAATATAAAAAAAATATTGGAAGGTTGTAGCATTCTCATTTTTGAAATATTTGCATATAAAGTACGATAAGTACGAAAAAAACTACGATCGGTCAAACTTTGACTCAACCGAAATGGTCAAAAAAACGCATTGTAACATACAAATCTTACAATCTAGTAATATTCAATCATTTATCTTCACTTTAAAACATATTGCAAGTCTCTAAAACAATATCTCGATTTATGGTGAATTTTTGAAAAAAAAATATTTTTTTCCCCTCCGCGCGCCCATTCTCGGCCGAAAATCTCCGAAACGCGTAGGTCACATACTCCTATTTGTGCCTTTTCATATTACGTTTTTTTTAGAGGTTTATATATGGAAATGTGCGCAAAAACATACACAATATAAAAAAAAATATTGGAAGGTTGTAGCATTTCTCATTTTTTGAAATATTTGCATATAAATTACGATAAGTACGAAAAAAAACTACGATCGGTCAACTTTGACTCAACCGAAAAGGTCAAAAAAAAGCAAAAAAGCATTTGTAACATAAAAATCTTACAGTCTAGTAATATTCAATCATTTATCTTCATTTTAAAACGAATTGCAAGTCTCTAGAACAATATCTCGATTTATGGTGAATTTTTGAAAAAAAAAAAAAACATTTCCCTACGCGCGCCGATTCTCGGCATCGAATCTCCGAAACGCGTAGGTCACATTCTCCTAATATTTGTACCTTTTCATATTACGCTATTCTTAGATTTTTATATATGGAAATGTGCGCAAACACATACACAATATAACAAAAAATATTGGAAGGTTGTAGCATTTCTCATTTTTGAAATATTTGCATATAAAAAAGTACGATAAATAGGAAAAAAACTACGATCGGTCAACTTTGACTCAACCGAAAAGGTCAAAATACGCATTTGTAACATAAAAATCTTACAGTCTAGTAATATTCAATCTTTTATCTTCACTTTAAAACATATTGCAAGTCTCTAGAACAATATCTCGATTTATGGTGAAATTTTAAAAAAAATATTTTTTTTCCGTCCGCGCGCCGATTCTCGGCCGAAAATCTCCGAAACGCGGTAGGTCACATTCTCCTAATATTTGTGCCTTTTCATATTACGCTTTTTTTTAGAGTTTTATATGTGGAAAATGTGCGCAAAAACATGCACAATATAAAAAAAATATTGGAAGGTGTAGCATTTTTTTATGTTTTGAAATATTTGCATAAAAAGTACGATAAATAGGAAAAAAACTACGATCGGTCAACTTTGACTTAACCGAAATGGTCAAAAAACGCATTTGTAACATAAAAATCTTACAGTCTAGTAATATTCAATCATTTATCTTCACTTTAAAACATATTGCAAGTCTCTAGAACAGTATCTCGATTTATGGTGAATATTTGAAAAAAATATTTTTATTCCGTCCGCGCGCCGATTCTCGGCCGAAAATCTCCGAAACGCGTAGGTCCATTCATCCTAACATTTTGTGCCTTTTCATATTACTTTTTTTACTTTTTTTAGAGTTTTATATATGAAAAACTTTGTGCGCACACCAAAAAATGCACAATATAACAAAAATTATTGGAAGGTTGTAGCATTTCTCATTTTTTTTATATTTGCATATAAAAAAAAAATTTAAACAAAAATTCGACATTCGGTCAACTTTAACTCGTTCGAAATGGTCGGAAAACGCTGCATTTTTAAGCTAAAACTCTTACATTATCGTAATATTCCATCATTTATCTTCATTATGAAACAAATTGCAAGTCTCTATAACAATATTTCGATTTATGGTGAATTTTTTTAAAAAATTATTTTTTTACGTCCGCGCGCTACGAATTCATGCATCATTTGTGATAAATATTTTCTCTGTGTTGCTTTTATCATTTTACAATGTGTTATATACCAAAATGATCGCAATTTAGTGCACATTACAACGAAAAAAAAGTAACTTGTTACCTCTAACCGTTTTGCGCACAGCGCGATTTGAATACAATTATATATGAAATTTCGTTTTTGCGCTATCATATATCGCATTATTTATATATGATAATAATATTTTTTTCATTTCTGATGGTTGCACACTAAACTTCAAGCAATGACAAAAAAGGAGCCAAAAGCGAACTCTTAATCTTGAAAACTAAGCGCGCTGTGACTTTTTGAAAAAAATATTTTTTCCGCTTCCGCGCTCACTCTCAAACCCCTCCGGCACACGGGAGTCATTTTTGTATTTACCGCTCCGGCGTTAGAGGGTTAAGACAAGCCCATTTTCAGACACCAATCATTTTCAGACTCCAGTCCAATTGAAGACTCCAGCCCATAAACAGACACCAGTCCATTTTCAGAATCCAGCCCATTTCTAGACCCCAACCCATTTTCAGTCCCGTGTCCATTTTCAGATACCCAGCCCATTTTCAGACTCCAGCTCATTTTCAGACTCCTCCCTATATTCAGACTCCAGCCCATTTTCAGACTCCAGTCCGTTTTCAAAACTAAACAGCTCATTTTTCGGGACCCAAACCAACCTTTATATTCAGGACTCCAAGACAATTTTTTTATGACTCCAGTCCCATTTGCCAGTCTCCAGTCCATTTTAGACTTCAGCCCATTTTCAGACTCCAGCCCATGATCAGTCCCCAGTCCCTTTTCAGACTCCAGCCCATTTTCAGACTACAGCTCATATGCAGACTCCAGCTCATTTTCAGACTCCTGTCCATTTTCAGACCCCAGCCTATTTTCAGACCCCAGCCCATGTTTTAGATCCCAGTCCATTTTCAGACTCCAGCCCATTTTCAAACTCCAGCCCATTTTCAGACTCCAGTACATATTCAGACTCCAGTCCATTTGAAGACTCCAGCCCATAAACAGACACCAGTCCATTTTCAGACACCAGACCATATTCAGACTCCAATCCATTTTCAAAATCCAGACCATTTTCAGACCCAACCTATTTTCAGTCCTCCATCCATTTTCAGACCCCAGCCCATTTCAGACTCCAGCAAATATTCAGACTCCAGCTCATTTTCAGACTCCACCCTATATTCAGAATCCAGTCCATTTTCAGTCTCCAGTCCATTTTAGACTCCAGCCCATTTCCAGACTCCAGTCCATTTCCAGACTCCAGGCCATATTCAGACCCTAGCCCATTATCAGACCCCATCGCACTTGCAGACTCAATCCCATATTCAGACTCCAACCCCTATTCAGACTCCAGCCTATTTTCAGACCTCACCCCTTTTTCATTCCCTAGTCCTTTCTCAGACTCCAGACTATTTTAAGACTCCAGCCCATATCAGACTCCAGCCCATTTTCACACTCCAGCCCATTTTCAGACCCCAGACCATTTTTAGACTCCAACCCATTGTTAGACTCCATCTGATATTGAGATTTCAGCCATTTTCAGACTGCAGCCTATTTTCACTGCTGCCCATATTCAAACTTTAGCCCATTTTCAGACTCCAGTCCATTTTCATACTCTAGCCCATTTTCAGTCACCAGTCCTTTTTCAGACTCCAGCCTATATTAATACTCCAGCCCATTTCCAGACTCCAGCTGATTTTCAGATTCCAGCCCATTTCCAGACGCCAGCCCATATTCAGACACCAGCACATTTTCAGTCCAGGGCCATTTCCAGACTCCAGCCCATTTTCAGACTGCAACCCGTTTTCACACCCCAGCCCATTTTCAGTACCTAGTCTTTTTTCAGACTCCAGCCCATTTTAAGACTCTAGCACATATTGAAGACTCCAAACCATATCAGACTCCAGCCCATTTTAAGACCCCAGCCCATTTGCAGTCCCCAGTCCTTTTTCTGATTCTGGCCCATTTTCAAGTTTTTTTTCAGATTCTGGCCCATTTTCAAACTCCAGCCCATATACAGACACCTGCCCATTTTCAGACCCCAGACCATTTTTAGACTCCAACCCATCGTTAGACTCCAGCTGATATTGGGATTTCAGCCATTTTCAGACTGCAGCCTATCTTCAGACTGCTGCTCATATTCAAATTTTAGCCCATTTTCAGACTCCAGTCCATTTTCATACTCCAGCCCATTTTAGTCACCATTCCTTTTTTCAGACTCCAGCCCATTTCCAGACTCCAGCCGATTTTCAGATTCCAGCCCATTTTCAGACTCCAGTCCATATTCTGACACCAGCGCATTTTCAGTCCAGGGCCATTTCTAGACTCCAGCCCATTTTTAGACTGCAACCCGTTTTCACACCCCAGCCCATTTTCAGTACCTAGTCTTTTTTCAGACTCCTGCCCATTTTAAGACTCTAGCCCATATTAAGACTCCAACCATATCAGACTCCAGCCCATTTTAAGACCCCAGCCCATTCGCAGTCCCCAGTCCTTTTTCTGATTCCGGCCCATTTTCAGACTCCAGTCCATATTCAGACTCCAGCCAATTTTCAGACCCCAGCCCATTTTCAGACCACACTTCATTTTCAGACTACAGCCCATATTCAGAATCCGGAATATTTTCAGACTCCAGTCCATTTTCAAACCCAAGCTCATTTTCAGTCCCCAGCCCTTTTCAGACTCCAGCCATTATCACACTCCAACCCATTTTCAGAATCCAGCCCATTTTCAGATTCCAGCCCATTTTCAGACTCCAGCTCATATTCAGACTGCAGCCCATTTTCAGACCCAAGCCATTTTCAAACTCAAGCCCATATTCAAACTCTAGCCCATTTCAGACCTAAGCAATTTTCAGACTCCAGCACATATTCAGACCCCAGCCCATTTTCAGTCCTTAGTCTTTTTTCAGACTCCAGCCCCTATCAGACCTCAGCCCATTTTCAGAATCCAACCCATTTTCATTCCACAGTCCTTTTTCAGAATCCAGTCCATTTTCAGACTCCACCATATATCAATACTCCTGCCCATTTTCACACCCCAGCCCTTTTTCAGAACCCAAAGCATATTCAGACTTCAGCCGATTTTCAGACTCCAGCCCATAATCAGAGTCCAGCCAATTATCAGACTCCAGCCATTTTCAGACTCCAGGCCCTTTTCAAACTCCAGTCCATATTCAGACCTCCATTTTCATACTCCAGACAATATTTAGACCACAGCCCATTTTCAGACTCCAGCCATTTACAGACCCCAGCCCATTTTCAGACACCAGCCCATTTTCAGTCCCAAGTCCTTTTTTAGACACCAGCCCATTCTCAAACCCTAACCCATTTTCAGATCCTAGCCCAATTTGAAACCCTAGCTCATTTTTAGACCCCAGCCCATTTTAAGGCTCCAGTCCATATTCAGACCTCAGCCAATTTTTAGTCCTCCATCCATTTTCAGACCCCAGCCCATTTTCAGACTCCAGCATATATTCACACTCCACCTCATTTTCAGACTCCACACTATATTCAGACTCCAGCCCATTTTCAGACTCCAGTCCATTTTCAGACTCTAACTCATTTCCAGACCCAAGCCCATATTCAGACTCCAGCTAATTTTTAGACTCCAGTCCATTTTCTGTCTCCAGCTTATTTTAGACTCCAACCCATTTTCAGACTCCAGCCCATTATCAGTCCCAAGTCCCTTTTCAGACTCCAGAACCTTTCCAAACTACAGCTCATATGCAGACTCCAGCTCATTTTCAGACTCCAGTCCATTTTCAAAAATCAGCCTATTTTCAGACCCCAGCCCATTTTTAGATCCCACCTCATTTTCAGACACAAACCCATATTCAGACACCAGCCCATTTTCAGACCCATGCACTTTCAGTCCCATCATTTTTTAGACTCCAGCCCATTTTCAGACTCCTGCCCATATTCAGCCTCCAGCCCATTTTCAAATCCCAGCCCATTTTCAGTCCCCAGTCGTTTTTCAGACCAAAGCCCATTTTCAGACTCCAGCCATTTTCAGACTCCAGCCCATTTTAAGACTCCAGCCCATATTCAAACTCCAATCCATTTTAAGACTCCATCCCATGTTCAGAGCCCAGCCCATTTTCAGACTCCAGCCCATATTCAGACTCCAGCCAATCTTAACCCAAGCCCATTTTCAGTCCCTAGCCCATTTTCAGATTTCAGTCAATTTTCAGACAGCCCCTATCCAGACTCCAGTCCATTTTCAGACTCCAGCCCACTTTAAGACCCCAGCCCATTTTCAGACCTAAGCCCAGTTTCAGTCCCCAGTCCTATTTCAATCCAGGCCATTTCCAGACTCCAGTCATAATCAGGCTCCAGCCCATTTTCAGACTCCAGCCCATATTCAGACTCCACTCCATTTTCGGAGTCCAGCCCATATTCAGACCTTAGCCCATTTTCAGACTCCAGCCCATATCACACTCCAGCTCGTTTTCAGACCCAGTCCATTTTAAGTCACCAGCCCATTTTCAGACAGCCCATTATCAGTCCCATCCTTTTTCGACTACATCCTATTTTCAGACTTCAGTCTTTTTTCAGATGCCTACCCATTTTCCGACACCAGTCAATTTTCAGACTCCAGCCCATATTCAGAATCCAGCCCATTTTCAGATTCTAGTCCATACTCAGACCCTAACCCATATTCAGACTCCAGCCCAGTTTCAGATTCCAGCCCACTTTCAGTCTCCAGTCCATATTCAGACTCCAGCCCCTTTTCAGACGAAAGTCCATTTTAAGTCCTATGCCCATTTTCAGACTCCAGGCAAATTTCAGACTTCATTCCATTTTCAAACTCAAACCCATATTCAGACTCCAGTCCATTTGCAGACCACAGGCCATTTTCAGACCTAAGGCCATATTGCAGACTCCTGCCCATTTTCCAGACTCCCAGTCCATTTTCAGATCCTCATCCCATTAATCAAGACCCCACCGCCTCACTTTAGGACTTCAGCCCTATTTCTGACTCCAGCCCATATTCAGACTCCGCTCATTTTCAGACCCAATCCATTTTCAGTACCCAGTCGTTTTTTATACTCCAGCCCATTTTCAGCCTCCAGCCCATATTCAGACTCAAACCCATTTTTAAACCATAGCCCATTTTCTGTTCCATCCTTTTTCAGATTCCTCCTCATTTTCAGACTCCAGCACATTTTAAGACACAACCCCATCAGACTTACCCCATTTTCAGACTCCAGCACATACTCAGACTCCAGTCCATTTTAAATCTACCAGCCCAAAAAACACACCTGCCCATTTACAGACTCCAGCCCATATTCAGACTCCAGTCCATTTTCAGAATCTAGCCCATTTTAAGACCCCAGCCCATTTTCAGTCCTCAGTCAATTTTCAGACCCTAGCCCATTTTCAGACTCCAGCATATTTCAGACTCGAGCCCATTTTTCAGACTCAAGCCCAGTTTCAGACTTCCAGTCCATTTTCAGGCTCCAACATATTTTTCAGACCCAAGCGTCCATATTTCAGATTCCAGCCAATTTTCAAACTCCAGAAACATTTTAAGCCTCCAGCTCATTTTCAGACTCCAGCCCATTTTAGTCCCCAGTCAGTTTCAGTTTTCTCGAGCCCATTTTCAGACTCCAGCCCCAGTGCAGAATCCAGACCATTTCAGGACTACAGTCCATTTTCAGGACCCAGCCTATTTCCAGATACCAGCACATTTTTAGATCCCAGCTTATTTTTAGACTTCAGCCGCTTTTTTTCAGACTCCAACTCATATTCAAACTCCAATATATTTACAGACCAAAGCCCATTTTCAGTCCCCAAGTCTTTTTCAGACTCCAGCCCATTTTCATACTTAAGCACATATTAAGACTCCAGCCCATTTTTGGACCGCAGCCCATTTTCAGTTCCCAATCCTTTTTCAGACTCCAGCCCATATTCAGACTCAAGCCCACTTTCACACAGAGCCCATTTCAGTCCTGTATTCATATTCAGAACCCAGTCCATTTTCAGACCGCAGCCCATATTCAGATTCCAGTCCATTTGCAGATCACATCCCATTTTAAGACCCTAGCCCATTTTCAGACCCTAGCCCATTTTCAGACTTCAGCCCATATTCAGACTCCTGCCCATTTTCAGACTCCAGTCCATTTTCAGACCTCAGCCTGTTTTCAGACTCAAGCCCATTTTAGGACTCCAGCCCATATTCAGATTCCCGCTCATTTGCAGACCCCACCCATTATCAGTACCCAATCGTTTTTCACACTCCAGCCCTTTTTCAGATTCCACCTCATATTCAGACTCAAACCAATTTTCAGACTCCAGCCTATTTTCAGACTCCAGCCCATTTTAAGACAAGCCCATTTTTCAGACTCCAGCATATATTCAGACTCCAGTCCATTTCAAGACTCCAGCCCATAAACAGACACCAGTCCATTTTCAGACTCCAGTCCATTTTTAGAATCCAGCCACTTTTAAGACTCCAGCCCATTTTCAGTCCTTGGTCCATTTTCAGACCCCAGCCCATTTTCAGATTCCAGCATATATTCAGACTCCAGCTCATTTTCAGACCACCAAATATTCAGACTCCAGACCATTTTCAGACTCGAGTTCATTTTCAGACTCCAGCTCATTTTCAATCCAAAGCCCATATTCAGACTCCAGCAAATTTTTAGACTCCCGTCCATTATCAGTCTCCAGCCCATTTTCAGACTTCAGCCCATAATCAGTCCCAAGTCCCTTTTCAGACTCCAGCGCATTTTCAGACTACAGCATATTGTATGCAGACTCCAGCCCATTTTCAGACACCTGTCCATTTTCAGACTCCAGCCTGTTTTCAGACCCCAGCCCATTTTAAGATCCCAGCCCATTTTCAGACTCCAGCCCCTTTTCATACTTCAGCCTATTTTCAGACTCCAATCCCTTTTCATACTTTAGCCTATTTTCAGACTCCAGCCCATTTTCAGACTCCAGCACATATTCTGACTCCAGTCCATTTGAAGACTCTAGCCATAAACAGACACCAGTCCATTTTCAGACTCCAGCCCATAAACAGACTCCAGCCCATATTCAGACTCCAGCCCATAAACAGACACCCGTCCATTCTCAGACTCCAGCCCATATTCAGATTCCAGTCCATTTTTAGAATCCAGCCCATTTTCAGACCCAAGCCCATTTTCAGTCCTTGGTCTATTTTCAGACCCCAGCCCATTTTCAGACTCCAGTATATATTCAGACTCAAGCTCATTTTTAGACTCCAGCTCATTTTCAGACTCCAGTCCATTTTCAGACCCCAGCTCATTTTCAGACCCAAGCCCATATTCCAGCTCCAACTAATTTTTAGACTCCAGTCCATTTTCAGTCTCCAGCCCATTTTAGACCCCAGCCCATTATCAGTCCCCAGTCCATTTTCAGACTCCAGTCCATTTTCAGACTACAACCTATTCTCAGACCCCAGCCCATTTTTAGATCCCAGCCCATTTTCAGACACCAGCCCACTTCAGACTCCAGCCCATATTCAGACTAGCCCATTTTCTGACCCCACCCATTTACAGTCCCCAGTCCTTTTCAGACTCCTTTTTTCACCCTGCAGCCCATTTTCAAACTCCAGCCCATACGACTTCAGCCCATTTCCAAACTCCAGACCATTTCAGTCCCAGCCCATGTTTCAGACCCCAGCCCATTTTCGGACTCCAGCCCATATTCAGACTCCTGCCCATTTTAACCCAAGCACATTTTCAGATTTCAGCCCATTTCAGAATCCAGCCCATTTTCAGAACCCAGACCATATTCAGACTTCAGCCGATTTTCAGACTCCAGCCCATAATCAGAGTCCAGCCAATTATCAGACTCCAGCTATTTTCAGACTCCAGGCCCTTTTTAGACTCCAGTCCATATTCAGACCTCCATTTTCATACTACAGACAATATTTAGACCACAGCCCATTTTCAGACTCCAGCCATTTACAGACCCCAGCCCATTTTCAGACACCAGCCCATTTTCAGTCCCAAGTCCTTTTTTAGACACCAGCCCATTCTCAGACCCTAACCCATTTTCAAATCCTAGCCCAATTTGAAACCCTAGCTCATTTTTAGACCCCAACCTATTTTAAGGCTCCAGTCCATATTCAGACTGCATCAAATTTTTAGTCCTCCATCCATTTTCAGACCCCAGCCCATTTTCAGACTCCAGCATATATTCACACTCCACCTCATTTTCAGACTCCACACTATATTCAGACTCCAGTCCATTTTCAGACTCTAACTCATTTTCAGACCCAAGCCCATATTCAGACTCCAGCTAATTTTTAGACTCCAGTCCATTTTCTGTCTCCAGCTTATTTTAGACTCCAGCCCATTTTCAGACTCCAGCCCATTATCAGTCCCAAGTCCCTTTTCAGACTCCAGAACCATTCCAAACTACAGCTCATATGCAGACTCCATCCCATTTTCAGACTCCAGTCCATTTTCAAAGATCAGCCTATTTTCAAAGCCCAGCCCATTTTTAGATCCCACCTCATTTTCAGATGCAATCCCATATTCAGACACCAGCCCATTTTCAGACCCATGCACTTTCAGTCCCATTATTTTTCAGACTCCAGCCCATTTTCAGACTCCTGCCCATATTCAGCCTCCAGCCCATTTTCAAATCCCAGCCCATTTTCAGTCCCCAGTCGTTTTTCAGACCAAAGCCCATTTTCAGACTCCAACCATTTTCAGACTCCAGCCCATTTTAAAACTCCAGCCCATATTCAAACTCCAATCCATTTTAAGACTCCATCCCATGTTCAGAGCCCAGCCCATTTTCAGACTCCAGCCCATATTCAGACTCCAGCCAATCTTAACCCAAGCCCATTTTCAGTCCCTAGCCCATTTTCAGATTTCAGTCAATTTTCAGACTAGCCCCTATCCAGACTCCAGTCCATTTTCATACTCCAGCCCATTTTCAGACCCAAGCCCATTTTAAGACCCCAGCCCATTTTCAGACCTAAGCCCAGTTTCAGTCCCCAGTCCTATTTCAATCCAGGCCATTTCCAGATTCCAGTCCATATTCAGGCTCCAGCCCATTTTCAGACTCCACTCCATTTTCAGAGTCCATCCCATATTCAGACCTTAGCCCATTTTCAGACTCCAGCCCATATCACACTCCAGCTCGTTTTCAGACCCAGTCCATTTTAAGTCACCAGCCCATTTTCAGACAGCCCATTATCAGTCCCATCCTTTTTCGACTCCATCCTATTTTCAGACTTCAGTCTTTTTTCAGATGCCAACCAATTGTCCGACTCCAGTCAATTTTCAGACTCCAGCCCATATTCAGAATCCAGCCCATTTTCAGATTCTAGTCCATACTCAGACCCTAACCCATATTCAGACTCCAGCCCAGTTTCAGATTCCAGCCCACTTTCAGTCTCCAGTCCATATTCAGACTCCAGCCCCTTTTCAGACGAAAGTCCATTTTAAGTCCTATGCCCATTTTCAGACTCCAGGCAAATTTCAGACTTCATTCCATTTTCAGACTCAAGCCCATATTCAGACTCCAGTCCATTTGCAGACCACAGGCCATTTTCAGACCTAAGCCCATATTCAGACTCCTGCCCATTTCCAGACTCCAGTCCATTTTCAGACCTCAGCCCATTATCAGACACCAGCTCACTTTAGGACTTCAGCCCTATTTCTGACTCCAGCCCATATTCAGACTCCTGCTCATTTTCAGACCCAACCCATTTTCAGTACCCAGTCGTTTTTTAGACTCCAGCCCATTTTCAGCCTCCAGCCCATATTCAGACTCAAACCCATTTTCAAACCATGGCCCATTTTCTGTTCCATCCTTTTTCAGATTCCTCCTCATTTTCAGACTCCAGCACATTTTAAGACACAACCCCATTTTCAGACTTACCCCATTTTCAGACTCCAGCACATACTCAGACTCCAGTCCATTTTAAATCTCCAGCCCAAAAACACACCTGCCCATTTACAGACTCCAGCCCATATTCAGACTCCAGTCCATTTTCAGAATGTAGCCCATTTTAAGACTACAGCCCATTTTCAGTCCTCAGTCAATTTTAAGACCCTAGCCTATTTTCAGACTCCAGCATATATTCAGACTCGAGCCCATTTTCAGACTCAAGCCCATTTTCAGACTCCAGTCCATTTTCAGGCTCCAACCTATTTTCAGACCCAAGTCCATATTCAGATTCCAGCCAATTTTCAAACTCCAGCCATTTTAAGTCTCCAGCCTATTTTCAGACTCCAGCCCATTTTCAGTCCCCAGTCACTTTTCAGACTCAAGCCCATTTTCAGACTCCAGCCCCAGTTGCAGAATCCAGACCATTTTCAGACTCCAGTCCATTTTCAGACCCAAGCCTATTTCCAGATACCAGCACATTTTTAGATCCCAGCTTATTTTTAGACTTCAGCCCTTTTTCAGACTCCAACTCATATTCAGACTCCAATATATTTACAGACCAAAGCCCATTTTCAGTCCCCAAGTCTTTTTCAGACTCCAGCCCATTTTCAGACTTAAGCACATATTAAGACTCCAGCCCATTTTTGGACCGCAGCCCATTTTCTGTTCCCAATCCTTTTTCAGACTCCAGCCCATATTCAGACTCAAGCCCACTTTCAGACAGAGCCCATTTTCAGTCCTGTATTCATATTCAGAACCAAGTCCATTTTCAGACACCAGCCCATATTCAGACTAGCCCATATTCAGATTCCAGTCCATTTGCAGACCACATCCGATTTTAAGACCCTAGCCCATTTTCAGACCCTAGCCCATTTTCAGACTTCAGCCTATTTTCAGACTCCTGCCCATTTTCAGACTCCAGTCCATTTTCAGACCTCAGCCTGTTTTCAGCCCATTTTGGGACTCCAGCCCATATTCAGATTCCCGCTCATTTTCAGACCCCACCCATTTTCAGTACCCAATCGTTTTTCACACTCCAGCCCTTTTTCAGATTCCACCTCATATTCAAACTCAAACCAATGTTCAGACTCCAGCCTATTTCAGACTCCAGCCCATTTTAAGACAAGCCCATTTTCAGACTCCAGCATATATTCAGACTCCAGTCCATTTCAAGACTACAGCCCATAAACAGACACTAGTCCATTTTCAGACTCCAGTCCATTTTTAGAATCCAGCCACTTTTAAGACTCCAGCCCATTTTCAGTCCTCGGTCCATTTTCAGACCCCAGCCCATTTTGAGATTCCAGCATATATTCAGACTCCAGCTCATTTTCAGACCACCCAATATTCAGAAACCAGACCATTTTCAGACTTGAGTTCAGTTTCAGACTCCAGCCCATATTCAGACTCCAGCCCATAAACAGACACCCGTTCATTTTCAGACTCCAGCCCATATTCAGATTCCAGTCCATTTTTAGAATCCAGCCCATTTTCAGTCCTTGGTCTATTTTCAGACCCCAGCCCATTTTCAGACTCCAGTATATATTCAGACTCAAGCTCATTTTTAGACTCCAGCCCATTTTCAGACTCCAGTCCATTTTCAGACCCCAGCTCATTTTCAGACACAAGCCCATATTCCAGCTCCAACTAATTTTTAGACTCCAGTCCATTTTCAGTCTCCAGCCCATTTTAGACCCCAGCCCATTATCAGTCCCCAGTCCATTTTCAGACTCCAGTCCATTTTCAGACTACAACCTATTCTCAGACCCCAGCCCATTTTTAGATCCCAGCCCATTTTCAGACACCAGCCCACTTCAGACTCCAGCCCATATTCAGACTAGCCCATTTTCTGACCCCACCCATTTACAGTCCCCAGTCCTTTTTCAGACTGCAGCCCATTTTCAAACTCCAGCCCATATTCAGACTTCAGCCCATTTCCAAACTCCAGACCATTTTCAGTCCCCAGCCCATGTTCAGACCTCAGCCCATTTTCGGACTCCAGCCCATATTCAGACTCCTGCCCATTTTAACCCAAGCACATTTTCAGATTTCAGCCCATATCAGAATCCAGCCCATTTTAACCTAAGCCCATTTTCAGACTCCAGCCCATTTTCAGACTCCAGCCCATTTTCAGACACAAGCCCATTTTAGAACTCCAGCCCATATTCAGACTCCAGCCCGTTTTCAGACACCAACCATTTTCAGTCCCCAGTCCTCTTTCAATCCAGGACATTTCCAGACTCCAGTCCATATTCAGGCTCAAGCCAATTTTCAGACTCCAGCCCATATTCAGACTCCACTCCATTTAGAGCGTCCAGCACATATTCACTCTTTAGCCCATTTTCAGACTCCAGCCCCTATCACACTCTAGCCCGTTTTCAGACCCCAGTCCATTTTCAGTCCCCAGCTCATTTTCAGACTCCTGCCATTTTCAGACACAACCCATTATCAGGCCCGTCCTTTTTCAGACTCCATCCCATTTTCAGACTTCAGTCCTTTTTCAGAATCCAGCCCATTTTCAGACTCCAGTCAATTTTCAGACTCCAGCCCATTTTCAGACTACAGCCCATTCTCCTACTCCAGCCCAGTTTCAGATTCCAGTCCATATTCAGACCCCAGCCCATATTCAGACTTCAGCCCAGTTTCAGATTCCAGCCCATTTTCAGACTCCAGCCCATATTCAGAATCAAGCCCATTTTCGTACTCCAGTCCATTTTCAGGCCTCAGCCAGTTTTCAGACTCCAGCCCATTTTGAAAATCCAGACTCCAACCCATTTAAAGACGGAAGCCCATTTTAAGTCCTATGCCCTTTTTCAGACTCCAGGCAAATTTCAGACTCCATTCCATTTTCAGACTCCATTCCATTTTCAGACTCAAACCCATATTCAGACTCCAGTTCATTTGCAGACCACAGGCCCTTTTCAGACCCAAGCCCATATTCAGACTCCTGCCCATTTCTAGACTCCAGTCCATTTTCAGACCTCAGCCCATTATCAGACACCAGCTCATTTTAGGACTTCAGCCCTATTTCTGACTCCAGTCATATTCAGACTCAGCCCATTTTTCCAGATGAAAAAAAAAAAAAAAAAAAAAAAAAAAAACCATTTTAATTCCTATGCCCCATTTTCAGACGCCAGGCCATTTCAGACTCCAATCCATTTAAAATACTCAAACCCATTTCCAGACTCCAGTCCATTTTCCGACCTCAGTCATTATCAGACACCAGCTCATTTTAGGACTTCAGCCCTATTTCTGATTCCAGCCCATATTCAGACTCCCCACTCATAATCAGACCCAACCCATTTTCAGTACCATCATTTTTCAGACTCAGGGCCCATTTTCAGATCACGACCCGATATTCAGACTCCAAAACCCATTTTCAGACCCCAGCCATTTTTTTTCTGTTTTTCCCCAATCTTTTTTGTCAGATTCCAGCCCATTTTCAGACTCCAGCCCATTTTTAGTCCCCAGTCCTTTTTCAGACCCAAGCCCATGTTCAGACTCCAGCTCATATTCAGACTTCACTCCATTTTAAGACTCCATCCCATAAACAGACACCTGCACATTTTCAGACTCCAACCCATATTCAGACTCCAGTCCATTTTCATAACCTACCCCATTTTAGGACCCCAGCCCATTTTCAGTCCTCAGTAAATTTTCAGACCCTAGCCCATTTTCATACTCCAGCATATATTCAGACTCAAGCCCATTTTCAAAACCAGCCCATTTTCAGAATCAAGTCCATTTTCAGGCTCCAGCCCATTTTCAGACCCAAGCCCATATTCAGACTCCAGCCAATTTTCATACAAAAGCCCATATTCAGACTCCAGCCAATTTTCATACAAAAGCCCATATTCAGACTCCAGCCCATTTTCATACTCCAGTCCATTTTCAGATCTCAGCCGGTTTTCATAATCTAGCCCATATTGAAAATCCAGCCCTTTTTCTGACTCCAGTCCATATTCAGACTCCAGCCCATTTTCAGACAAAAGCCCATTTAAAGCCATATGCCCATTTTCAGACTCTAGGCCAAATTCAGACTCCATTCCATTTTCAGACTCAAACCCATATTCAGCCTCCAGTTCATTTGCAGACCACAGGCCATTTTTAGACCCAAGCCCATATTCAGAGTCCTGCCCATTTCCAGACTCCAGTCCATTTTCAGACACCAGCTCATTTTAGGACTTCAGCCCTATTTTTGACTCTAGCCCATATTCAGACTCCCCGTTCATTTTCAGACCCAACCCATTTTCAGTACCCAGTCATTTTTCAGACTCCAGCCCATTTTCAGCCTCCAGCCCATATTCAGACTCAAACCCATTTTCAGACCACAACCCATTTTCTGTCCCATCCTTTTTAAGATTCCAGCCCATTTCCAGACTCCAGCCTATTTTTAGTCGCCAGTCCATTTTCAGACCCAAGCCCATTTTCAGACTCTAGCACATATTCAGACTCCAGTCCATTTTAAGACTCCATCAGATAAACAGACACCTGCCCATTTTCAGACCCCAGCCCATATTCAGAATCCAGTCCATTTTCAGAATCTAGCCCAATTTAAGACCCAAGCCCATTTTCAGTCCTCAGTCAAATTTTCAGACCCTAACCCATTTTCAGACTCCACCATATATTCAGACAAAGGCCCATTTTCAGACTCCAGCCTATTTTCAGACTCCAGTCCATTTTCAGGCTCCAGCCCATTTTCAGACCCAAGCCAATATTCAGACTCCAGCCAATTTTCAGACTCCAGCCATTTTCAGTCTCCAGCCCATTTTCAGGCTCCAGCCCATTTCAGACTCTAGCCCATTTTCAGTCCCCAGTCACTTTTCTGACTCCAACCCATTTTAAGACTCCACCCCCTAGAATAGATAATGAAGATAATGATATAGAAGTAAGGCGACGAAAAATAGTGAATATTTAGCAGACATAGATATTAAATGAAGTTTGCTATTGGTGGCAGGCTATTAATGAAATTAAAAATGGGCTGCAGCAGGGACTGATGGAGTTCCTGCTATTTTGTTAAAGAAAGTATTTAATTCTATCGCAAAGCCACTTGCAATATTATTAAGACAAAGTGTAGATACAGGAGCGATTTATGATGAACATAAATTAGCATATATTACCCCTACATTAAAAAGTAGATCAAGACTAGAGGCAAGTAATTATAGGCCTGTAGTCTAACATTATTATGACTGCAGACATAGATAGTAATGTTAAGGACTCGGTAGTGAGTAGTTTCGCCGATGACACAAGAATAAGTAGAGAAATTACTCGTGATGAAGATAGGAACACGCTACAACAAGACCTTAACAAAGTATATGATTGGGCAGAGGTAAATAGGATGATATTTAACTCTGATATATTTGAATCAATAAACTATGGAGACAGAAGGAAAGCTATATGCATATAGGGGACCTAATAATGAGACAATCACATATAAGGAAGCAGTTAAAGACCTTGGTGTGATAATGAATAGGAACATGTTAAGCAACGATCAAATAGCAATTCTATTGGCAAAATAATGTACGGCAAAAATGGGGGGAATGTTGTTACGACACTTCAAAAACAAGAAAAGCGCACATGATTATGCTTTATAAAACATATGTTCGTAGTCCACTTGAAATATTGCAATAGATATGGTACCCACACTATCAAAAGGATATTGCACAAATAGAGAGTGTACAAAGGTCCTTACAGCTAGAATAGAAGAAATTAAGGACCTTGACTACTGGGAAAGACTACAATCCTTAAAATTATATAGTCTAGAAAAGAGAAGAGAACGCTACATGATAATTCAGGCATGGAAACAGATAGAAGGAATAGCTGAAAACGTCATGTAGCTAAAAATATCAGGAAGAGCAAACAGAGGTAGATTAATAGTGCCCAAAACTATACCAGGAAAAATAAGGAAAGCACACAGGACATTAATCCACTACGCACCAGCATCGATAATGCAGCATCTATTCAATGCATTGCCAGCTCATCTGAGGAATATAACAGGAGTGAGTGTAGATGTGTTTAAAAATAAGCTCGACAAATATCTAAACTGCATCCCAGACCATCCAAGATTGGAAGATGCCTCATACTGAGGGACCTGGGGCAACCTGAACAAGATGTAAGGTCTGTAAGGTAAGGTCTGCAGACTCCAGACCATTTTCAGACTCCAGTCCATTTTCAGACCTAAGCCTATTTCCAGATCCTAGCACATTTTCAGATCCCAGCCCATTTTCAGACTCCAGCCCATTTTCAGACTCCATCCCATATTCAGACTCCAGGCAATTTTCAGACCCAAGCCCATTTTCAGTCCCCAAGTCTTTTTCAGACTCCAGCCCATTTTAAGACTCAAGCACATTAAGACTCCATCCCATTTTCAGACCCCAGCCCATTTTCAGTCCCCAATCCCTTTTCACACTACAGCCCATTTTAAGACTCCGGCCCATATTCAGACTCCATCCCATTCACGGAACCCAGCCCATAAACAGAAACCAGACCATTTTCAGACTCCAGCCCATATTCAGACTCCAGCCTATTTTCAGTCCTCTGTTCATTTTCAAACTCCAGCACAATTTCAGACTCCATTCTATTTTCAGACTCCAGCCCATATTTAGATTCCAGTCCATTTTCAGACCCCAGCCCATTTTCAAACTCCAGCCCATATTCAGACTCCAGCCTATTTTCAAACCTCAGCCCATTTTCAGTCCCCAGTCCTTTTTCAGATTCCACCCCATTTTCAGACTCCAGCCGATTTTCAGACTCAAGCCCATATCCATACTCCATTTTAAGACTCCAGCCCATGTTCAGACCACAGCCCATTTTCAGACTCCAGCCCATATTCAGACTCCAGCCCATTTTCAGTCCCTAGCCCATTCTCAGATTCCAGTACATTTTCAGAATCTAGCCTTTTTTCAGACTCCAGTCCATTTCCATACTCCAGCCCATTTTCAGTCACAAGTCCTTTTCCAGATTCCAGCCCATTTTCAGACTCCAGTCCATTTTCAGACTCAGGCCCATATTCAGACCCCATTTTAAGACTCCAGCCCATGTTTAGACCACAGCCCATTTTCAGACTCAAGTCCATTTTCAGTCCCTAGCCCATTCTCAGATTCTAGTATATTTTCAGAATCTAGCCCATATCCAGACTCCAGTTCATTTTCAGACTCCAATCCATTTTCAGACCTCAGCCCATTTTAGGACTCCACCACATTTTCAGACCCCAGCCCATTTTCAGACTCCAGCCCATTTACAGACTACAGCACATGTTCAGACTCCAGTTCATTTGAAGACTCCTGCCCACCCAAACAAAAGAACACCCAGTTCCATTTTCAGGGACACCAGCCCATATTCAGACTCCATTCCATTTTCAGAATCAAACCCATTTTCAGACCCCAACCCATTTTCAGTCCTCCATCCATTTCTATACCCCAACCCATTTTCAGACTCCAGCATATATTCAAACTCCAGCTCATTTTCAGACTCCACCCTATATTCAGACTCCAGACCATTTTCAGACCAGTATATTTTCAGACTCCAGCTCATTTTCAGACTCCAGTCAATTTTTAGACTCCAGTCCATTTTCAGTCTCCAGTACATTTTAGACTCCAGCCCATTTCCTGACTCCAGTCCATTTTCAGACTCCAGTCCATATTCAGACCTTAGCCCATTTTCAGACCCCATTGCACTCTCAGACTCAATCCCATATTCAGACTCCAACCCATATTCAGACTCCCACCTATTTTCAGACCCCACCCCATTTTCATTCCCTAGTCCTTTCTCAGACTCCAGCCTGTTTTAAGACTCCAGCCCATATCAGACTCCAGCCCATTCTCAAACCCTATCCAATTTTCAGGTCTTTTTCAAATTCTGGCCAATTTTCAGACTCCAGCCCATATTCAGACTTCAGACCATTTTCAGACCCCAGACCATTTTTAGACTCCAACCCATTGTCAGACTACAGTCGATATTGAGATTTCAGCCCATTTTCAGACTGCAGCCTATTTTCAGACTGCAGCCCATATTCAAACTCTAGCCCATTTTCAGACTCCAGTCCATTTTCATACTCCAGTCCTATTTTCAGTCACCATTTTCAGATTCCAGCCCATTTTCAGACTCCAGCCCATATTCACACCCCAGCCCATTTTCAGTCCAGGGCCATTTTCAGACTCCATACCATTTTGAGACTGCAACCCGTTTTCAGACCCCAGCCCATTTTCATTACCTAGTCCTTTTTCAGACTCTAGCCCATTTTAAGACTCCAGGCCATATTCAGACTCCAAACCATATCAGACTCCAGCCCATTTTCAGACCCCAGCCCATTTGCAGTCCACATTCCTTTTTCTGATTCTGGCCCATTTTCAGACTCCAGCCCATATTCAGACTCCAGCCAATTTTCAGACCCCGGACAATTTTCAGACCCCAGACAATTTTCAGACTACAGCCCATATTAAGACTTCGGAACATTTTCAGACTCCAGTCCATTTTCAGACCCAAGCTAATTTTCAGTCCCCAGCCCTTTTTAAGACTCCAACCATTATCACACTTAAGCCCATTTTAAGACTCCAGCCCATTTTCAGACTCCAGCTCATATTCAGACTGCAGCCCATTTTCAGACACAAGCCATTTTCAGACTCCAGCCCATTTTCAGACTCCAGCCCATTTTCAGACCCCAGCCCATTTTCAGTCCTTAGTCCTTTTTCAGACTCCAGCCCATATCAGACCTCAGCCCATTTTCATACCCCAGCCCATTTTCAGTCCACAGTCCTTTTTACAGATTCTGGCCTATTTTCAGACTTCACACTATATTCATACTCCAGCCCATTTTCAAACCCCAGACTATATTCAGACTTCAGACGATTTTCTGACTCCAGCCCTTAATCAGATACCAGCCAATTCAAGGACTCAAACCATTTTCAGACTAGAGGCCATTTTCAGACTTCATTCCATATTCAGACCAGTCCATTTTCATACACCAGCCGATATTTAGACTAGAGCCCATTTCGACTCCAGCCATTTTCAAACACCAGCCCATTTTCAGACACCAGCCCATTTTCAGTCCTAAGTCTTTTTTAGATTCCAGCCCATTCTCAGACCCCAGCCCATGTTTAGCCCCCATTTTCAGACCCTAGCCCATTTTGAAACCCTAGCAGACCCCAGCCCATTGTAAGGCTCCAGTCCATATTCAGACTCCAGCCCACTTTCAGACTCCAGCCCATTTTCAGTGTCCAGTCTCTTTTAAGACTCCAGCCCATTTTCAAACTCCAGCCCATTTTCAGACTGCAGGCCATATTCAGACTCCAGGCCATTTTATGACTTCAATTCCATTTTCAGACCAAAGCCCATTTTTAGACCGCAGGCCACTTTAAGACTCCAGCCCATTTCAAGACTCCAACCCATATTCAGACTCCAACCTATTTTCAGACACCAGACAATTTTCAGTCCCCAGTTTTTTTTCAGACTCCAGCCCATTTTCATACCTCAGCCAATTTTCAAATTCCACCACATTTTCAGACTCCAGCCAATTTTCAGACCATCCAATTTTCAGACTCCAACCCATATTCAGACTCCAGTCCATTTGCAGACCACAGCCCCTTTTCAGACCCTAGCCCATTTTCAGACTTCAGCCCATATTCAGAGTCCTACCCATTTTCAGACCTCAGCTCATTTCCAGACTCCAGCCCATTTTAGGACTCCAGCCCATATACAAAGTCCCACTCATTTTCAGACCCCACCA
Organism: Macrobrachium nipponense; assembly: GCF_015104395.2. NCBI lineage: Eukaryota > Metazoa > Arthropoda > Malacostraca > Decapoda > Palaemonidae > Macrobrachium > Macrobrachium nipponense. Next base: position 66,608,672 of record NC_087209.1, read on the forward strand.
ATTTTCAGTACCCAATCGTTTTTCACACTCCAGCCCTTGTTTAGATTCCACCCTATATTCAGACTCGAGCCCATTTTCAGACTTCAGCCCATTTTAAGACTCCAGCCCTTTTCAAGACAAGCCCATTTTAAGACTCCAGCATATATTCAGACCTCCATCCATTTGAAGACTCCAGCCCATAAACAGACACCAGTCCATTTTCAGACACCAGCCCATATTCAGACTCCAGTCCATTTTCAGAATCCAGCCCATTTTCTGACCCCAACACATTTTCAGTCCTCCATCCATTTTCAGACCCCAGCCCATTTTCACACTCCAGCATATATTCAGACTCCAGCTCATTTTTAGACTCCACCCTATATTCAGACTCCAGCCCATTTTCAGACCAGTCCATTTTCAGACTCCAGCTCATTTTCACACCCAAGCCCATTTTCAAACTCCAGCCAATTTTTAGACTCCACTCCATTCTCAGACTCCAGGCTATAATCAGACCCTAGCCCATTTTCAAACTCCATCGCACTTGCAGACACAATCCCATATTCAGACTCAAACCCATATTCAGACTCCACCCTATTTTCAGACCCTACCCCATTTTCATTCCCTAGTCCTTTTTCAGACTCCAGCCTATTTTAAGACTCCAGCCCATATCAGACTCCAGCCCATTTTCAGACTCCAGCCCATTTTCAGACCCCCATCCCAATTTCAAGTCTTTTTCAGATTGTAGCCCATTTTCAGATTCTAGCCATTATTCATACTACAGCCCATTTTCAGACCCCAGACCATTTTTAGACTCAACCCATTGGCAGACTCCAGCTGATACTTAGATTTCAGCCCGTTTTCAGACTGCAGCCTATTTTCAGACTGAAGCCCATATTGAGACTTAAGCCCATTTTCAGACTCCAGTCCATTTTTATACCCCAGCCCATTTTCAGTCACAAGTCCTTTTCCAGACTCCAGCCCATATTCCTACTCCAGCCCATTTCCAGCTCCAGCCAATTTTCAGATTCCAGTCCATTTTCAGACTCCAGCCCATATTCACACCCCAGCCCATTTGCAGTCCAGGGCCATTTTCGGACTCCAGCCCATTTTGAGACTGCAACCCGTTTTCAGACCCCAGCCCATATTCAGTACCTAGTCCTTTTTCAGACTCCAGCCCATTTAAAGACTCCAGCTCATATTCAGACTCCAAACCATATCAGACTCCAGCCCATTTTCAGACTCCAGAACATTTTCAGACCCCAGCCCTTTTTCAGACCCCACTTCATTTTCAGACTACAGCCCATATTCAGACTCTGGAACATTTTCAGACTCCATTCCATTTCCAGACCCAAGCTTATTTTCAGTCCCCAGCCCTTTTTCACACTCCAGCCATTATCACACTCCAGCCCATTTTCACACTCCAGCCCATTTTCAGATTTCAGCCCATTTTCAGACTCCAGCTCATCAGTCCTTAGTCCTTTTCCAGACCACAGCCCATATCAGACCTCAGCCCATTTTCAGACCCCATCCCATTTTCAGTCCACGGTCCTTTTTCAGTTTCCGGCCCATTTTCAGACTCCACCCTATATTCATACTCCAGCCCATTTTCAGACCCCAGCCCATTTTCAGACCCCAGACCATATTCAGACTTCAGCCAATTTTCAGTCTCCAGTCCACAATCAGATTCCAGCCAATTCTTTGACTCCAGTCATTTTCAGATTCCAGGCCATTTTCAGACTCCAGTCCAAATTCAGACCAGTCCATTTTCATACTCCAACCAATATTTAGACTACAGCCCATTTTCAGACTCCAGCCATTTTCAGACCACAGCCCATTTTCAGACACCAGCCCATTTTCAGTCCCAAGTCCTTTTTTAGAGTCCAACCCATTCTCAGACCCCAACTCATTTTCAGTCACCCATTTTCAGACCCTAGCCAATTTTGAAACCCTAGCCCATTTTTAGACCCCAGCCCATTTTAAGGCTCCAGTCCATATTCAGACTCCAGCCCATTTTCAGACTCAAGCCCATTTTCAGACTCCAGCCCATTTTCAGTCACCAGTCCTTTTGCAGACTCCAACCCCTTTTCAGACTCCAGCACATTTTCAGTCTCCAGTCCCTTTTAAGACTCCAGCCCATTTTCAAACTCCAGCCCATTTTCAGACTGCAGCCCATATTCACACTCCACTCCATTTTATGACTCCAATCCCATTTGCAGACCAAAGCCCATTTTTAGACTTCAGGCTACTTTAAGACTCCAGCCCATTTCAAGACTCCAACCCATATTCAGACTCAAACAAATTTTCACACTCCAGCCCATTTTCAGTCCCCAGTTCTTTTCAAAATCCAGCCCATTTTCAGACTCCAGCCCATTTTCATACCTCAACCAATTTTCCAATTCCACCACATTTTCAGACTCCAGTCAATTTTCAGACCATCCCATTTTCAGACTCCAGTCCATTTGCAGACCAAAACCCATTTTCAAACCCTAGCCCATTTTCCCACTTCAGCCCATATTCAGACCCCAGTCCATTTTCAGACCTCAGCCCATTTCCAGACTCCAGCCCATTTTAGGACTCCAGCCCATATACAGAGTCAAGACCATTTTCAGACCCCACCCATTTTCAGTACCCAATCGTTTTTCACACTCCAGCCCTTTTTGAGACTCCACCCTATATTCAGACTCGAAGCCATTTAAAGACTCCAGCCCATTTTCAGACTCCCGTCCTTTTTAAGACAAGCCTTTTTTCAGATTCCAGGCCATTTTAAGACTCCAACATATATTCAGACTCCAGTCCATTTGAAGACTCCAGCACATAAACAGACACCAGTCCATTTTCAGACTCCAACCCATTATCAGACTCCAGTCCATTTTCAGAATCCAGCCCATTTTCAGACCACAGCCCATTTCCAGACTACATCATATATTCAGACTCCAGCTCATTTTCCGACTCCACCCTATATTCAGACTCAAGCCCATTTTCAGACTCGTCCATTTTCAGACTCCACCTCATTTTCAGACCCAAACCATATTCAGACTCCGGACAATTTTTAGACTCCAGTCCATTTCCAGTCTCCAGCCCATTTTAGACTTCAGCCCATTTTAAGACTCTAGCCCATGGTCAGTCCCCAGTCCCTTTTCAGACTCCAGCCCATTTCCACGCTACAGCTCATATGCAGACTCCAGCCCATTTTCAGACCCCTGTCCATTTTCAGACCACAGCCCATTTTTATATCCCAGTCCATTTTCAGACTCCAGCCTATTTTCAGACTCCAGCCCTTTTTAGTATGCAAGCACATTTTCAGACTCCAGTCCATTTTCAGACTCCAGCACATATTCAGACTCCATTCCATAAGAAGACTCCAGCCCATAAACAGACACCAGTCCATTTTCAGACGCCAGCCCATATTCAGACTCCAGTCCATTTTCAGAATCCATCCCATTTTCAGACCACAACCAATTTCAGTACTCCATCCATTTTCAGACCCCAACCCATTTTCAGACTCCAGCATATATTCTGACTCCACCCTATATTCAGACTCAAGGATATTTTCAGACTCCAGCTCATTTTCAGACCCAAGCCCATTTTTAGACTCCAGCCAATTTTTAGACCCTAGTCCATTTTCAAGATCCAGTCCATTTTGGACTCCAGAACTCAGACCCAATCCCATATTCAGACTCCAGCCCATATTCAGACTCCACCCTATTTTCAGACCCCAGCCCATTTTCATTCACTAGTCCTTTCTCAGACTCCAACCTATTTTAAGACTCCATTCCATATCAGACTCCAGCACATTTTCACACTCCAGCCCATTTTCAGGCCCCATCCCATTTTCAAGTCTTTTTCAGATTCTGACCCATATTCAGACTCCAGCCCATTTTCAGACTCCAGCCCATATTCACACCCCAACCCATTTGCAGTACAGGGCCATTTTCAGACTCCAGCCTATTTCTGACTGCAACCCATATTCAGACCCAAGCCCATTTTCAGTACCTAGTCCTTTTTCAGACTCCAGCCCATTTAAAGACTCCTGTTCATATTCAGACTCCAAACCATAGACTCCAGCCCATTTTCAGACCCCAGCCCATTTGCAGTCCTCAGTCCTTTTTTCTGATTCCGGCACATTTTCAGACTCCAGCCCATATTCAGACTCCAGCCAATTTTCAGACCCCAGCCCTTTTTCAGACCCCAGTTCATTTTCAGACTACAGCCTATATTCAGACTCCAGTCCATTTTCAGACCCAAGCTCATTTTCAGTCCCCAGCCCTTTTTCACACTCCAGCCATTATCACACTCCAGCCCATCTTCAGACTCAGGCCAATTTTCAGATTCCAGACCATTTTCAGATTCCAGCTCATATTTGGACTACAGCCCTTTTTCAGACCCAAGCCATTTTCAGACTCCAGCCCATATCAGACTCCAGCCGATTTTCAGTCCTTAGTACTTTTTCAGGCTCCAGCCCATATCAGACAGCCCATTTTCAGAGCCCATCCCATTTTCAGTCCACAGTCCTTTTTCAGCTTCCGGCCCATTTTCAGACTCCATCCTATATTCATACTCCAGCCCATTTTCAGACCCCAGACCATATTCAGACTTCAGCCAATTTTCAGACTCCAGCTCATCTTCAGACCCAAGCCCATTTTAAGACTCCAGCCAATTTTTAGACTCCAGTCCATTTTCAATCTCCAGTCCATTTTGGACTCCAGAACTTAGACTCAATCCCATATTCAGACTCCAGCCAATATTCAGACTCCACCCTATTTTCAGACCCCAGTCCATTTTCATTCCATAGTCCTTTCTCAGACTCCAACCTATTTTAAGACTCCAGCCCATATCAGACTCCAGCACATTTTCACACTCCAGCCCATTTTCAGGCCCCATCCCATTTTCAAGTCTTTTTCAGATTCTGGCCCATTTTCAGACTCCAGCCCATATTCAGACTCCAGCCCATTTTCAGACCCCAGACCATTTTTAGACTTCAACCCATTGTCAGACTCCAGCTGATATTGAGATTTCAGCCCATTTTCAGACTGCAGCCTATTTTCAGACTGCAGCACATATTCAGACCCCAGCCCATTTTCAGACTCCAGTCCATTTTAATATTCCAGCCCATTTTCAGTCACCAGTTCTTTTTCAGACTCCACCCAATAGTCATACTCCAGCCCATTTCCAGACTCCAGCTGATTTTCAAGCCCACATTCAGACCAAACCCCACTTTTCAGTCCAGGGCCATTTCCAGACTACATCCCATTTTCAGTACCTAGTCCTTTTTCAGACTCCAGCCCATTTTAAGACTCCAGCCCATATTCAGATTACAAATCATATCAGACTCCAGCCCATTTTCAGACCCCAAGCCCATTAGCAGTCCCCAGTCCTTTTTCTGATTCCGGCTCATTTTCAGACTCCAGCACATATTCAGACTCCAGCAAATTTTCAAACTCCATTCAATTTTCAGACCCCAGTTCATGTTCAGACTTCAGCCGATATTCAGACTCCAAAACATTTTCAGACTCCAGTCCAATTTCAGACCCAAGCTCATTTTCCGTCCCCAGCCCTTTTTCAGACTCCAACAATTATCACACTCCAGCCCATTTTCAGACTCCAGCCTATTTTAAGATTCCAGCCCATTTTAAGACTCCAGCTCATATTCAGACTGCAGCCCATTTTCACACCCAAGCAATTTTCAGACTCCAGCCCATATTCAGACTTCCCCCATTTTCAGACCCCAGCCCATTTTCAGTCCTTAGTCCTTTTTCAGACTCCAGCCCATATCAGATCACAGCCGATTTTTAGATTCCAGCCCCTAATCAGATTCCAGCCAATTTTCAGACTCCAGCCATTTTCAGACTCCAATCCATTTTAAGGCTCCAGTCCATATTCAGAACAGTCCATTTTCATACTCCAGCTGATATTTAGACCACAGCCCATTTTCAGACTCCAGCCATTTTCAGACCCCAGCCCATTTTCAGACACCAGCCCATTTTAAGTCCTAAGTCCTTTTATAGACTCCAGCCCATTCTCAGACCCCAGCTCATTATTAGTCCCCAATTTTCAGACCCTAGCCCATTTTGAAACTCTAGCCCATTTTCAGAACCCAGCCCATTTTGAGGCTCCAGTCCATATTCATGCCGACCCATTTTCAGAATACATCCCATTTTCAGTCACCAGTCCTTTTCCAGACTCCAGCTCATTTTCAGACTCCAACCCATTTTCAGTCTCTAATCCCTTTTAAGACTCCAGCCCATTTTCAAACTCCTGCCCATTTTCAGACTGCAGCCCATAATCAGGCTCCAGTCAATTTTATGACTCCAATCCCATCTTCAGACCAAAGCCCATTTTTAGACTGCAGGTTATTTTAAGATTCCAGCCCATTTCAAGACTCCAGCCCATATTCAGACTCAAAAACATCTTCAAACTCCAGCCCATTTTCAGTCCCCAGTTCTTTTTCAGACTCCAGCCCATTTTCAGACTCCAGCCCATTTTCATACCTCAGCCAATTTTCAAATTCCAGCACATTTTCAGACTCCAGCCAATTTTCAGACCATCCCATTTCAGACTCCAGCCCATATTCAGACTCCAGTCCATTTGCAGACCACAGCCCATTTTCAGACCCTAACCCATTTCCAGACTCCAGCCCATATTCATACTCCAGCCCATTTCCAGACTCCAGCCGATTTTCAGATTCCAGCCCATTTTCAGACTCCAGCCCATATTCACACCCCAACCCATTTGCAGTCCAGGGCCATTTTCAGACTCCAGCCCATTTTCCGACTGCAACCCGTTTTCAGACCCCAGCCCATTTTCAGTACCTAGTCCTTTTTCAGACTCCAGCCCGATTAAAGACTCCAGTACATATTTAGACTCCAAACCATATCAGACTCCAGCCCATTTTCAGACCCCACCCCATTTGCAGTCCCCAGTCCTTTTTCTGATTCCGGCACATTTTCAGACTCCAGCCCATATTCAGACTCCAGCCAATTTTCAGACCTCAGCCCTTTTTCAGACCCCAGTTCATTTTCAGACTTCAGCCCATATTCAGACTCTGGAACATTTTCAGACTCCAGTCCATTTTCAGACCCAAGCTCATTTTCAGTCCCCAGCCCTTTTTCTCACTCCAGCCATTATCACACTCCAGGACATCTTCACACTCTAGACCATTTTCAGATTCCAGCCCATTTTCAGATTCCAGCTCATATTCGGACTGCAGCCCTTTTTCAAACCCAAACCATTTTTAGACTCCAGCCTATATTCAGACTCCAGCTGATTTTCAGTCCTTATTACTTTTTTCAGACTCCAGCCCATATCAGACCTCAGCCCATTTTCAGACCCCATCCCATTTTCAGTCCACAGTCCTTTTTCAGTTTCTGGCCCATTTTCAGACTCCACCCTATATTCATACTCCAGACCATTTTCAGACCCCAGACCATATTCACACTTCAGCCAATTTTCAGACTCCAGCCCATAATCAGATTCCAGCCAATTCTCAGACTCCAGCCATTTTCAGACTTCAGGCCATTTTCAGACCCCAGGCCATTTTCAGACCCCAGCCCATTTTCAGTCCCAAGTCCTTTTTTAGAATCCAGCCCATTCTTAGACCCCAACACATATTCAGTCAAACATTTCCAAACCCTAGCCCATTTTGAAACCCTACCCATTTTAAACCCCAGCCCATTTTAAGGCTCCAGTCCATATTCAGACTCCAGCCCATTTTGAGACTCCAGCCCATTTTCAGTCACCAGTCCTTTTGCGGGCTCCAGCCCATTTTCTGACTCCAGCACATTTTCAGTCTCCAGTCCCTTTTAAGACTCCAGCCCATTTTCAAACTCCAACCCATTTTCAGACTACAGCCCATATTCAGACTCTAGTTCATTTTATGACTCCAATCCCATTTTCAGACCAAAGCCCATTTTTAGACTGCAGGCCACTTTAGGACTCCAGCCCATTTCAAGACTCCAACCCACATTCAGACTCAAACAAATTTTCAGACTCCAGCCCATTTTCAGTCCCTAGTTCTTTTTCAAACTCCAGCCCATTTTCAGACTGCAGCCCATTTTCATACCTCAGCCAATTTTCAAATTCCAGCACATTTTCAAACTCCAGCCAATTTTCAGACCATCCCATTTTCAGACTCTAGCCCATATTCAGACTTCAGTCCATTTGCAGACAACAGCCCATTTTCAGACCCTAGCCCATTTTCAATTTCAGCCCATATTCAGACTCCTTCCCATTTTCAGACTCCAGTCCATTTTCAGACTCCAGCCCATTTTAGGACTCCAGCCCATATACAGAGTCCCGCCAATCTTCAGACCCCAACCATTTTCAGTACCCAATCGTTTTTCACACTTCAGCCCTTTTTTAGATTCCACCATATATTCAGACATGAACCCATTTTTTGACTCCAGCCCATTTTCAGGCTCCAGCCCTATTTAAGACAAGCCCATTTTCAGACTCCAACCCATTTCCAGACTCCAGCATATATTCAGACTCCAGTCCATTTGAAGACTCCAGCCCATAATCAGACACCAATCCATTTTCAGACTCCAGCCCATATTCAGACTCCAGACCACTCTCAAAATTCAGCCTATTTTCTGACCCCAGCCCATTTTCAGTCCTCTATTCATTTTCAGACTCCAGCCCATTTTCAGACTACAGCAAATTTTCAGACTCCAGCCCTATTTAAGACAAGCCCATTTTCAGACTCCAGCCCATTTTCAGTCCTCTGTCCATTTTCAGACCCCAGCCCATTTTCAGACTACAGCATATATTCAGACTCCAGCTCATTTTCAGACTCCACCCTATATTCAGACTACAACCAATTTTCAGACTCCAATCCATTTTCAGACTCCATATCATTTTCAAACTCCATATCATTTTTAGACCCAAACCCATATTCAGACTCCAGCCAATTTTCAGACTCCAGTTCATTTCCAGTCTCCAGCCCATTTTAGACTTCAGCCCATTTTCAGACTCTAGCCCATGATCAGTCCCCAATCCCTTTTCAGGCTCCAACCCATTTTCACACTACAGCTCATATGCAGACTCCAGCCCATTTTCAGACTCCTGTCCATTTTCAGACCCCAACCTATTTTCAGACCCCAGCCATTTTTAGATCCCAGTCCATTTTCAGACTCCAGCCCATTTTCAGACTCCAGCCCTTTTTAAGATGCAAGCCCATTTGCAGACTCCAGCACATATTCAGACTCCATTCCATTTGAAGACTCCAGCCCATAAACAGACACCAGTCCATTTTCAGACACCACCCATATTCAGACTCCAGTCCATTTTCAGAATCCAGCCCATTTTCAGACCCCAACCCATTTTCAGTCCTCCATCCATTTTCAGACCCCAGCCCATTTTCAGACTCCAGCATATATTCAGACTCCAGCTCATTTTCAGATTCCAACCTAAATTTAGACTCCACCCCATTTCCACACTTCAGTCCATTTTCAGACTCCAGCTCATTTTCAGACCCAAACCCATTTTCAGACTCCAGCCAATTTTTAGACTCCAGTCCATTTTCAGTCTCCAATCCATTTTGGACTCCAGCCCATTTTCAGACTCCACTCCATTTTCAGACTCCAGGCCATATTCGGACCCTAGCCCATTTTCAAACCCCATCGCACTCTCAGACTCAGTCCCATATTCAGACACCAACCCATATTCAGACTCCACCCTATTTTCAGCCCCCTCCCCATTTTCATTCCCTAGTCCTCTCTCAGACTCCAGCCTATTTTAAGACTCCAGCCCATATCAGACTCCAGCCCATTTTCAGACCCCATCTCATTTTCAAGTCTTTTTCAGATTCTGGCCCATTTTCAGACTCCAGCCCATTTTCAGACTGCAACCTATTTTTAGACAGAAGAACATATTCAAACTCTAGCCCATTTTCAAACTCCAGTCCATTTTCATACTCAAGCCCATTTTCAGTCACCATTTTCAGATTCCAGTCCATTTTCAAATTCCAGCCCATATTTAGACCCCATCATATTTTCTGTCCAGGGCCATTTTCAGACTCCATACCATTTTGAGACTGCAACCCGTTTTCAAACCCCAGCCCATTTTCATTACCTAGTCTTTTTTCAGACTCTAGCCCATTTTAGGACTCCAGCCCATATTCAGACTCAAAACCATATCAGAATCCAGCCCATTTTAAGACCCATCCCATTTGCAGTCCACAATCCTTTTTCTGACTCCAGCCCATTTTCAGACTCCAGCCCATATTCAGACTCAAGCCAATTTTCAGACCACAGCCCTTTTTCAGAACCCAGTTCATTTTCAGACTACAACCCATACTCAGACTTTGGAACGTTTTCAGACTGCAGTCTGTTTTCAAACCCAAGCTCATTTTCAGTCCCCAGCCCTTTTCAGACTTCACCATTATCATACTCCAGCCCATTTTCAGACTCCAGCCCCTTTTCAGATTCCGACCCATTTTCACACTCCATCTCATATTCAGACTGCAGCCCATTTTTAGACCCAAGCCATTTTCAGACTCCATCCCATATTCAGACTCCAACCCATTTTCAGACCCCTGCCCATTTTCAGCCCTTAGTCCTTTTTCAGACTCAGCCCATATCAGACCTCAGACCGTTTTCAGACCCCATCCCATTTTCAGTCCACACTCCTTTTTCAGTTTCTGGCCCTTTTTCAGACTCCACCCTATATTCATACTCCTGACCATTTTCAGACCCCAGCCCATTTCAAGACCCCAGACCATATTCAGATTCCAGCCAATTCTCAGACTCCAACCATTTTCAAACTCCAGGCCACTTTCAGACTCCAGTCCATATTCAGACCAGTCCATTTTCATACTCCAGCCCATATTTAGACCACAGCCCATTTTCGACTCCAGGCATTTTCAGACCCAAGCCCATTTTCAGTCCCAAGTCCTTTTTTAGACTCCAGCCCATTCTTAGACCCCAGCCCATTTTCAGCCCCCATTTTCAGACCATAGCCCATTTTGAAAAACTATCAGACCCCAGCCCATTGTGAGGCTCAAGTCCATATTCAGACTCCAGCCCATTTTCAGACTCCAGCCCATTTTCAGTAACCAGTCCTTTTGTAGACTCCAGCCCATTTTCAGACTCCAGCCCATTTGCAGTCTCCAGTCCCTTTTAAGACTCCAGCCCATTTTCAAACTCCAGCCCATTTTCAGACTGAAGCCCATATTCAGACTTCAGTCCATTTTATGACTCCAAAGCCCATTTTTAGACCGCAGGCCACTTTAATACTCCAGCCTATTTCAAGACTCCAATCCATATTCAGACTCAAACCCATTTTCAGACTCCAGCCCATTTCCAATACCCAGTTCTTTTTCAGACTCCAGCTCATTTTCAGACTCCAGCCCATTTTCATACCTCAGCCAAATTTCAAATTCCAGCACATTTTCAGAATCCAGCCAATTTTCAGACCATCCCATTTTCAGACTCCAGCCCATATTAAGACTCCAGTCTATTTGCAGACCAAAGCCCATTTTCAGACCCTAGCCCATTTCAGACTTCAGCCCATATTCAGACTCCTGCCCATTTTTAGACTCCAGTCCATTTTCAGACCTCAGCCCATTTCCAGATTCCAGCCCATTTTAGGACTCCAGCCCGTATATAGGGTCCCGCTCATTTTCAGACCCCACCCATTTACAGTACCCAATCGATTTTCACACTCCAGCCTTTGCTTAGATTCCACCCTATATTCAGACTCGAACCCATTTTCAGACTCCAGCCCATTTTCAGACTCCAGCCTTTTCAAGACAAACCCATTTCAGAACTCCAGCCCATTTTCAGACTCCAGCATATATTCAGACCTCCGTCCATTGAAGACTCCAGCCCCATAAACAGACACCAGCCATTTTTTCAGTACCCAATCGATTTTCACACTCCAGCCCTTGCTTAGATTCCAACCTATATTCAGACTCGAACCTATTTTCAGACTCCAGCCCATTTTCAGACTCCAGCCCTTTTCAAGACAGGCCCATTTTCAGACTCCAGCCCATTTTCAGACTCCAGCATATATTCAGACCTCCGTCCATTTGAAGACTCCAACCCATAAACAGACACCAGTCCATTTTCAGACACCGGCCCATATTCAGACTCCAGTCCGTTTTCAGAATCCAGCCCATTTTCAGACCCCAACCCATTTTCAGTCCTACATCCATTTTCAGACCCTAGACCATTTTCAAACTTCAGCATATATTTCACGACTCCAGCTCATTTTCAGACTATACCCTATATTCAGACTCCAGCCCATTTTCAGACTCCAGCTCATTTTCAGACTCCAGCTCATTTTCAGACCCAAGCCCATTTTTAGACTCCAGTTCATTTTCAGTCTCCAATCCATTTTAGACTCCAGCCCATTTTCAGACTCCAGTCCATTCTCAGACTTAAGGCTATATTCAGACCCTAGCCCATTTCCAATCCCCATCGCACTTGCATAATGAATCCCATATTCAGACTCCTCCCTATTTTCAGACCCCACCCCATTTTCATTTCCTAGTCCTTTCTCAGACTCCAGCATATTTTAAGACTCCAGCCCATATCAGACTCCAGCCCATTTTAAGACTCCAACCCATTTTCAGACCCCATCCCATTTTCAAGTCTTTTTCAGAATCTAGCCCATTTTCAGATTCCAGCCCATATTCACACTACAGCCCATTTTCAGACACCAGGCCATTTTTAGACTCAAACCCATTGGCAGACTCCATCTAATATTGAAATTTTAGCCAATTTTCAGACTGCAGCCTATTTTCAGACTGCAGCCCATATTAAGACTTAAGCCCATAGTCATACTCCAGCCCATTTCCAGCTCCTGCCGATTTTCATATTCCAGCTCAACTTTCAAATTCCATCACATTTTAAGACTCCAGCCAGTTTTCAGACTCCAGTCCATTTGCAGATCACAGCCAATTTTCAAACCCTAGCCCATTTTCAGACTCTAGCCCATATTCAGACTCCAGTCCATTTGCAGACCACAGCCCATTTTCAGACCCTAGCCCATTTTCAGACTTCAGCCCATATTCAGACTCTGCACATTTCAGAACTCAGGCCGTTTCCAGACTCCAGCCCATTTAGGACTCCAGCCCATATACAGAGTCCCACTCAGACCCCACCCATTTTCAGTACCCAATCGTTTTCACACTCCAGCCCTTGTTTAGATTCCACCCTATATTCAGACTCGAACCCATTTTCAGACTCCAGCCCATTTTCAGACTCCAGCCCTTTTATAGACAAGCCCATTTTCAGTCTTCAGCCCATTTTCAGACTCCAGCATATATTCAAATCTCCGTCTATTTGAAGACTCCAGCCCAATATAACTGACACCAGTTCCCATTTTTCAAGACACCATCCCAATATTCAGACTCCAGTCCGTTTTCAGAATCCAGCCCATTTTCAGACCCCAACCCATTTTCAGTCCTCCATCCATTTTCAGACCCCAGCCCATTTTCAGACTCCAGCTCCTTTTCAGACTCCACCCTATATTCAGACTCCAACCCATTTTTAGACCAGTCCATTTCCAGACTCCAGCTTATTTTCAGACCCAAGCCTATTTTCAGACTCCAGCCAATTTTTAGACTCCAGATCATTTTCAGTCTCCAATCCATTTTAGACTCCAGCCCATTTTCAGACTCCAGTCCATTCTCGGACTCCAGGCTATATTCAGACCCTAGCCCATTTTTAAACCCCATCGCACTTGCAGACTAAATCCCATATTCAGACTCCAACCCATATTATGACTCCACCCTATTTTCAGACACCACCCCATTTTCATGCTCTAGTCCTTTTTCAGACTCCAGCCTATTTTAAGACTCCAGTCCATATCAGACTCTAGCCCATTTTCAGACTCCAGCCCATTTTCAGGGACCCAGTCCCATTTTCAAGTTTTTCTTTTTCAGATTCTAGCCCACATTTTCAAGATTCCAGGCCAATATCACAACTCTAAAGCCCATTTCCATTTACCATCAGACAAATTTGTAGACTCCAACCCATTGGCAGACTCCAGCCGATATTGAGATTTCAGCCCATTTTCAGACTCCAGTCCATTTTCATACTCCAGCCGATTTTCAGTCACTAGTCCTCTTCCAGACTCCAGCCCATATTCATACACCAGCCCATTTCCAGCTCTGGCTGATTTTTAGTTTCCAGCCCATTTTCAGAATCCAGCCCATATTCACACCCCAGCCCATTTTCAGTCCAGGGCCATTTTCGGACTCCAGCCCTTTTAGAGACTGCAACCCGTTTTCAGACCCCAGCCCATATTCAGTACCTAGTCCTTTTTCAGACTCCAGCCCATTTAAAGACTCCAGCTCATATCCAGACTCCAAACCATATCAGACTCCAGCTCATTTTCATACCCCCAACCCATTTGCAGTCCCCAGTCCTTTTTCTGATTCCGGCACATTTTCAGACTCCAGCCCATATTCAGACTCAGCCAATTTTCAGACCAGCTCTTATTCAGACCCCAGTTCATTTTCAGACTACAGCCCATATTCAGACTCTGGAACATTTTCAGACTCCACTCCATTTTCAGACCAAAACTCATTTCAGTCCCCAGCCCTTTTTCAGACTCCAGCCATTATCATAATCCAGCCCATTTTCAGTCCAAAGCCCTTTTTCACACTCCAGCCATTATCATAATCCAGCCCATTTTCAGACTCCAGCCCATTTTCAGATTCCGACCCATTTTCACACTCCATCTCATATTCAGACTCCAGCATATTTTCAGAACCAAGCCATTTTCAGACTCCAGCCCATATACATATTCATGCCCATTTCCAGACTCCAGCTCATTTTCATACCCCCAACCCATTTTCAGCCCTTAGTCTTTTTTCAGACTCAGCCCATATCAGACCTCAGCCCGTTTTCAGACCCGAGCCCACTTTCAGTCCCCAGTCATTTTTCAGATTCTAACCTATTTTCAGACTCCACCCTATATTCATACTCCAGACCATTTTAAGTACCCAGCCCATTTTAAGACCCCCACCATATCCAGACTTCAGCCAATTTTTAGACTCCAGCCCGTAATCAGATTCCAGCCAATTCTCAGACTCCAACCATTTTCAAACTCCACGCCATTTTCAGACTCCAGTCCATATTCAGACCAGTCCATTTTCATACTCCAGCCCATATTTAGACCACAGCCCATTTTCGACTCCAGCTATTTTCAGACCCCAGCCCATTTTAAAACACCAGCCCATTTTCAGTCCCAAGTCCTTTTTTAGACTCCAGCCCATTCTCAGACCCCAGCCCATGTTCAGCCCCCATTTCAGACCCTAGCCCATTTTGAAAAACTAGCAGACCCCAGCCCATTGTAAGACTCAAGTCCATATTCAGACTCCAGCCCATTTTCCGACTCCAGCCCATTTTCAGTCACCAGTTCTTTTGCAGACTCCAGCCCATTTTCAGACTCCAGCCCATTTTCATACTCCAGCCCATTTTCAGACTGCAGCCCATTTTATGACTCCAAAGCCCATTTTTAGACTGCAGGCCACTTTAAGACTCCAGCCCATTTCAAGACTCCAACCCATATTCAGACTCAAACCCATTTTCAGACTCCAGCCCATTTTCAGTACCAGTTCTTTTTCAGACTCCAGCTCATTTTCAGACTCCAGCCCATTTTCATACCTCAATCAAATTTCAAATTCCAGCACATTTTCAGACTCCAGCCAATTTTCAGACCATCCCATTTTCAGACTCCAGCCCATATTCAGACTCCAGTCCATTTGCAGACCACAGCCCATTTTCAGACCCTAGCCCATTTTCAGACTTCAGCCCATATTCAGACTCCTGCCCATTTTCAGACTCCAGTCCATTTTCAGACCTCAGCCCATTTCCAGATTCCAGCCCATTTTAGGACTCCAGCCCATATACAGAGTCCCGCTCATTTTCAGACCCCACCCATTTTCAGTACCCAATCGTTTTTCACACTCCAGCCCTTGTTTAGATTCCACCCTATATTCAGACTCAAACCCATTTTCAGACTCCAGCCCTTTTCAAGACAAGCCTATTTTCAGACTCCAGCCCATTTTCAGACTCCAGCATATATTCAGACCTCCGTCCATTTGAAGACTCCAGCCCATAAACTGACACCAGTCCATTTTCAGACACTGGCCCATATTCAGACTCCAGATCGTTTTCAGAATCCAACCCATTTTCAGACCCCAACCCATTTTCAGTCCTACATCCATTTTCAGACCCCAGCCCATTTTCACACTCCAGCATATATTCAGACTCCAGCTCATTTTCAGACTATACCCTATATTCAGACTCCAGCCCATTTTCAGACCAGTCCATTTTCAGACTCCAGCTCATTTTCAGACCCAAGCCCATTTTCAGACTCCAGCCAATTTTTAGACTCCAGTTCATTTTCAGTCTCCAATCCATTTTAGACTCCAGCCCATTTTCAGACTCCAGTCCATTCTCAGACTCAAGGCTATATTCAGACCCTAGCCCATTTTCAAACCCCATCGCACTTGCAGACTGAATCCCATATTCAGACTCCTCCCTATTTTCAGACCCCACCCCATTTTCATTCCCTAGTCCTTTCTCAGACTCCAGCCTATTTTAAGACTCCAGCCCATATCAGACTCCAGCCCATTTTCAGACTCCAGCCCATTTTCAGACCCCATCCCATTTTCAAGTCTTTTTCAGATTCTAGCCCATTTTCAGATTCCAGCCCATATTCACACTACAGCCCATTTTCAGACACCAGACCATTTTTAGACTCCAACCCATTGGCAGACTCCAGCCAATATTGAGATTTTAGCCCATTTTCAGACTGCAGCCTATTTTCAGACTGCAGCCCATATTCAGACTTAAGCCCATTTTCAGACTCCAGTCCATTTTCATACTCCAGCCCATTTTCAGTCACCAGTCCTTTTCCAGACTCCAGCCCATAGTCATACTCCAGCCCATTTCCAGCTCCAGCCGATTTTCATATTCCAGCCCAATTTTCAAATTCCATCACATTTTCAGACTCCAGTCCATTTGCAGACCACAGCCCATTTTCAAACCCTAGCCCATTTTCAGACTCTAGCCCATATTTAGACTCCAGTCCATTTGCAGACCACAGCCCATTTTCAGACCCTAGCCCATTTTCAAACTTCAGTCCATATTCAGACTCCTGCCCCTTTTCAGACTCCAGTCCATTTTCAGACCTCAGCCCGTTTCCAGACTCCAGCCCCTTTTAGGACTCCAGCCCATATACAGAGTCCCGCTCATTTTCAGACCCAACCATTTTCAGTACCCAATCGTTTTTCACACTCCAGCCATTGTTTAGATTCCACCCTATATTCAGATTCGAACCCATTTTCAGACTCCAGCCCATTTTCAGACTCCTGCCCTTTTATAGACAAGCTCATTTTCAGACTCGAGCCCATTTTCAGACTCCAGCATATATTTAGACCTCCGTCTATTTGAAGACACCAGCCCAAAAACTGACACCAGTCTATTTTCAGACACCAGCCCATATTCAGACTCCAGTCCGTTTTCATAATCCAGCCCATTTTCAGACCCCAACCCATTTTCAGTCCTCCATCCATTTTCAGACCCCAGCCCATTTTCAGACTCCAGCTCATTTTCAGACTCCACCCTATATTCAAACTCCATCCCATTTTCATACCAGTCCATTTCAAGACTCCAGCTCATTTTCAGACCCAAGCCCATTTTCCGACTCCAGCCAATTTTTAGACTCCACTTCATTTTCAGTCTCCAATCTATTTTAGACTCCAGCCCATTTTCAGACTCCAGTCCATTCTTGGACTCCAGGCTATATTCAGACCCTAGCACATTTTCAAACCCCATCGCACTTGCAGACTCAATCCCATATTCAGACTCCAACCCATATTACAACTCCACATTATTTTCAGACCCCACCCCATTTTCATTCCCTAGTCCTTTCTCAGACTCCAGCATATTTTAAGACTCCAGTCCATATCAGACTCTAGCCCATTTTCAGACTCCAGTCCATTTTCAGACTCCAGCCCATTTTCAGACCCAAGCCCATTTTCAGTCATTAGTCCTTTTCCAAACTACAGCCCTTATCAGACCTCAGCCCATTTTCAGGCCCCATCCCATTTTCAGTCCACGGTCCTTTTTCAGTTTCCGGCCCATTTTTAGACTCCACCCTAGATTCATACTCCAGCCCATTTTCTGACCCTAGACCATATTCAGACTTCAGCCAATTTTCAGGCTCCAGCCCATAATCAGATTCCAGCCAATTCTCAGACTCCAGCCATTTCTAGACTCCAGGCCATTTTCAGACTCCAGTCAATATTTAGACTACAACCCATTTTCAAACTCCAGCCATTTTCAGACCCCAGCCCATTTCCAGACACCAGCCCATTTTTAGTCCCAAGTCATTTTTGAGACCCATTCTCAGACCCCAACCCATTTCAGTCCTCCATTTTCAGACCCTAGCCCATTTTGAAACCCTAGCCCATTTTAGACCCCAGCCCATTTTAAGGCTCCAGATCATATTCAGACTCCAGCCCATATTCAGACTCCAACCCATTTTCAGTCATCAGTCCTTTTGCAAACTCCAACCCATTTTCAGACTCCAGCCCATTTTCATTCTCCAGTCCCTTTTAAGACTCCAGCCCATTTTACAACTCCAGCCCATTTTCAGACTGCAGACCATATTCAGACTCCAGTCAATTTTATGACTCCAATCCCATTTTCAGACCAAAGCCCATTTTTAGACTTCATGCCACTTTAAGACTCCATCCCATTCCAAGACTCCAACCCATATTCAGATTCCAACCCATTTTCAGACTCCAGCCCATTTCCATACCTCAGCCAATTTTCAAATTCCAGCACATTTTCAGACTCCAGCCAATTTTCAGACCATCCCATTTTCAGACTCCAGCCCATATTCAGACTCCAGTCCATTTGCAGACCACGGCCCATTTTCAAACCCTAGCCCATTTTCACACTTCAGCCCATATTCAGACTCCTGTCCATATTCAGACTCCTGCCCATTTTCAGACTCCAGTCCATTTTCAGACCTCAGCCCGTTCCCAGACTCCAGCCCATTTTAGGACTCCAACCCATATACAGAATCCAGCCCATTCTCAGACTCCAACCAATTTTCAGTCCTCCGTCCATTTTCAAACCCCAGCCCATTTTCTGACTCCAGCATATATTCAGACTCCTGCTCATTTTCAGAATCCACCCTATATTCAGACTCAAGCATATTTTCAGACTCCAGTCCATTTTCAGACTCCAGCTCATTCTCAGACCCAAGCCCATTTTTAGAGTCCAGCCAATTTTTAGACTCCAGCTGATTTTGAGATTTCAGCCCATTTTCAGATCGCAGCTTATTTTCAGACTGCAGCACATATTCAGACCCCAGCCCATTTTCAGACTCCAGTCCAGTTTCATATTCCAGCCGATTTTCAGTCACCAGTCCTTTTTCAGACTCCAGCCCATATTCATACTCCAGCCCATTTCCAGACTCCAGCTGATTTTCAGATTCCAGCCCATTTTCACACTCCAGCCTTACATTCAGACGCCCCCAAACCCCCTTTTCAGCCTCCAAGGCCATTTTCAAGGACTCCAAGACCCGTTTTCAGTACCTAGTCCTTTTTCAGAACTACCCAGCCCATTTTTAAGACTTCAGCCCCATATTCAGAAAATTACAAATCATATCAGACTCCAGCCCATTTTTTCAGAACCCCAGCCCTCATTAGCAGTCCCCAGTCCTTTTCTGATCCGGCTCATTTTCAGACTCCAGCCCATATTCAGACTACAGCCAATTTTCAGACCCCAGACCATTTTCAGACACCAGCCCATTTTCAGTCCCAAGTCCTTTTTTAGACTCCAGCCAGTTCTCAGACCCCAGCCCATTTTTAGTCCTCAATTTTCAGACCCTAGCCCATTTTGAAACCCTACCCATTTTCAGAACCAAGCCCATTTTGAGGTTACAGTCCATATTCAGTCGCTAGCCCATTTTCAGACTACATTCCATTTTCAGTCATCAGTCCTTTTGCCGACTCCAGCCCATTTTCAGACTCCGGCCCATTTTCAGTCTCTAGTTCCTTTCAAGACTCCAGCCCATTTTCAAACTCCTGCCCATTTTCAGACTGCAGCCCATAATCAGACTCCAGTCAATTTTATGACTCCAATCCCATCTTCAGACCTAAGCCCATTTTTAGACTGTGGTTATTTGAAGATTCCAGCCCAATTCAAGACTCCAGCCCATATTCAGACTCAAACCCATTTTCAGACTCCAGCCCATTTTCAGACTCCAGCCCATTTTCAGTCCCCAGTTCTTTCTCAGACT
The DNA here is from genome assembly GCF_015104395.2 of Macrobrachium nipponense. Classification (NCBI taxonomy): domain Eukaryota; kingdom Metazoa; phylum Arthropoda; class Malacostraca; order Decapoda; family Palaemonidae; genus Macrobrachium; species Macrobrachium nipponense. The sequence continues at coordinate 66,628,922 of NC_087209.1, forward strand.
CCAGCCCATTTTCAGACTCAGCCCATTTTCATACCTCAGCCAATTTTCAAATTTCCAGCCCTTGTTTAGATTCCACCCTATATTCAGACTCGAACCCATTTTCAGACTTCAGCCCATTTTCAGACTCCAGCCCTTTTCAAGACAAGCCCATTTTCAGACTCCAGCATATATTTAGACCTCCGTCCATTTGAAGACTCCAGCCCATAAACAGACACCAGTCCATTTTCAGATTCCAGGCCATATTCAGACTCCAGTCCGTTTTCAGAATCCAGCCCATTTTCAGACCCCAACACATTTTCAGTTCTCCATCCATTTTCAGACCCCAGCTCATTTTCACACTACAGCATATATTCAGACTCCAGCTCATTTTTAGACTCCACCCTATATTCAGACTCCATCCTATTTTCAGACCAGTCCATTTTCAGACTCCAGCTCATTTTCAGACCCAAACCCATTTTCAAACTCCAGCCAATTTTTAGACTCCAGTCCATTTTCAGTCTCCAGTCCATTTTAGACTCCGGCCCATTTTCAGAGTCCAGTCCATTCTTGGACTCCAGGCTATATTCAGACCCTAGCCCATTTTCAAACCCCATCGCACTTGCAGACACAATCCCATATTCAGACTCAAACCCATATTCAAACTCCACCCTATTTTCAGACTCTACCCCATTTTCATTCCCTAGTCCTTACTCAGACTCCAGCCTATTTTAAGACTCCAGCCCATATCAGACTCCAGCTAATTTTCAGACTCCAGCCCATTTTCAGACCCCCATCCCACTTTCAAGTCTTTTTCAGATTCTAGCCCACTTTCAGATTCCAGCCATTATTCACACTACAGCCATTTTCAGACCCCAGACCATTTTTAGACTCCAACCCATTGGCAGACTCCAGCTGATATTGAGATTTCAGCCCATTTTCAGACTGCAGCCTATTTTCAGACTGAAGCCCATATTCAGACTTAAGCCCATTTTCAGACTCCAGTCCATTTTCATACTCCAGCCCATTTTCAGTCACCAGTCCTTTTCCAGACTCCAGCCCATATTCCCACTCCAGCTTATTTCAGGCTCCAGCCGATTTTCAGATTCTAGCCCATTTTCAGACTCCAGCCCATATTCACACCCCAGCCCATTTGCAGTCCAGGGCCAATTTCGGACTCCAGCCCATTTTGAAACTGCAACCCGTTTTCAGACCTCAACCCATATTCAGTAACTAGTCGTTTTTCAGACTCCAGCCCATTTAAAGACTCCAGCTCATATTCAGACTCCAAACCATATCAGGCTCCAGTCCATTTTAAGACTCCAGTAAATTTTCAGACCCCAGTCCTTTTTCTGATTCCGGCACATTTTCAGACTACAGCCCATATTCAGACTCTGGAACATTTTCAGACTCCAGTCCATTTTCAGACCCAAGCTCTTTTTCAGTCCCCAGCCCTTTTTCACACTAAACAGCCATTATCACATCCAGACCATTTTTTCACACTCCAGCCCATTTTCAGATTTCAGCAAACATTTTTCAGACTACTGCTCAACAGTCCTTAGTGATTTTCCAGACCAAAGCCCATATCAGACCTCAGCCTATTTTCAGACCCCATCCCATTATCAGTCCACGGTCTTTTTTCAGTTTCTGGCCCATTTTCAGACTCTACCCTATATTCATACTCCAGCCATTTTCAGGCCCCAGCCCATTTTCAGACCCCAGACCATATTCAGACATCAGCCAATTTTCAGACTCCAGCCCATAATCAGATTCCAGCCAATTCTAAGACTCCAGCCATTTTCAGACTCCAGGCCATTTTCAGAGTCCAGTCCATATTCAGACCAGTCCATTTTCATACTCCAACCAATATTTAGACTAAAGCCCATTTTCAGACTCAGCCATTTTCAGACCACAGCCCATTTTAAGTCCCAAGTCCTTTTTTAGACTCCAATCCATTCTCAGACCCCAACTCATTTTCAGTACCCATTTTCAGACCCTAGCCCATTTTGAAACCCTAGTCCATTTTTAGACCCCAGCCCATTTTAAGGCTCCAGTCCATATTCAGACTCCAGCCCATTTTCAAACTCCAGCCCATTTTCAGACTCCATCCCATTTCCAGTCACCAGTCCTTTTGCAGACTCCAACCCATTTTCAGACTCCAGCCCATTTTCAGTCTACGGTCCCTTTTAAGACTCCAGCCCATTTTCAAACTCCTACCCATTTTCAGACTGTAGCCCATATTCAGACTCCAGTCCATTTTATGACTCCAATCCCATTTTCAGACCAAAGCCCATTTTTAGACTTCAGGCCACTTTAAGACTCCAACCCATTTCAAGACTCCAACCCATATTCAGACTCAAACAAATTTTCAGACTCCAGCCCATTTTCAGTCCCCAGTTCTTTTTCAGACTCCAGCCCATTTTCAGACTCCAGCCCATTTTCATACCTCAGCCAATTTTCAATTTCCAGCACATTTTCAGACTCCAGCCAATTTTCAGACCATCCCATTTTCAGACTCCAGCCCATATTCAGACTCCAGTATATTTGCAGACCACAGCCCATTTTCAAACCCTGGCCCATTTTCCCACTTCAGCCCATATTCAGACTCCTGCCCATTTTCAGACCTCAGCCCATTTCCAGACTCCAGCCCATATACAGAGTCCTGACCATTTTCAGCCCCCACCCATTTTCAGTACCCAATCGTTTTTCACACTCCAGCCCTTTTTGAGTTTCCACCCTATATTCAGACTCGAAGCCATTTTCAGACTCCAGCCCATTTTAAGACAAGCCCTTTTTCAGACTCCAACCCATTTTCAGACTCCAGCATATATTCAGACTCCAGTCCATTTGAAGACTCCAGCACATAAACAGACACCAGTCCATTTTCAGACTCCAACCCATATTCAGACTCTAGTCCATTTTAAAAATCCAGCCCATTTTCAGACCCCAGCCTATTTTTAAACTACAGCATATATTCAGACTCCAGCTCATTTTCAGACTCCACCCTATATTCAGACTCAAGCCCATTTCAGACTACAGTCCATTTTCAGACTCCACCTCATTTTCAGACCCAAACCCATATTCAGACTACAGCCAATTTTTAGACTCCGGTCCATTTCCAGTCTCCAGCTCATTTTAGACTTCAGCACATTTTAAGACTCTAGACCATGGTCAGTCCCCAGTCACTTTTCAGAGTCCAGCCCATTTCCACGCTACAGCTCATATGCAGACTCCAGCCCATTTTCAGACTCCTGTCCATTTTCAGACCCCAGCCTAATTTCAGACCCCAGCCCATTTTTATATCCCAGTCCATTTTCAGACTCCAGCCTATTTTCAGACTCCAGCCCTGTTTAGCATGGAAGCACATTTTCAGACTCCATTCTATTTTCAAACTCCAGCATATATTCAGATTCCATTCCATTAGAAGACTCAAGCCCATAAACAGACACCAGTCCATTTTCAGACACCAGCCCATATTCAGACTCCAGTCCATTTTCAGAATCCAGCCCATTTTCAGACCACAACCAATTTTCAATCCCCCACCATTTTCAGACCCCAGCCCATTTTCTGACTCCAGCATATATTCAGACTCCAGCTCATTTTCAGACTCCACCCTATATTCAGACTCAAGCATATTTTCAGACTCCAATCCATTTTCAGACTCCAGCTCATTTTCAGACCCAAGCACATTTTTAGACTCCAGCCATTTTTTAGACTCCACCCTATTTTCAATATTCAGTCCATTTTCAATCTCCAGTCCATTTTGGACTCCAGAACTCAGACTCAATCCCATATTCAGACTCCAGCCCATATTCAGACTCCACCCTATTTTCAGACCCCAGCCCATTTTCATTCCCTAGTCCTTTCTCAGACTCCAACCTATTTTAAGACTCCAGCACACATCAGAATCTAGCGCATTTTCACACTCCAGCCCATTTTCAGGCCCCATCCCATTTTCAAGTCTTTTTCAGATTCTGACCCATTTTCAGACTCCAGCCCATTTTCAGACTCCAGCCCATATTCCCACCCCAACCCATTTGCAGCCCAGGGCCATTTTCAGACTCCAGCCCATTTTCCGACTGCAACCCGTTTTCAGACCCCAGACCATTTTCAGTACCTAGTCCTTTTTCAGATTCCAACCCATTTAAAGACTCCAGTTCATATTCAGACTCCAAACCATAGACTCCAGCCCATTTTCAGACCCCAGCCCATTTGTAGTCCTCAGTCCTTTTTTCTGATTCCGGCACATTTTCAGACTCCAGCCCATATTCAGACTCCAGCAATTTTCCGACCCCAGCCGTTTTTCATACCACAGTTCATTTTCAGACTACAGCCTATATTCAGACTCCAGTCCATTTTCAGACCCAAGCTTATTTTCAGTCCCCAGTCCTTTTTCACACTCCAGCCATTATCACACTCCAGCCCATTTTCAGACTCTGGCATTTTCAGATTCCAGCCCATTTTCAGATTCCAGCTCATATTCAGACTGCAGCCCTTTTTCAGACCCAAGCCATTTTCAGACTCCAGCCCATATCAGACTCCAGCCGATTTTCAGTCCTTAGTACTTTTTCAGACTCCAGCCCATATCAGACCTCAGCCCATTTTCAGACCCCATCCCATTTTCAGTCCACAGTCCATTTTCAGTTTCCGGCCCATTTTCAGACTCCACCCTATATTCATATTCCAGCCCATTTTCAGACCCCAGACCATATTCAGACTTCAGCCAATTTTCAGACTTCAGCCAATTTTCAGACTTCAGCTCCTTTTCAGACCCAAGCACATTTTTAGACTCCAGCCAATTTTTAGACTCCAGTCCATTTTCAAGATCCAGTCCATTTTGGACTCCAGAACTCAGACTCAATCCCATATTCAGACTCCAGCCCATATTCAGACTCTACCCTATTTTCAGACCCCAGCCCATTTTCATTCCCTAGTCCTTTCTCAGACTCCAACCTATTTTAAGACTACAGCCCATATCAGACTCCAGCACATTTCCACACTCCAGCCCATTTTCGGGCCCCATCCCATTTTCAAGTCTTTTTCAGAATCTGGCCCATTTTCAGACCCCAGACCATTTTTAGACTTCAACCCATTGTCAGACTCCAGCTGATATTGAGATTTCAGCCCATTTTCAGACTGCAGCCTATTTTCAGACTGCAGCACATATTCAGGCCCCGCCTATTTTCAGACTCCAGTCCATTTTCATATTCCAGCCCATTTTCAGTCACCAGTCCTTTTTCAGACTCCATCCCATATTCATACTCCAGCCCATTTCCAGACTCCAGTTGATTTTCAGATTCCAACCCATTTTCACACTCCAGCCCACATTCAGACCAAACCCCCTTTTCAGTCCAGGGCCATTTTCAGACTACAGCCAATTTTCAGTACCTAGTCCTTTTTCAGACTCCAGCCCATTTTGAGACTCCAGCCCATATTCAGATTACAAATCATATCAGACTCCAGCCCATTTTCATACCCTAGCCCATTAGCAGTCCCGAGTTCTTTTTCTGATTCTGGCTCATATTCAGACTCCAGCCCATATTCAGACTCCAGCCCATTTTCAAACCCCATTCAATTTTCAGACCCCAGTTCATTTTCAGACTTCAGCCCATATTCATTCTCCAGAACATTTTCAGACTCCAGTCCAATTTCAGACCCAAGCTCATTTTCCGTCCCCAGCCCTTTTTCAGACTCCAGCCATTATCACAATCCAGCCCATTTTCAGACTCCTGCCTATTTTCAGATTCCAGCCCATTATAAGACTCCAGTTCATATTCAGACTGCAGCCCATTTTCATACCCAAGCCATTTTCAGACTCCAGCTCATATTCAGACTTCCCCCATTTTCAGACCCCACCCCATTTTCAGTCCTTAGTCCTTTTTCAGACTCCAGCCCATATCAGATCACAGCTGATTTTTAGATTCCAGCCCCTAATCAGATTCCAGCCCCTAATCAGATTCCAGCTAATTCTCAGACTCCAGCCCATATCAGATCACAGTGAGTTTTTAGATTCCAGCCCCTATCGATTCAGCCCCTAATCCCGATTCCAGCTAATTTCTCCACTCCACCATTTTCAGACTTCAGGGCCTTTTTAAGGCTCCATTCCATGTTCAGAACAGTCCATTTTCATACTCCAGCTGAGATTTAGACCACAGCCCATATTCAGACTCCAGCAATTTTCAGACCCCAGCCCATTTTCAAACACCAGCCCATTTTAAGTCCTAAGTCCTTTTATACACTCCAGCTCATTCTCAGACCCCAGCCCATTTTTAGTCCCCAATTTTCAGACCCTAGCCCATTTTGAAATCTTAGCCCATTTTCAGAACCCAGCCCATTTTCAAGCTCCAGTCCATATTCAGTTGCCAGCCCATTTTCAGACTACATCCCATTTTCAGTCACCAGTCCTTTTGCAGACTCCATCCCATTTTCAGACTCCAGCCCATTTTCAGTCTCAAATCCCTTTCAAGACTCCAGCCCATTTTCAAACTATGCCCATTTTCAGACTGCAGCCCATATCAGGCTACCAGTCATTTTATGACTCCAATCCCATCTTCAGAGAAACGCCAAGCCCATGTTTTCAGACTGCAGGTTATTTTGAGATTCCAGCCCATTTAAGACTCCAAGACCAATTTCCAGACTCCACCCATATTCACACTCAAAAACATTTTCAGACTCCAGCCCATTTTCAGTCCCCAGTTCTTTTTCAGACTCCAGCCCATTTTCAGACTCCAGCCCATTTTCATACCTCGGCCAATTTTCAAATTGCAGAATATTTTCAGACTCCAGCCAATTTTTAGACCATCCCATTTCAGACTCCAGCCCATATTCAGACTCCAGTCCATTTGCAGACCATAGCCCATTTTCAGATTCTAACCCATTTCCAGACTCCAGTCCATATTCATACTCCAGCCCATTTCCAGACTCCAGCCAATTTTCAGATTCCAGCCCATTTTCAGACTCCAGCCCATATTCACACCCCAACCCATTTTCAGTACCTAGTCCTTTTTCAGACTCCAGCCCATTTAAAGACTCCAGTTCATATCTAGACTCCATCCAATTTTCAGACCTCAGCCCTTTTTCAGACCCTAGTTGATTTTCAGACTTCAGACCATATTCAGACTTTGGAACATTTTCAGACTCCACTCCGTTTTAAGAACCAAGCTCATTTTCAGTGCCCAGCCCTTTTTCACACTCCAGCCATTATCACACTCCAGCCCATTTTCAGACACCAGACCATTTTCAGATTCTAGCTCATTTTCAGATTCCAGCTCATATTCGGACTGCAGCCCTTTTTCAGACCCAAGCCATTTTCAGACTCCAGTCCATATTCAGACTCCAGCTGATTTTCAGTCCTTAGTACTTTTTCAGACTCCAGCCAATAAAAGACCTCAGCCCATTTTCAGACCCCAACCCAAATTCAGTCCACAGTCCTTTTTCAGTTTCTGGCCTATTTTCAGACTCCACCCTATATTCCTACTCCAGACCATTTTCAGACCCCAGACATATTCACACTTCGACTAATTTTCAGACTCCAGCCCATAATCAGATTCCAGCCAATTCTCAGACTCCAGCCATTTTCAGACTCCAGGCCATTTCCGGACCCCAGCCCATTTTCAGTCCCAAGTCCTTTTTTAGAATCCAGCCCATTCTCAGACCCCAACACATATTCAGTCACCCATTTCCAAACCCTAGCCCATTTTGAAACCCTAGCACATTTTAGACCCCAGCCCATTTTAAGGCTACAGTCCATATTCAGACTCCAGCCCATTTTCAGACTCCAGCCCATTTTCAGTCACCAGTCCTTTTGCAGGCTCCAGCCCATTTTCAGACTCCAGCCCATTTTCAGTCTCCAGTCCCTTTTAAGACTCCAGCCCATTTTCAAACTCCAACTCATTTTCAGACCACAACCCATATTCATACTCTAGTCCATTTTATGACTCCAAATTGGTCACGTTTTCAGACCAAAGCCCATTTTTAGACTGCAGGCCACTTTAAGAATCCAGCCCATTTCAAGACTCCAACCCATATTCAGACTTAAACAAATTTTCAGACTCCAGCCCATTTTCAGTCCCCAGTTATTTTTCAAACTCCAGCCCATTTTCAGACTACAGCCCATTTTCATACCTCAGCCAATTTTCAAATTCCAGCACATTTTCAAACTCCAGCCAATTTTCAGACCATCCCATTTTTAGACTCTAGCCCATAATCAGACTCCAGTCCATTTGCAGACCACAGCCCATTTTCAAACCCTAGCCCATTTTCAGACTCCAGCCCATATTCAGACTCCTTCCCATTTTCAGACTCCAGTCCATTTTCAGACTCCAGCCCATTTTAGGACTCCAGCCCATATACAGAGTCCCGCCAATTTTCAGACCCCACCCATTTTCAGTACCCAATCGTTTTTCACACTCCAGCCCTTTTTTAGATTCCACCCTATATTCAGACACGAACCCATTTTTTTACTCCAGCCCATTTTCAGGCTCCAGCCCTATTTAAGAGAAGCCCATTTTCAGACTAAAACCCATTTCCAAAATCCAGCATATATTCAGACTACAGTCCATTTGAAGACTCCAGCCCATAATCAGAGACCAATCCATTTTCAGACTCCAGCCCATATTCAGACTCCAGTCCATTTTCAAAATCCAGCCCATTTTCTGACCCCAGCCCATTTTCAGTCCCTCTGTTCATTTTCAGACCCCAGCCCATTTTCAGACTACAGCATATATTCAGACTCCAGCTCATTTTCAGACTCCATCCTATATTCAGACACCAGCCCATTTTCAGACTCCAGCAAATTTTCAGACTCCAGCCCTATTTAAGACAAGCCCATTTTCAGACTCCAGCCCATTTTCAGTCCTCTGTCCATTTTCAGACCCCAGCCCATTTTCAGACTACATAATATATTCAGACTCCAGTTCATTTTAATACTCCACCCTATATTCAGACTACAACCCATTTTCAGACTCCAGTCCATTTTCAGACTCCATATCATTTTCAGACTCCATATCATTTTCAGACCCAAACCCTTATTCAGACTCCAGCCAATTTTCAGACTCCAGTTCATTTCCAGTCTCCAGCCCATTTTCAGACTCTAGCCCATGATCAGTCCCCAATCCCTTTTCAGGCTCCAACCCATTTTCACACTACAGCTCATATGCAGACTCCAGCCCATTTTCAGACTCTTGTCCATTTTCAGACCCTAACCTAATTTCAGACCCCATCCCATTTTTAGATCCCAGTCCATTTTCAGACTCCAGCCCATTTTCAGTCTCCAGCCCTTTTTAAGATGCAAGCCCATTTGCAGACTCCAGCACATATTCAGACTCCAGTCCATTTGGAAGACTCCAGCCCATAAAACAGACACCAGTCATTTTCGACTAATTCAGACTCCAGACACCACCCATATTCAGACTCCAGTCCATTTTCAGAATCCAGCCCATTTTCAGACCCCAACCAATTTTCAGTCCTACATCCATTTTCAGACCCCAGCCCATTTTCAGACTCCAGCATATATTTAGACTCCAGCTCATTTTCAGATTCCACCCTATATTCAGTCTCCAGCCCATTTTCAGACTACAGTCCATTTTCAGACTCCAGCTCATTTTCAGACCCAAGCCCATTTTCAAACTCCAGCCAATTTTTTTACTCCAGTCCATTTTCAGTCTCCAATCCATTTTGGACTCCAGCCCATTTTCAGACTCCACTTCATTTTCAGACACCAGGCCATATTCGGACCCTAGCCCATTATCAAACCCCATCGCACTCTCAGACTCAATCCCATATTCAGACCCAACCCATATTCAGACTCCACCCAATTTTCAGACCCCACCCCATTTTCATTCCCTAGTCCTCTCTCAGAGTCCAGCCTATTTTAAGACTCCAGCCCATATCAGACTCCAGCCCCTTTTCAGACTCCAGCCCATTTTCAGACCCCATCCCATTTTCAAGTCTTTTTCAGATTCTGGCCCATTTTCAGACTCCAGCCCATATTCAGACTCCAGCCCATTTTCAGACCCCAGACCATTTTTAGACTCCAATCCATTGTCAGACTCCAGCCGATATTGAGATTTTGGCCCATTTTCAGACTGCAACCTATTTTTAGACTGAAGAGCATATTCAAACTCTAGCCCATTTTAAGACTCCAGTCCATTTTCATACTACAGCCCATTTCCAGTCACCATTTTCAGATTCCAGTCCATTTTCCAACTCCAACATATATTTAGACCTTAGCACATTTTCCGTCCAGGGCCATATTCAGACTCCATACCATTTTGAGACTGCAACCCGTTTTCAAAACCCAGCCCATTTTCATTACCTAGTCTTTTTTCAGACTCTAGCCCATTTTAGGACTCCAGCCCATTTTCAGACTCCAAACAATATCAGACTCCAGCCCATTTTAAGACCCATCCCATTTGCAATCCACAGTCCTTTTTCTGATTCCAGCCAATTTTCAGACTATAGCCCATATTCAGACTCAAGCCAATTTTCAGACCACATCCCTTTTTCAGAACCCAGTTCATTTTCAGACTACAACCCATATTCAGACTTTGGAACGTTTTCAGACTGCAGTCCTTTTTCAGACCCAAGCTCATTTTCAGTCCCCAGCCCTTTTCAGACTCCACCCATTATCATACTCCAGGCCATTTTCAGACTCAGGCCCATTTTCAGATTCCGACCCATTTTCAGACTCCATCTCATATTCAGACTGCAGACCATTTTCAGACCCAAGCCATTTTCAGACTCCAGCCCATATTCAGACTCCAGCCCATTTTCAGACCCCAGCCCATTTTCAGCCATTAGTCCTTTTCCAGACTCAGCCCATATCAGACCTCAGCCCGTTTTCAGACCCGAGCCCATTTTCAGTCCAGTCATTTTTCAGATTCCGGCCTATTTTCAGACTCCACCCTGTATTCATACTCCAGACCATTTTCAGACCCCGGCCCATTTTAAGACCCCAGACCATATTCAGACTTAAGCCAATTTTTAGACTCCAGCCCGTAATCAGATTCCCGCCAAATCTCAGACTCCAACCATTTTCAAACTCCAGGCCCACTTCAGACTCCAGTCCATAATCAAAACAGTCCATTTTCATACTCCAGCCCATATTTAGACCACAGCCCATTTTAGACTCCAGCCATATTCAGACCCCAGCCCATTTTAAAACACCAGCCCATTTTAAAACACCAGCCCATTTTCAGTCCCAAGTCCTTTTTTAGACTCAAGACCATTTTCAAACCCCAACCCATGTACAGCCCCCATTTTCAGACCCTAGCCCATTTTGAAAAACTAGCAGACCCCAGCCCATTGTAAGGCTCCAGTCCATATTCAGACTCCAGCCCATTATCAGACTCCAGCCCATTTTCAGTCACCAGTCCTTTTGCAGACTCCAGCCCATTTTCAGACTCCAGCCCATTTGCAGTCTCCAGCCCATTTTCAGACTCCAGACCATTTTCAAACTCCAGCCCATTTTCAGACTCCAGCCCATATTAAGATTCTAGTCCATTTTATGACTCCAAAGCCCATTTTTAGACCGCTGGCCACTTTAAGACTACAGCCCATTTCAAGACTCTAATCTATATTCAGACTCAAACCCATTTTCAGACTCCAGCCCATTTTCAGTACCCAGTTCTTTTTCAGACTCCAGCTCATTTTCAGACCCCAGCCCATTTTCATACCTCAGCCAAATTTCAAATTCCAGCACATTTTCAGACTCCAGCCAATTTTCAGACCATCCCATTTTCAGACTCCAGACAATATTCAGACTCCAGTCCATTTGTAGACCACAGCCCATTTTCAGACCCTAGACCATTTTCAGACTTCAGCCCATATTCAGACTCCTGCACATTTTTAGACTCCAGTCCATTTTCAGACCTCAGTCCATTTCCAGATTCCACCCCATTTTAGGACTCCAAACCATATACAGAGTCCCGCTCATTTTCAGACCCCACCCATTTTCAGTACCCAATCGTTTTTCACACTCCAGCCCTTGCTTAGATTCCACCCTATATACAGACTCGAACCCATTTTCAGACTCAAGCCCTTTTCAAGACTAGCCCATTTTCAGACTCCAGCCCATTTTCAGACTCCAGCATATATTCAGACCTCCGTTCATTTGAAGACTCCAACCCATAAACAGACAACAGTCCATTTTCAGACACCAGCCCATATTCAGACTCCAGTCCGTTTTCAGAATCAAACCTATTTTCAGACCCCAACCCCCATTTTCAGTCCTACATCCATTTTCAGACCTCAGCCCATTTTCACACTTCAGCATATATTCAGACTCGAGCTCAATTTCAGACTATACGCTATATTCAGACTCCAGCCCATTTTCAGACCAGTCCATTTTCAGACTCCAGCTCATTTTCAGAACCAAGCCCATTTTCAGACTCCCTCCCATTTTCAGACTCCAGTCCATTCTCGGACTCCACGCTATATTCAGACCCTAGCCCATTTTCAAGCCCCATCGCACTTGCAGACTCAATCCCATATTCAGACTCCAACCCATTTTACGACTCCACCCTATTTTCAGACCCCACCCCATTTTCATTCCCTAGTCCTTTCTCAGACTCCAGCCTATTTTATGACTCCAGCCCATATCAGACTCTAGCCCATTTTCAGACTCCAGCCTATTTTCAGACCCCATCCCATTTACAAGTCTTTTTCAGATTCTAGCCCATTTTCAGATTCCAGCCCATATTCACACTAAAGCCCATTTTCAGACCCCAGACCGTTTTTAGACTCCAACCCATTGGCAGACACTAGCCAATATTGAGATTTCAGCCCATTTTCAGACTTCAGTCCATTTTCATACTCCAGCCCATTTTCAGTCACCAGTCCTTTTCCAGACTCCAGCCCATATTCATACACCAATCCATTTCCAGCTCCAGCCGATTTTCAGTTTCCAGCCCATTTTCAGAATAGAGCCCATTTTCAGTCCAGGGCCATTTTCAGACCCCAGCCCTTTTTGAGACTGCAACCTGTTTTCAGACCCCAGCCCATATTCAGTACCCCTAAGTCCATTTTCAGGACTTTCCAGCCCATTTAAAGACTTCCAGCCTTCATATCCAGATCCTCCAAAACATATCATGACTCCAGCTCATTTTCATACCCCCAACCCACTTGTAGTCCCCAGTCCTTTTTCTGATTCCGGCACATTTTCAGACTCCACTCCATTTTCAGACCCAAGCTCAGTTTCAGTCCCCAGCCTTTTTCACACTCCAGCCATTATCACACTCCAGCCCATTTTCAGACTCCAGCCAATTTTTAGATTTCAGCCCATTTTCAGACTCCAGCTCATATTCAGACTGCAACCCATTTTCAGACCCAAGTCATTTTCAGACTCCAGCCTATATTCATACTACAGCCTATTTTCAGACACAAGCCCTTTTTCAGTCATTAGTCCTTTTCCAGACTACAGCCCATTTCAGACCTCAGCCCATTTTCAGACCCCATCCCATTTTCAGTCCACAGTCCTTTTTCAGACTTCAGCCAATTTTCAGACTCCAGCCCATAATCAGATTCCAGCCAATTCTCAGACTCCAGCCATTTTCAGACTCCATGCCATTTTCAGACTCCAGTCCATATTCAGACCAATCCATTTTAATGCTCCAGCCAATATTTAGACTGCAGCCCATTTTCAGACTCCAGCCATTTTCAGACCCCAGCCCATTTTCAGACACCAGCCCATTTTCAGTCCCAAGTCATTTTTTAGACTCCAACCCATTCTCAGACCCCAACCAACCCATTTCAGTCCTCCATTTTCTGACCCTAGCCCATTTTGAAACCCTACCCCATTTTTAGACCCCAGCCCATTTTAAGGCTCCAGTCCATATTCAGACTCCAGCCCATATTCAGACTCCAGTCCATTTTCAGTCACCAGTCCTTTTGCAGACTCCAACCCATTTTCAGACTCCAGCCCATTTTCATTCTCCAGTCCCTTTAAAGACTCCAGCCCATTTTCAGACTGCAGACCATATTCAGACTCCAATCAATTTTATTACTCCAATCCCATTTTCAGACCAAAGCCCATTTTTAGACTTCAGGCCACTTTAAGACTCCATCCCATTCCAAGACTCCAACCCATATTCAGATTCCAACCCATTTTCAGACTCCAGCCCATTTTCATACCTCAGCTAATTTTCCAATTCCAACACATTTTCACACTCCAGCCAATTTTCAGACCATCCCATTTTCAGACTCCAGCCCGTATTCAGACTCCAGTCCATTTGCAGACCACAGCCCATTTTCAAACCCTAGCCCATTTTCACACTTCAGCCCATATTCAGACTCCTGCCCATTTCAGACTCCAGTCCATTTTCAGACCTCAGCCCGTTTCCAGACTCCAGCCCATTTTAGGACTCCAACCCATATACAGAGTCCCGCCCATTTTCAGTACCCAATCGTTTTTCACACTCCAGCCCTTTTTTAGATTCCACTGTATATTCAGACTCGAACCCATTTTCAGACTCCAGCCAATTTCCAGACTCCAGCCCTTAAACAGACACCAGTCCATTTTCAGATTCCAGCCCATATTCAGACTCCAGTCCATTTTCAGAATCCACCCCATTTTCAGACCCCAGCCCATTTTCAGTTCTCCGTCTATTTTCAGACCCCAGCCCATTTTCAGACTACAGCATATATTCAGACTCCAGCTCATTTTCAGACTCCACCCTATATTCAGACTCAAGCCCATTTTCAGACTCCAGTCCATTTTCAGACTCCACTTCATTTTCAGACCCAAACCCATATTCAGACTCCAGCCAATTTTTAGACTCCAGTCCATTTCCAGTCTCCAGCCCATTTTAAGACTCTGACCCATGATCAGTCCCCAGTCCCTTTTCACGACTCCCAGCATTTCACCCCACAGGACTCCGCCAACATCACCCCACCCAGCTCATATGCAGACTCCAGCCCATTTTCACTCCTGTCCATTTTCAGACCCACCTATTTCAGCCCCAGCCCCATTTTTATATCCAATCCCTTTTCAGACTCCAGCCCATTTTCACCCCACAGCTCATATGCAGACTCCAGCCCATTTTTCAGACTACCTTTTCAACCCCAGCCTATTTTCAGACCCCAGCCCATTTTTATATCCCAATCCATTTTCAGACTCCAGCCCATTTTCAGACTCCAGCACATATTCAGACTCCAGTCCATTTTCAGAATCCAGCCCATTCTCAGACCCCAACCAATTTTCAGTCCTCCGTCCATTTTGAAACCCCAGCCCATTTGCTGACTGCAGCATGTATTCAGACTCCAGCTCATTTTCAGACTCCATTCTATATTCAGACTCAAGCATATTTTCAGACTCCAGTCCATTTTCAGACTGCAGCTCCTTTTCAGACCCAAGCATATTTTTAGACTCCAGCCAATTTTTAGACTCTAGTCCATTTTCAATCTCCAGTCCATTTTGGACTCCAGAACTCAGTCTCAATCCCATATTCAGACTCCAGCCCATATTCAGACTCCACCCTATTTTCAGACCCCAGCCCATTTTCATTCCCTAGTCCTTTCTCAGACTCCAACCTATTTTAAGACTCTAGCACATATCAGACTCCAGCACATTTTCACACTCCAGCCCATTTTCAGGCCCCATCCCATTTTCAAGTCTTTTTCAGATTCTGACCCATTTTCAGACTCCAGCCTATATTCAGACTCCAGCCCATTTTCAGACCACAGACCATTTTTAGACTTCAACCCATTGTCAGACTCCAGCTGATTTTGAGATTTCAGCCCATTTTCAGATCGCAGCCTATTTTCAGACTGCAGCATATATTCAGACCCCAGCCCATTTTCAGACTCCAGTCCATTTTCATATTCCAGCCCATTTTTAGTCACCAGTCCTTTTTCAGACTCCAGCCCATATTCATACTCCAGCCCATTTCCAGACTCCAGCTGATTTTCAGATTCCAGCCCATTTTCACACTCCAGCCTACATTCAGACCAAACCCCCATTTTCAGTCCAAGGCCATTTTCAGACTCCAGCCCATTTTCAGTACCTAGTCCTTTTTCAGACTCCAGCCCATTTTAAGACTTCAGCCCATATTCAGAATACAAATCATATCAGACTCCAGCCCATTTTCAGACCCCAGCCCATTAGCAGTCCCCAGTCCTTTTTCTGATTCTGGCTCATTTTCAGACTCCAGCCCATATTCAGACACCAGCCCATTTTCAGTCCCAAGTCCTTTTTTAGACTCCAGCCCATTCTCAGACCCCAGCCCATTTTAGTCCCCCATTTTCAGACCCTAGCCCATTTTTGAAACCCTACCCATTTTCAGAACCAAGCCCATTTTGAGGTTACAGTCCATATTCAGTCGCCAGCCCATTTTCAGAATACATCCCATTTTCAGTCACCAGTCCTTTTGCAGACTCCATCCCATTTTCAGACTCCAGCCCATTTTCAGTCTCTAGTCCCTTTCAAGACTCCAGCCCATTTTCAAACTCCTACCCATTTTCAGACTGCAACCCATAATCAGACTCCAGTCAATTTTATGACTCTAATCCCATCTTCAGACCAAAGCCCATTTTTAGACTGCAGGTTATTTTAAGATTCCAGCCCATTTCAAGACTCCAGCCCATATTCAGACTCAAACCCATTTTCAGACTCCAGCCCATTTTCAGTCCCCAGTTCTTTTTCAGACTCCAGCCCATTCTCAGACTCAGCCAATTTTCATACCTCAGCCAATTTTCAAATTCCAGAACATTTTCAGACTCCAGCCAATTTTCAGACCATCCTTTTTTCAGACTCCAACCCATATTCAGACTCCAGTCCATTTGCAGACCACAGCCCATTTTCAGACCCTAGCCCATTTCAAGACTCCAGCCCATTTTCATACTACAGCCCATTTCCAGACTCCAGCCAATTTTCAGACTCCAGCCCATATTCATACCCCAGCCCATTTTCAGTCCAGGGCCATTTTCAGACTTCAGCCCATATTCCGACTGTAACCCATTTTCAGACCCCAGCCCATTTTCAGTTCCTAGTACTTTTTCAGAATCCAGCCCGTTTAAAGACTCCAGCTCATATTCAGAATCCAAACCTTATTAGACTCCAGCTCATTTTCAGACCCTAGGCCATTTGCAGTCCCAGGCCTTTTTCTGATCTACACATTTTCAGACTCCAGCCCATATTCAGACTCCAGCCAATTTTCAGACC
Organism: Macrobrachium nipponense; assembly: GCF_015104395.2. Taxonomy (NCBI): domain Eukaryota; kingdom Metazoa; phylum Arthropoda; class Malacostraca; order Decapoda; family Palaemonidae; genus Macrobrachium; species Macrobrachium nipponense. The sequence goes on from NC_087209.1 coordinate 66,646,056, forward strand.
CCAGCCGTTTTTCAGACCCCAGTTCATTTTCAGACTACAGACTATATTATACTCCAGAACATTTTCAGACTCCACGCCATTTTCAGACCCAAGCTCATATTCAGTCCCCAGCCTTTTTTCACACTCCAGCCATTATCACACTCCAACCCATTTCCAGACTCCAGCCCATTTTCAGATTCCAGCTAATATTCAGACTGCAGCCCATTTTCAGACCCAAGCCATTTTCAGACTCCAGCCGGTGTTCAGACCCAAGCCCATTTTCAGTCCTTAGTCCTTTTTCAGACTCCAGCCCATATCAGACCTCAGCCCATTTTCAGACCCCATTCCATTTTCAGTCCACAGTCCTTTTTCAGTTTCCGGCCCATTTTCAGACTCCACCCTATATTCATACTCCTGCCCCTTTTCAGAACCCAGCCCATTTTCAGACCCCTGATCATATTCAGACTTCAGCCAATTTCCAGACTCCAGTCCATAATCAGATTCCAGCCAATTCTCAGACTCCAGCCATTTTCAGACTCCAGGCCATTCTCAGACTCCAGACCATATTCAGACCAGTCCACATTAAGACCAGTCCATTTTCATACACCAGCCGATATTTGGACTACAGCCCATTTTCAGACTCCGGCCATTTTCAGACCCCAGCCCATTTTCAGACACCAGCCCATTTTCAATCCCAAGTCCTTTTTTAGACTCAAGCCCATTCTCAGACCCCAACCCATTTTCAGTCACCCATTTCCAGACCCTAGCCCATTTTGAAACCCTAGCCCATTTTTAGACCCCAGCCCATTTTAAGGCTCCAGTCCATATTCAGACTCCAGCCCATTTTCAGACTCCAACCCATTTTCAGTCACCAGTCCTTTTGCAGGCTCCAGCCCATTTGCAGTCCCCAGTCCCTTTTAAGACTCCAACCCATTTTCAGTCACCAGTCCTTTTGCAGGCTCCAGCCCATTTGCAGTCCCCAGTCCCTTTTAAGACTCCAGCCCATTTTCATACCTCAGCCAATATTCAAATTCCAGTACATTTTCACACTCCAGCACATTTTCAAACCACCCCATTTTCAGACTCTAGCCCATATTCAGACTCAGTCCATTTGCAGACCACAGCCCATTTTCAGACACCAGCCCATTTTCAATCCCAAGTCCTTTTTTAGACTCCAGCCCATTCTCAGACCCCAACCCATTTTCAGTCACCCATTTCCAGACCCTAGCCCATTTTGAAACCCTAGCCCATTTTTAGACCCCAGCCCATTTTAAGGCTCCAGTCCATATTCAGACTCCAGCCCATTTTCAGACTCCAACCCATTTTCAGTCACCAGTCCTTTTGCAGGCTCCAGCCCATTTGCAGTCCCCAGTCCCTTTTAAGACTCCAGCCCATTTACTAACTGCAGCCACTTTTCAGACTGCAGCCCATATTCAGACTCCAGTCCATTTTATGACTTCAATCCCATTTTCAGACCAAAGCCCATTTTTAGTCTGCAGGCCACTTTAAGACTCCAGCCCATTTCAAGACTCCAACCCATATTCAGACTCAAACAAATTTTCAGAATCCAGCCCATTTTCAGGCCTTGATTCTTTTTCAAAATCCAGCCCATTTTCAGACTCAGCCCATTTTCATACCTCAGCCAATATTCAAATTCCAGTACATTTTCACACTCCAGCACATTTTCAAACCACCCCATTTTCAGACTCTAGCCCATATTCAGACTCCAGCCCATTTTCAAACCCTAGCCCATTTTCAGACTTCAGCCCATATGCAGACTCCTCCCCATTTTCTGACTCCAGGCCATTTTCAGACCTCAGCCCATTTCCAGACTCCAGCCCATTTTAGGACTCCAAACCATATACAGAGTCCCACCCATTTTCAGTACTCATTGTCACACCCAGCCCTAGAATTCCACCTATATTCCAGGACCGCCCCAGACCCAATTTTCACCACTCCCCAGCCTTTTTTTAGATTCCACCCTATATTCAGACTCCAGACCATTTTCGGACTCAAGCCCTATTTTAGACAAGCCCATTTTTAGACTCCAACCCATTTCCAGACTCCAGCATATATTCAGACTCCAGTCCATTTGAAGACTCCAGCCCATTGACAGACACCAGTCCATTTTCAGACTCCAGCCCATATTCAGACTCCAGTCCATTTTCAGAATCCACCCCATTTTCAGGCCCCAGCCCATTTTCAGTTCTCCGTCCATTTTCAGACTCCATCTCATTTTCAGACTCCAGCATATATTCAGACTCCAGCTAATTTCAGACTCCACCCTATATTCAGACTCCCACCCATTTTCAGACTCCAGTCCATTTTCAGACTCTACCTCATTTTCAGATCCAAACCCACATTCAGACTCCAGCCAATTTTTAGACTCCAGTCCATTTCCAGTCTCCAGCCCATTTTAGACTTCAGACCATTTTCAGACTCTAGCCCATGATCAGTCCCAGGTCCCTTTTAAGACTCCAGTCCATTTTCACAGTTCAGCTCATATAAAGACTCCAGCCCATTTTCAGACTCTTGTCCATTTTCAGACCCAAGCCTATTTTCCGACCCAAGCCCATTTTTAGATCCCAGTCCATTTTCAGACTCCAGTCCATTTTCAGACTCCAGCTCTTTTTAAGATGCAAGCACATTAGCAGACTCCAGCCCATTTTCAGACCAGCACATATTCAGATTCCAGTCCATTTGAAGACTCCAGCCAATAAACAGACACCAGTCCATTTTCAGACACCAGCCTATATTCAGACCCCAGTCCATTTTCAGAATCCATCCAATTTTCAGATTCCAACCCATTTTCAGTCCTCCATCCATTATCATACCTCAGCCCATTTTCATAACCCAGCATATATTTAGACGCCAGCTCATTTTCAGACTCCACCCTATATTCAGACTCCAGCCCATTTTCAGACTCCAGTCCATTTTCAGACTCCAGCTCATTTTCAGACCCAAACCCATATTCAGACTCCAGCCAATTTTTAGACTCAGTCCATTTTCAATCTCCAGTCCATTTTGGACTCCAGCCCATTTTCAGACTCCAGTCCATTTTCAGACTCCAGGCCATATTCAACCCCAAGCCCATTTTCAGACCCCATCCCACTCTCAGACTCAATCCCATATTCAGACTCCAACCCATATTCAGACTCCACCCTATTTTCAGACCCCAGCCCATTTTCATTCCCTATTCCTTTCTTAGTCTCCGGCCTATTTTAAGACTCCAGCCCATATCAGATTCCAGCCCATTTTCACACTTTAGCCCTTTTTCAGACCCCATCCCATTTTCAAGTCTTTTCAGATTCTGGCCCATTTTCAGACTCCAGCCCATATTCAGACTCCAGCCCATTTTCAGACCCCAGACCATTTTTAGACTCCAACCCAATGTCAGACTCCAGCCAATATTGAGATTTCAGCCCATTTTCAGACCGCAGCCTATTTTAAGACTGCAGCCCATATCCAGACTCAAGCCAATTTTCAGACCCCAGACCATTTTCAGACCCAGTTCATTTTCAGACTACAGCCCATATTCATACTCCAGAACATTTTCAGACTCCAGTCCAATATTCAGACCCAATCTCATTTTCAGTCCTCAGCCCTTTTTCACACTACAGCCATTATCACACTCCAGCCCATTTTAAGACTCCAGCCCATTTTCAGATTCCAGCCCGTTTTAAGACTCCAACTCATATTCAGACTGCAGCCCATTATCAAACCCAAGCAATTTAAAGACTCCAGCCCATATTCAGACTTCATCCCATTTTCAGACCACAGCCCATTTTCAGACCTGCCCATTTTCAGACCCCAGCCCATTTTCAGTCCTTGTCCTTTTTCAGACTCCAGCCCATATCAGACCTCAGCTGACTTTCAGATTCCAGCCCATAATCAGATTCCAGCCAATTCTCAGACTCCAGCCATTTTCAGACTCCACGCCATTTTCAGGCTCCAGTCCATATTCATACCAGTCCATTTACATACTCCAGCCAATATTTTGACCACAGCCCATTTTCAGACTCCAGCCAATTTTCCGACCACAGCCCATTCTCAGACCCCAGACCATTTTCAGTGCCCCATTTTCAGACCTTAGCCAATTTTGAAACCCTACCCCATTTTCAGAACCAAGCCCATTTTAAGACTCCAGTCCATATTTAGTCGCCAGCCTATTTTCAGACTACATCCCATTTTCAGTCACCAGTCCTTTTGTAGACTCTTGCCCATCTTCAGTCTCCAGTCCCTTTCAAGACTCCAGCCCATTTCAAACTCCAGCCCATTTTCAGACTGCAGCCCATAATCAGACTCCAGTCAATTTTATGACTCCAATCCCATTTTCAGACCAAAGCCCATTTTTAGACTGAAGGCCATTTTAAGACTCCAGCCCATTTCAAGACTCCAGCCCATATTCACACTCAAACCCATCTTCAGACTCCAGCCCATTTTCAGTCCCCAGTTCTTTTTCAGACTCTGGCCCATTTTCAGATCAGCCCATTTTCATACCTCATCCAATTTTCAAATTCCAGAACATTTTCAGACTCCAACCAATTATCAGATCATTCCATTTCAGACTCCACCCCATATTGAGACGACAGCCCATTTTCAGACCCTAGCTCATTTTAAGACTTCAGCCCATATTCAGACTACTGCCCTGTTTCATTCTCCATTCCATTTTCAGACCTCAACCTGTTTTCAGACTCCAGCCCATATGCAGAGTCCTGCTCATTTTCAGACCCCAACCATTTTCAGTACCCAATCGTTTTTCACACTCCAGCCCTTTTTCAGATTCCACCCTATATTCAGACTCGAACCCATTTTCAGACTCCAGCCCTTTTTAACAAAAGCCCATTTTCAGACTCCAGCCCATAAACAGACACCAGTCCATTTTCAGACTCCAGCCCATATTCAGACTCCAGTCCATTTTCAGAATCCACCCCATTTTCAGACCCCAGCCCCCTATCAGTCCTCCATCCATTTTCAGACCCCAGCCCATTTTCAGACTCCAGCATATATTCGGAATCCAGCTCATTTTCAGACTCCACCCTATATTCAAATCCAGCCTATTTTCAGACTCCAGTCCATTTTCAGACTCCACCTCATTTTCAGAACCAAACCCATATTCAGACTCCAGCTAATTTTTAGACTCCAGTCCATTTCCAGTCTCCAGCACATTTTAGACTCCATTCCATTTTCAGATTCCAGGCCATATTCAGACCCTAGCCCATTTTCAGACCCCATCGCATTCTCAGACTCTAGCCCATGATCAGTCCCCAGTCCCTTTTCAGACTCCAGCCCATTTTCACACTACAGCTCATATGCAGACTCCAGCTCATTTTCAGACTCCTGTCCATTTTCAGACCCAAGCCTATTTTCAGACCCAAGCCCATTTTTAGATCCCAGTCCATTTTCAGACCACAGACTATTTTCAGACTCCAGCCATTTACTGATGCAAGCCCATTTTCAGACTCCAGCCCATTTTCAGACTTCAGCACATATTCAGACTCCAGTCCATTTGAAGACTCCAGCCCATAAACAGACACCAGTCCATTTTCTGACACCAGCACATATTCAGACTCCAGTCCATTTTCAGAATCCAGCCCATTTTCCGACCCCAACCTATTTTCAGTCCTCCATCCATTTTCAGACCGCAGCCCATTTACTGATGTAAGCCCATTTTCAGACCACATCACATTCTCAGACTCAATCACATATTCAGACTCCAACCCATATTCAGACTCCACCTATTTTCAGACCCCACCCCATTTTCATTCTCCAGTCCTTTCTCAGACTCCAACCTATTTTAAGACTCAAGCCCATATCAGACTCCAGCCCATTTTCAGACTCGAGCCTATTTTCAGACCCCATCCCACTTTCAAGTCTTTATCAGATTCTGGCCCATTTTCAGACTCCAGCCCATATTCAGACTCCAGCCCATTTTCAGACCCCAGACCATTTTTAGACTCCAACCCATTGTCAGACTCCAGCCGATATTGAGATTTCAGCCCATTTTCGGACCACAGCCTATTTTCAGACTGCAGCCCATATTTAGACTGTAGCCCCTTTTCAGACTCCAGTCCATTTTCATACTCCAGCCCATTTTCAGTCACCAGACCTTTTTCAGACTCCAGCCCATATTCATACTCCAGCCCATTTCCAGACTCCAGCCAATTTTCAGATTCCAGCCCATTTTCAGACTCCAGCCCAATTCCAGACTCCAGCCAATTTTCAGTCCAGGGCCATTTTCAGACTCCAGCCCATTTTCAGTACCTAGTCCTTTTCAGACTCCAGCCCATATTCAGACTCCAAATCATATCAGACTCAAGTCCATTTTCAGACCCCAGCCCATTAGCAGTCGCCAGTCCTTTTTTGGATTCTGGCTCATTTTCAGACTCCAGCCCATATTCAGAATCCAGCCAATTTTCAGACCACAGTTCATTTTCAGACTACAGCCCATATTCAGACTCTGGAACATTTTCAGACTCCAGTCAAATTTCAAACCCAAGCTCATTTTCAGTCTCCAGCCCTTTCTCACACTCAAGCCATTATCACACTCCAGCCCATTTTCAGACTCGAGCCCATTTTCAGATTCCAGCCCATTTTAAGACTCCAGCTCATATTCAGACTGCAGCCCATTTTCAGACCCAAGCAATTTTCAGACTCCAGCCCATATTCAGACTTCAGCCCATTTTCAGTCCTTAGTCCTTTTTCAGACTCCAGCCCATATCAGACCTCAGTCAATTCTCAGACTCCAGCCCATAATCAGATTCCAGCCAATTCTGACTCCAGCCATTTTCAGACTCCAGGCCATTTTCAGGCTCCAGTCCATTTTCATACTCCAGCCGATATTTAGACCACAGCCCATTTTCAGACTCCAGCCATTTTCAGACCCCAGCCCATTTTCAGACACCAGCCCATTTTCAGTCCCAAGTAATTTTTTAGACTCCAGCCCATTCTCAGACCCCAACCCATTTTCAGTCCCCTTTTTCAGACCCTAGACCATTTTGAAACCCTAGCCCATTTTCAGAACCCAGCCCATTTTAAGGCTCCAGTCTATATTCAGTTGCCAGCCCATTTTAAGACTACAGCCCATTTTCAGTCACCAGTCCTCTTGCAGACTCCAGCCCATTTTCAGACTCCAGCCCATTTTCAGTCTCCAGTCCCTTTTAAGACTCCAGGCCATTTTCAAACTCCAGGCCATTTTCAGACTGCAGCCCATAATCAGACTCCAGTCAATTTTATGACTCCAATCCCATCTTCAGACCAAAGCCCATTTTTAGACTGAAAGCCATTTTAAGACTCCAGCCCATTTCAAGACTCCAGCCCATATTCAGACTCAAACCCATTTTCAGTCTCCAGTTCTTTTTCAGACTCCAGACCATTTTCAGACTCAGCCCATTTTCATACCTCAGCCAATTTTCAAATTCCAGCACTCTGACTCCAGCCAATTTTCAGACCATCCCATTTCAGACTCCAACCCATATTCAGACTCCAGTCCATTTGCAGACCACAGCCCATTTTCAGACCCTAGCCCATTTTCAGACTTAAACCCATATTCAGACTCCTGCTCATTTTCAGACTCCAGTCAATTTTCAGACCTCAGCCCATTTTAAGACTCCAGCCCATATTCAGAGTCCCACTCATTTTCAGACCCCACACATTTTCAGTACCCAATCGTTTTTCACACTTCAGCCCTTTTTCACATTCCACTCTATATTCAGACTCGAACCCATTTTCAGACTCCAGCCCATTTTCAGACTCCAGCCCATTTTAAGACAAGCCCATTTTCAGACTCCATCCATTTTCAGACCTCAGCCCGTGTTTAGACTCCAGCCCATATTCAGAGTCCCGCTCATTTTCAGACCCCACCCATTTTCAGTACCCAATCGTTTTTCACACTCCGGCCCTTTTTCAGATTCCACCCTATATTTAGACTCAAACCCATTTTCAGACTCCAGCCCATTTTTAGACTCCAGCCCAATTTAAGACAAGCCCATTTTCAGACTCCAGCCCATAAACAACCACAGTCCATTTTCAGACTTCAACCCCTATTCAGACTCCACTTCATTTACAGAACCCAGCCCATTTCAGACCCCAGCCCATTTTCAGTCCTCTATCCATTTTCAGGCCGCAGCCCATTTTCAGACTCCAGCATATATTCAGACTCCAGCTCATTTTCTGACTCCACCCTATATTCAGACTCCAGCCCATTTTCAGACTGCAGTCCATTTTCCGTCTCCACCTCATTTTCAGACCCAAACCCATATTTAGACTCCAGCCAATTTTTAGACTTCAGTCCATTGCCAGTCTCCAACCCATTTTAGACTACAGCCCATTTTCAGAATCCAGCCCATGATCAGTCCCCAGTCCCTCTTCAGACTCCAGCCCCTTTTCAAACTACAGCTCATATGCAGACTCTAGCCCATTTTCAGACTCCTGTCCATTTTCAGACCCCAGGCTATTTTCAGACCCCAGCCCATTTTTAGATCCCAGTCCATTTTCAAACTCCAGCCCATTTCCAGACTCCAGCCCATTTTAAGACACAAGCCCATTTTAAGACTCTAGCCCATTTTATGACTCCAGCACATATTCAGACTCCAGCCCATGAACAGACATCAGTCCATTTTCAGACTCCAGCCCATATTCAGACTCCAGTCCATTTTCAGATTCCAGCCCATTTTCAGACCCCAACCCACTTTCAGTCCTCCACCTATTTTCAGACCCCAACCCATTTTCAGTACCCAGTCATTTTTCAGACTCCAGCCCATTTTCAGACTCCACCCTATATTCAGACTCAAACCCATTTTCAGACCCCACCCCATTTTCTGTCCCATCCTTTTTCAGATTCCGGCCCATTTTTAGTTCCCAGTCATTTTTCTGACCAAAGCCCGTTTTCAGACTCCAGCATATATTCAGACTCCAGTCCATTTTAAGACTCCATCCCATGAACAGACACCTGCCCATTTTCAGACTCCAGGCCAGTTTAAGACCCCAGCCCATTTTCAGTCCTGTCAATTTTCAGACCCTAGCCCATTTTTCAGACTCCAACAGATATTCAGACTCGAGCCCATTTTCAGACTCCAGTACATTTTCAGGCTCCAGCCCATTTTCAGACCAAAGCCCATATTCAGACTCCAGCCCATTTTCATATTCCAGTCCATTTTCAGACCTCAGACAGTTTTCAGACTCCAACCCATTTTGAAGATCCAGCCCTTTTTCTGAGTCCGGTCCATATTCAGACTCCAGCCCATTTTCAGGTGAAAGCCCATTTTAAGTCCTATGCCTATTTTCAGACTCCAGGCAAATTTCAGAATCCATTCCATTTTCAGATTCAAACCCACCCCTATTTCAGCACTCCAGTTGTCATTTGCCAGACCACAGGCCAGTTTTCAGACCCAAGCCCATATTCATTCCGACTCCTAACCAAGTTTCTAGAACTCCAGGTCCATTTTCAGACCTCAGCCCATTATCAGACACCAGCTCATTTTAGGACTTCAGCCCTATTTCTGACTCCAGCCCATGTTCAGACTCCCCACTCATTTTCAGACCCAACCCATTTTCAGTACCCAGTCATTTTTCAGACTCCAGCCCATTTTCAGACTCCAGCCCATATTCAGACTCAAACCCATTTTCAGACCCCAGCCCATTTTCTGTACCATCCTTTTTCAGATTTCAGCCCATTCTCAGACTCCAGCCCATTTTTAGTCCCTAGTCCTTTTTCAGACCCAAGCCCATTTTCAGACTCCAGCCCATATTCAGACTCAAACCCATTTTCAGACCCCAGATAATTTTCTGTCCCATCCTTTTTCAGATTCCAGCCAATTTTCAGACTCCAGCCCATTTTTAGTCCCTAGTCATTTTCAGACCCAAGCCTATTTTCAGACTCCAGTCAATTTTCTGAATCTAGCCCATTTTAGGACCCCAGCCCATTTTCAGACTCCAGCCCATATTCAGACTCCAGTCCATTTTCAGAATCTAGCCCATTTTAGGACCCCAGTCCATTTTCAGTCCTCAGTCAATTTTCAGATACTAACCCATTTTCAGAACCAGCATATATTCAGACTCAAGCCCATTTTCAAACTCAAGCTCATTTTCAGACTCAAGTCCATTTTCAGGCTCCAGCCCATTTTCAGACCCAAACCCATATTCAGACTCCAGCCAATTTTCAGACAAAAGCCCATATTCAGACTCCAGCCCATTTTCATACTCCAATCCATTTTCAGACCTCAGCCAGTTTTCAGACTCCAGCCCATTTTGAAAATCCAGCCCTTTTCTGACTCCAGTCCATATTCAGACTCCAGCCCATTTACAGACGAAAGCCCATTTTAAGTCCTATGCACATTTTCAGACTCCAGGCCAATTTCAGACTCCATTCCATTTTCAGACTCAAACCCATATTCAGACTCCAGTTCATTTGCCTACCACAGGCCATTTTAAGACCCAAACCCATATTCAGACTCCTGCCCATTTCCAGACTCTAGTCCATTTTCAGACCTCAGCCCATTATCAGACACTAGCTTATTTCAGGACTTCAGCCCTATTTCTGACTCCCCGCTCATTATCAGACCCAATCCCTTTTCAGTACCGTCATTTTTCAGACTCCAGCCCATTTTCAGACTCCAGCCCATATTCAGACTCAAAACAATTTTCAGACCCCAGCCCATTTTCTGTCCCATCCTTTTTCAGATTCCAGCCCATTTTTAGTCCCCAGTCCTTTTTCAGACCCAAGACCATTTTCAGACTCCAGCACATATTCAGACTCCAGTCCATTTTAAGACTCCATTCCATAAATAGACACCTGCCCATTTTCAGACTCCAGCCCATATTCAGACTCCAGCCCATTTTCAGAACCTAGCCCATTTTAAGACCCAGGCCATTTTCCATTTTCAGTCCTCAGTCAATTTTCAGACCCTAACCCATTTTCAGACTCCAGCATATATTCAGACTCGAGCCCATTTTCAGACTCCAACCAACTTTCAGACAAAAGCCCATATTCAGACTTCAGCCCATTTTCATACTCCAGTCCATTTTCAGACCTCAGATGGTTTTCAGACTCCAGCCCATTTTGAAAATCCAGCCCTTTTTCTGACTCCAGTCCATATTCAGACTCTAACCTATTTTCAGACGAAAGCCCATTTTAAGTCCTATGCCCATTTTCAGACCAGGCCAATTTCAGACTCCATTCTATTTTCAGACTCAAACCCATATTCAAACTCCAGTTCATTTGCAGACCCCAGGCCATTTTCAGACCCAAGCCCATATTCAGACTCCAGTCCATTTCCAGACCTCAGCCTATTATCAGACACCAGCTCATTTTAGGACTTCAGACCTATTTCTGACTCTAGCCCATATTCAGACTCCCCGCTCATTTTCAGACCCAACCCATTTTCAGTACCCAGTCATTTTTTCAGACTCCAGCCCATTTTAAGACTCCAGCCCATATTCAGACTCAAACCCATTTTCAGACCCCAGCCTATTTTCTGTCCCATCCTTTTTCAGATTCCAGCCCATTTTCAGACTCCAGCACATTTTTAGTCTGCAGCACATATTCAGAATCCAGTCCATTTTAAGACTCCACACTATATTCAGACCTAAGCCCATTTTCAGTCTCCAGCACATATTCAGAATCCAGTCCATTTTGAAGACTCCACACTATATTCAGACTCAAACCCATTTTCAGACTCCAGCCCATATTCAGTCTCCAGTCAATTTTCAGAATCTAGCCCATTTTAAGACCCCAGTCCATTTTCAGTCCTCAGTCAATTTTCAGACCCTAAACCATTTTCAGACTCCAACATATATTCAGACTCCAGTCCATTTTAAGACTCCATCCCATAAACAGACACCTGCCCATTTTCAGACTCCAGCCCATATTCAGACTCCAGTCCATTTTCAGAATCTAGCCCATTTTAAGACCCCAGCCCATTTTCATACTCGAGCCCATTTACAAAACTCCAGCCCATTTTCAGAATCAAGTCCATTTTCAGGCTCCAGCCCATTTTCAGACACAAGCCCATATTCAGACTCCAGCCAATTTTTCAGACAAAAGCCCATATTCAGACTCCAGCCCATTTTCATACTCCAGTCCATTTTCAGACCTCATCCAGTTTCAGACCTCAGCCCAATTGAAAATCAAGCCCTTTTCTGACCCTAAACAGTCCCATAATTCAACTCCAGCCCATTTAAAACCGAAAGCCCATTTTAAGTCCTATGCCCTTCCTGAATTTCCCAGGCCATTTTAGGACTCCATTCCATTCAGACTCAAACCCAAATTTTCAAGCCCTCCAAGTCCCATTTGCAGGACCACAGGCCATTTCCAGACCCAAGCCCATATTCAGACTCCTGCCCATTTCCAGACTCCAGTCCATTTTCAGACCTCAGCCCATTATCAGACACCAGCTTATTTTAGGACTTCAGCCCTATTTCTGACTCCAGCCCATATTCAGACTCCCCGCTCATTATCAGACCCTACCCATTTTCAGTACTGTAATTTTTCAGACTCCAGCCCAATTTAAGACTCCAGCCCATATTCAGACTCAAAACCATTTTCAGACCCCAGCCCATTTTCTGTCCCATCCTTTTTCAGATTCCAGCCCATTTACAGACTCCATCCCATTTGTAGTCCCCAGTCCTTTTTCAGACCCAAGACCATTTTCAGACTCCAGCACATATTCAGACTCCAGTCCATTTTAAGACTCCATTCCATAAACAGACACCTGCCCATTTTCAGACTCCAGCCCATATTCAGACTCCAGCCCATTTTCAGAACCTAGCCCATTTTAAGACCCCAGCCCATTTTCAGTCCTCAGTCAATTTTCAGACACTAACCCATTTTCAGACTCCAGCATATATTCAGACTCGAGCCCATTCTCAGACTTGAGCCCATTTTCAGACTCCAGTCCATTTTCAGGCTCCAGCATATTTTCAGACCCAAGCCCATATTCACACTCCAACTAACTTTCAGACAAAAGCCCATATTCAGACTTCACCCCCATTTTCATACTCCAGTCCATTTATAGATCTCAGACGGTTTTCAGACTTCAGCCCATTTTGAAAATCCAGCCCTTTTTCTGACTCCAGTCCATATTCAGTCTCCAACCCATTTAAAGACGAAAGCCCATTTTAAGTCCTATGCCCATTTTCAGACCAGGCCAATTTCAGACACCATTCTATTTTCAGACTCAAACCCATATTCAAACTCCAGTTCATTTGCAGACCCAAGCCCATTTTCAGACTCCAGCCGATTTTTAGACTCCAGTCCATTTTCAATCTCCAGTCCATTTTAGACTCCAGCCCATTTTCAGACTCCAGTCCATTCTCAGATTCCAGGCCATATTCAGACCCTAGCCCATTTTCAGACCCCATCACATTCTCAGACTCAATCACATATTCACACTCCAACCCATATTCAGACTCCACCCTATTTTCAGACCACACCCCATTTTCATTTTCCAGTCCTTTCTCAGACTCCAACCTATTTTAAGACTCAAGCCCATACCAGACTCCAGCCCATTTTCAAGTCTTTTTCAGATTCTGGACCATTTTCAGACTCCAGCCCATATTCAGACTCCAGCCCATTTTCAAACCCCAGACCATTTTTAGACTCCAGTCCATTGTCAGACTCCAGCCGATATTGAGATTTCAGCCCATTTTCGGACAACAGCCTATTTTCAGACTGTAGCCCCTTTTCAGACTCCAGTCCATTTTCATACTCCAGCCCATTTTCAGTCACCAGACCTTTTTCAGACTCCAGCCCATATTCATACTCCAGCCCATTTCTAGACCCAGATTTTTCAACTACGCCCTTTCACTCCAGCTGATTTTCAGATTCCAGCCCATTTTCAGACTCCAGCCCATATTCAGACCCCAGCCCATTTTCAGTCCAGGGCCATTTTCAGACTCCAGCCCATTTTCAGTACCTAGTCCTTTTTCAGACTCCAGCCCATATTCAGACTCCAAATCATATCAGACACAAGTCCATTTTCAGACCCCAGCCCATTAGCAGTCGCCAGTCCTTTTTCGGATTCCAGCTCATTTTCAGACTCCAGCCCATATTCAGAATCCAGCCAATTTTCAGACCACAGCCCATTTTCAGACCACAGTGTCATTTTCAGACTACAGCCCATATTCAGACTCTGGAACATTTTCAGACTCCAGTCAAATTTCAAACCCAAGCTCATTTTCAGTCTCCAGCCCTTTCTCACACTCAGCCATTAATTACAACCCAGCCCATAATCAGAAGTCCAGTGCCCAATATTCAGATTCCAGCCCATTTTTAAGACTCCAGTTCATATTCTCAGACTGCAAGCCCGGTTTTGCAAGACTCTAGCCCCATATTCAGACCATTCAGGCCCACATTTTCAGTCCTTAGTCCTTTTTCAGACTCCAGCCCATATCAGACCTCAGTCAATTCTCAGACTCCAGCCCATAATCAGATTCCAGCCAATTCTGACTCCAGCCATTTTCAGACTCCAGGCCATTTTCAGGCTCCAGTCCATATTCAGACCAGTCCATTTTCATACTCCAGCCGATATTTAGACCACAGCCCATTTTCAGACTCCAGCCATTTTCAGACACCAGCCCATTTTCAGTCCAGGGTAATTTTTTAGACTCCAGCCCATTCTCAGACCCCAACCCATTTTCAGTCCCCCTTTTTCAGACCCTAGACCATTTTGAAACCCTAGCCCATTTTCAGAACCCAGCTCATTTTAAGGCTCCAGTCTATATTCAGTTGCCAGCCCATTTTCAGACTACAGCCCATTTTCAGTCACCAGTCCTTTTGCAGACTCCAACCCATTTTCAGACTCCAGCTCATTTTCAGTCTCCAGTCCCTTTCAAGACTCCAGCCCATTTTCAAACTCCAGGCCATTTTCAGACTGCAGCCCATAATCAGACTCCAGTCAATTTTATGACTCCAATCCCATCTTCAGATCAAAGCCCATTTTTAGACTGAAAGCCATTTTAACACTACAGCCCATTTCAAGACTCCAGCCCATATCCAGACTCAAACCCATTTTCAGACTCCAGCCCATTTTCAGTCCCCAGTTCTTTTTCAGACTCCAGACCATTTTCAGACTCAGCCCATTTTCAAATTCCAGCACATTTTCAGACTCCAGCCAATTTTCAGACCATCCCATTTCAGACTCCAACCCATATTCAGACTCCAGTCCATTTGCAGACCACAGCCCATTTTCAGACTCTAGTCCATTTTCAGACTTAAGCCCATATTCAGACTCCTGCTCATTTTCAGACTCGTCAATTTTCAGACCTCAGCCCATTTTAAGACTCCCGCCCATATTCAGAGTCCCACACATTTTCAGACCCCACATATTTTCAGTACCCAATCTTTTTTCACACTTCAGCCCTTTTTCAGATTCCACTCTATATTCACACTCGAACCCATTTTCAGGCTCCAATAGATTTTCAGACTCGAGCCCATTTTCAAAACTCCAGCCCATTTTCAGAATCAATTCCATTTTAAGATTCCAACCCATTTTCAGACACAAGCCCAAATTCAGACTTCAGCCAATTTTTCAGACAAAAACTCATATTCAGACTCCAGCCCATTTTCATACTCCAGTCCATGTTCAGACCTCAGCCAGTTTTCAGACTCCAGCCCATATTGAAAATCCAGCCCATTTTCAGGCTCCAGTCCATATTCAGACCAGTCCATTTTCATACTCCAGCCGATATTTAGACCACAGCCCATTTTCAGACTCCAGCCATTTTCAGACACCAGCCCATTTTCAGTCCAGGGTAATTTTTTAGACTCCAGCCCATTCTCAGACCCCAACCCATTTTCAGTCCCCCTTTTTCAGACCCTAGACCATTTTGAAACCCTAGCCCATTTTCAGAACCCAGCTCATTTTAATGCTCCAGTCTATATTCAGTTGCCAGCCCATTTTAGGACTACAGCCCATTTTCAGTCACCAGTCCTTTTGCACACTCCAACCCATTTTCAGGCTCCAGCCCATTTTCAGTCTCCAGTCCCTTTCAAGACTCCAGCCCATTTTCAAACTCCAGGCCATTTTCAGACTGCAGCCCATAATCAGACTCTATTCAATTTTATGACCCCAATCCCATCTTCAGATCAGAGCCCATTTTTAGACTGAAAGCCATTTTAGCACTACAGCCCATTCCAAGACTCCAGCCCATATCCAGACTCAAACCCATTTTCAGACTCCAGCCCATTTTCAGTCCCCAGTTCTTTTTCAGACTCCAGACCATTTTCAGACTCAGCCCATTTTCAAATTCCAGCACATTTTCAGACTCCAGCTAATTTTTAGACCATCCCAATTCAGACTCCAACCCATATTCAGACTCCAGTCCATTTGCAGACCACAGCCCAATTTCAGACCCTAGCCCATTTTCAGACCCTAGCCCATTTTCAGACTTAAGCCCATGTTCAGACTCCTGCTCATTTTCAGACTCATCAATTTTCAGACCTCAGCCCATTTTAAGACTCCAGCCCATATTCAGAGTCCCGCTCATTTTCAGGCCCCACACATTTTCAGTACCCAATCGTTTTTCACACTTCATCCCTTTTTCAGATTCCACTCTATATTCACACTCAAACCCATTTTCAGACACCAGCCCAATTTCAGACTCATGCCCATTTTAAGACAAGTCCATTTTCAGACTCCATTCCATTTTCAGACCTCAGCCCATTTTTAGACTCCAGCCCATATTCAGAGTCCTGCTCATTTTCAGACCCCACCCATTTTCAGTACCAATCGTCTTTCACACTCCGGCCCTTTTTCAGATTCCACCCTATATTTAGACTCAAACCCATTTTCAGACTCCAGCCCATTTTTAGACTCCAGCCCAATTTAAGACAAGCCCATTTTCAGACTCCCGCATATATTCAGACTCAGCAAATACCTTACCTTACTTTACAGACCTTACAGTTCGTTCGGGTTGCCCCAGGTCCCTCAGTGTGAGGCACCTCTAATGTCTACCAGAGAGTTGCTAGTACATCTTCCGGTATATTTTGCATCTTCCAATCTTGGATGGTCTGGGATGCAGTTTAGATATTTGTCGAGCTTATTCTTAAACACATCTACGCCACAGTCCATTTTCAGACTCCAGCCCTATTCAGACTCCAGTTCATTTACAGAATCCAGCCCATTTCAGACCCCAGCCCATTTTCAGTCCTCATTCCATTTTCAGGCCCCAGCCCATTTTCAGACTCCAGCATATATTCAGACTCCAGCTCATTTTCCGACTCCACCCTATATTCAGACTCCAGCCCATTTTCAGACTCCAGTCCATTTTCAGTCTCCACCTCATTTTCAGACATAAACCCATATTCAGACTCCAGCCAATTTTTAGACTTCAGTCCATTTCCAGTCTCCAGCCCATTTTAGACTTCAGCCCATTTTCAGAATCCAGCCCATGATCAGTCCCCAGTCCCTTTTCAGACTCCAGCCCCTTTTCACACTACAGCTCATATGCAGACTCCAACCCATTTTCAGACTCCTGTCCATTTTCAGACCCCAGCCTATTTTCAGACCCCAGCCCATTTTTAGATCCCAGTCCATTTTCAAACTCCAGCCCATTTCCAGACTCCAGCCCATTTTAAGACACAAGCCCATTTTAAGACTCTAGCCCATTTTAAGACTCCAGCACATATTCAGACTCCAGCCCATATTCAGACTCAAACCCATTTTCAGACCCCAGCCTATTTTCTGTCCCATCCTTTTTCAGATTCCAGCCCATTTTCAGACTCCAGCACATTTTTAGTCCACAGTCCTTTTTCAGACCCAAGCCCATTTTCAGACTCCAGCACATATTCCGACTCCAGTCCATTTTAAGACTCCACACTATATTCAGACTCAAACCCATTTTCAGACCCCACCCCATTTTCTGTCCCATCCTTTTTCAGATTCCAGCCCATTTTCAGACTCCAGCCCATTTTTAGTTCCCAGTCCTTTTTCAGACCAAACCCCATTTTCAGACTCCAGCATATATTCAGACTCCAGTCCATTTTAAGACTCCATCCCATAAACAGACACCTGCCCATTTTCAGACTCCAGCCCATATTCAGACTCCAGTCCATTTTCAGAATCTAGCCATTTTAAGACCCCAGCCCATTTTCAGTCCTCAGTCAATTTTCAGACCCTAACCCATTTTTCAGACTCCAACAGATATTCAGACTCGAGCCCATTTTCAGACTCCAGTACATTTTCAGGCTCCAGCCCATTTTCAGACCCAAGCCCATATTCAGACTCCAGCAAATTTTTCAGACAAAAGCCCATATTCAGACTCCAGCCCATTTTCATATTCCAGTCCATTTTCAGACCTCAGCCAGTTTTCAGACTCCAGCCCATTTTGAAGATCCAGCCCTTTTTCTGAGTCCAGTCCATATTCAGACCCAGCCCATTTTCAGATGAAAGCCCATTTTAAGTCCTATGCCCATTTTCAGACTCCAGGCCAATTTCAGACTCCATTCCATTTTCAGACTCAAACCCATATTCAGACTCCAGTTCATTTGCAGACCACAGGCCATTTTAAGACCCAAGCCCATATACAGCCTCCTACCCATTTCTAGACTCCAGCATATATTCAGACTCGAGCCCATTTTCAGACTCAAACCTATTTTGAGACTCTAGTCCATTTTCAGTCTATAGCCCATTTTCAGACCCAAACCCATATTCAGACTCCAGCCAATTTTCAGACAAAAGCCCATATTCAGACTCCAGCCCATTTCATACTCCAATCCATTTTCAGACCTCAGCCGGTTTTCAGACTCCAGTCCATTTTGAAAATCCAGCCCTTTTTCTGACTCCAGTCCATATTCAGACTCCAGCCCATTTTCAGACGAAAGCCCATTTTAAGTCCTATGCCCATTTTCTGACTCCAGGCCAATTTCAGACTCCATTCCATTTTCTGACTCAAACCCATATTCAGACTCCAGTTCATTTGCAGACCACAGGCCATTTTCAGACCCAAGCCCATATTCAGACTCCTGCCCATTTCCAGACTCCAGTCCATTTTCAGACCTCAGCCTATTATCAGACACGTATTTATTTTAGGACTTCAGCCCTATTTCTGACTCCAGCCCATATTCAGACTCCCCACTCATTATCAGACCCAACCCATTTTCAGTACCGTCATTTTTCAGACTCCAGCCCATTTTCAGACTCCAGCCCATATTCAGACTCAAAACCATTTTCAGACCCCAGCCCATTTTCTGTCCCATCCTTTTTCAGATTCCAGCCCATTTACAGACTCCAGCCCATTTTTACCCCCAGCCCAGTCCTTTTTTCAGACAAGACCATTTCAGACCCTCCAGAACCCATATTCAGACTCCAGTCCATTTTAAGACTCCATTCCATAAACAGACACCTGCCCATTTTCAGACTCCAGCCCATATTCAGACTCCAGCCCATTTTCAGAACCTAGCCCATTTTAAGACCCCAGCCCATTTTCAGTCCTCAGTCAATTT
Organism: Macrobrachium nipponense; assembly: GCF_015104395.2. Lineage (NCBI taxonomy): Eukaryota > Metazoa > Arthropoda > Malacostraca > Decapoda > Palaemonidae > Macrobrachium > Macrobrachium nipponense. The sequence continues at coordinate 66,665,476 of NC_087209.1, forward strand.
TCAGACCCTAACCCATTTTCAGACTCCAGCATATATTCAGACTCGAGCCCATTTTCAGACTCGAGCCCATTTTCAGACTCAAGCCCATTTTCAGACTCCAGTCCATTTTCAGGCTCCAGCCATTTTTCAGACCCAAGCCCATATTCAGACTCCAACCAACTTTCAGACAAAAGCCCATATTCAGACTTCAGCCCATTTTCATACTCCAGTCCATTTTCAGACCTCAGACGGTTTTCAGACTCCAGCCCATTTTGAAAATCCAGCCCTTTTTCTGACTCCAGTCAATATTCAGACTCCAACCCATTTTCAGACAAAAGCCCATTTTAAGTCCTATGCCCATTTTCAGACCAGGCCAATTTCAGACTCTATTCTATTTTCAGACTCCAAACCCATAATTCAGAATCCATTTAATTTGCAGGACCACAGGCCATTTTCAGACCCAAGCCCATATTCAGCCTCCTGCCCCTTTCCAGACTTCCCAGTCCATTTCAACCTCGCCTATTATCAGACACCAAGCTTAATTTTTTGACTTCCAGCCCTATTTCTGACTCTAGCCCGGATTCAACTCCCCACTCATTTTCCAGACCCAACCCATTTTCAGACCCCAGTCATATTCAGACTCCAACCCATTTTCAGACAAAAGCCCATTTTAAGTCCTATGCCCATTTTCAGACCAGGCCAATTTCAGACTCCATTCTATTTTCAGACTCAAACCCATATTCAGAATCCAGTTCATTTGCAGACCACAGGCCATTTTCAGACCCAAGCCCATATTCAGACTCCTGCCCATTTCCAGACTCCAGTCCATTTCCAGACCTCAGCCTATTATCAGACACCAGCTCATTTTATGACTTCAGCCATATTTCTGACTCTAGCCCATATTCAGACTCCCCACTCATTTTTAGACCCAACCCATTTTCAGAACCCAGTCATATTTCAGACTCCAACCCATTTTCACACTCAGCCTATATTCAGACTCAAACCCATTTTCAGACCCCAGCCCATTTTCTGTCCCATCCTTTTTCAGATTCCAGCCCATTTTCAGACTCCAGCCCATTTTTAGTCCCCAGTCCTTTTTCAGACCCAAGCCCATTTTCAGACTCCAGCACATGTTCAGACTCCAGTCCATTTTAAGACTCCACGCTATATTCAGACTCAAACCCATTTTCATACTCCAGCCCATATTCAGTCTAGAGTCAATTTTCACAATCTAGCCCATTTTAAGACCCCAGTTTATTTTCAGTCCTTCAGTCAATTTTCAGACCCTAAACCATTTTCAGACCGCAACATATATTCAGACTCCAGTCCATTTTAAGACTCCATGCTATAAACAGACACCTGCCCATTTTCAGACTCCAGCCCATATTCAGACTCCAGTCCATTTTCAGAATCTAGCCCATTTTAAGACCCCAGCCCCTTTTCAGTCCTCAGTAAATTTTCAGACCCTAACCCATTTTCAGACTCCAATAGATTTTCAGACTCGAGCCCATTTTCAAAACTCCAGCCCATTTTCAGAATCAAGTCCATTTTCAGGTTCCAACCCATTTTCAGACACAAGCCCATATTCAGACTCCAGCCAATTTTTCAGACAAAAGCCCATATTCAGACTCCAGCCCATTTTCATACTCCAGTCCATGTTCAGACCTCAGCCAGTTTTCAGACTCCAGCCCATATTGAAAATCCAGCCCTTTTTCTGACTCCAGTCCATATTCAGACCAGCCCATTTTCAGACGAAAGCCCATTTTAAGTCCTATGCCCATTTTCAGACTCCAGGCCAATTTCAGACTCCATTCCATTTTCAGACTCAAACCCATATTCAGACTCCAGTTCATTTGCAGACCACAGGCCATTTTCAGACCCAAGCCCATATTCAGACTCCTGCCCATTTCCAGACTCCAGTCCATTTTCAGACCTCAGCCCATTATCAGACACCAGCTTATTTTAGGACTTCAGCCCTATTTCTGACTCCAGCCCATATTCAGTCTCCAGTCAATTTTCAGAATCTAGCCCATTTTAAGACCCCAGTCTATTTTCAGTCCTCAGTCAATTTTCAGACCCTAAACCATTTTAACACTCCAACATATATTCAAACTCCAGTCCATTTAAAGACTCCATCCCATAAACAGACACCTGCCCATTTTCAGACTCCAGCCCATATTCAGACTCCAGTCCATTTTCAGAATCTAGCCCATTTTAAGACCCCAGCCCATTTTCAGTCCTCAGTCAATTTTCAGACCCTAACCCATTTTCAGACTCCAGCATATATTCAGACTCGAGCCCATTTTCAGACTCCAGACCATTTTCAGGCTCCACCCATTTTTCAGACCCAAGCCCATATCCAGACTCCAACCAGCTTTCACACAAAAGCCCGTATTCAGACTTCAGCCCATTTTCATACTCCAGTCCATTTTCAGATCTCAGGTGGTTTTCAAACTCCAGCCCATTTTGAAAATCCAGCATTTTTTCTGACTCCAGTCCATATTCAGTCTCCAACCCATTTAAAGACGGAAGCCCATTTTAAGTCCTATGCCCATTTTCAGACCAGACCAATTTCAGACACCATTCTATTTTCAGACACAAACACATATTCAAACTCTAGTTCATTTTTAGACCACAGGAACATTTTCAGACCCAAGCCCATATTCAGACTCCTACCCATTTCCAGACTCCAGTCCATTTTCAGACCTCAGTCTATTATCAGACACCAGCTCTTTTTAGGACTTCAGCCCTCTTTCTGACTCTAGCCCATATTCAGACTCCCCTCTCATTTTCAGACCCAACCCATTTTCAGTACCCAGTCATTTTTCAGACTCCAGCCCATTATAAGACTCCAGCCATATTCCAGACTCAAAAACCCCAAAAATTTTCAGACCCCACCCAGCCTATATGCTGTCCCATCCTTTTTCAGATTCCAGCCCATTTTCAGACTCCAGTCCATTATTAGTCCCCAGTCCTTTTTCAGACCCAAGTCCATTTTCAGACTCCAGTCCATTTTAGGACTCCACCCTATATTCAGACTCAAACCCATTTTCAGACTCCAGCCAATATTCAGTCTCCAGTCAATTTTCAGAATCTAGCCCATTTTGAGACCCCAGTCCATTTTCAGTACTCAGTCAATTTTCAGACCATAAACCATTTGCAGACTCCAGCCCATATTCAGACTCCAGTCCAATTTAAGACTACATCCCATAAACAGACACCTGCCCATTTTCAGACTCCAGCCCATATTCAGACTCCAGTCCATTTTCAGAATCTAGCCCATTTTAAGACCCCAGCCCATTTTCAGTCCTCAGTCAATTTTCAGACCCTAACCCATTTTCAGACTCCAGCATATATTCAGACTCAAGCCCATTTTCAGACTCGAGCCCATTTTCAGACTCAATTCCATTTTCAGGCTCCAGCCCATTTTCAGACCCACACCCATATTCAGACTCCAGCCAATTTTCAGACAAAAGCCCATATTCAGACTCCAGCCCATTTTCATACTCCAATCCATTTTCAGACCTCAGCCAGTTTTCAGACTCCAGCCCTTTTTCTGACTCCAGTCCATACTCAGACTCCAGCCCATTTTCAGGTGAAAGCCCATTTTAAGTCCTATGCCCATTTTCAGACTCCAGGTCAATTTCAGACTCCATTCCATTTGCAGACTCAAACCCATATTCACACTCAAACCCATTTTCAGAAAGCAGCCAATTATCAGACAGGCACATTTTACGACTTCAGCCCTATTTCTGACTCTAGCCCATATTCAGACTCCCCACTCATTATCAGACCCAACCAATTTTTAGTACCCAGTCATTTTTCAGACTCCAGCCCATTTTCAGACTACAGCCCATATTCAGACTCAAACCCATTTTCGGACCCAAGCCCATTTTCTGTCCCATCTTTTTTCAGATTCCAGCCCATTTTCAGACTCCAGCCCATTTTTAGTCCACAGTCCTTTTTCAGACCCAAGCCCATTTCCAGACTCCAGCACATATTCAGACTCCAGCCCATATTCAGACTCAAACCCATTTTCAGACCCCAGCCCATTTTCTGTCCCATCCTTTTTCAGATTCCAGCCCATTTTCAGACTCCAGCACATATTCAGACTCCTGTCCATTTTAAGACTATATCCCATAAACAAACACCTGCCCATTTTCAGACTCCAGCCCATATTCAGACTCCAGTCCATTTTCAGAATCTAGCCCATTTTAAGACCCCAGTCCATTTTCAGTGCTCAGTCAATTTTCAGACCCTAACCCATTTTCAGACTCCAGCATATATTCAGACTCAAGCCCATTTTCAGACTCGAGCCCATTTTCAGACTCAAGTCCATTTTCAGGCTCCAGCCCATTTTCAGACCCACACCCATATTCAGACTCCAGCCAATTTTTAGACAAAAACCCATATTCAGACTCCAGCCTATTTTCATACTCCAATCCATTTTCAGACCTCAGCCGGTTTTCAGACTTTAGCCCTTTTTCTGACTCCAGTCCATATTCAGACTCCAGCCCATTTTCAGGCGAAAGCCATTTCAAGTCCTATGCCCATACCTTACCTTACAGACCTTACATCTTGTTCGGGTTGCCCCAGGTCCCTCAGTGTGAGGCACCTCTAATGTCTACCAGAGAGTTGCTAGTACATCTTCCGGTATATTTTGCATCTTCCAATCTTGGATGGTCTGGGATGCAGCTTAGATATTTGTCGAGCTTATTCTTAAACACATCTACGCTCACTCCTGATATATTCCTCAGATGAGCTGGCAACGCATTGAATAGACGCTGCATTATCGATGCTGGTGCGTAGTGGATTAATGTCCTGTGTGCTTTCCTTATTTTTCCTGGTATAGTTTTGGGCACTATTAATCTACCTCTGCTTGCTCTTTCTGATATTTTTAGTTCCATGATATTTTCTGCTATTCCTTCTATCTGTTTCCATGCCTGAATTATCATGTAGCGTTCTCTTTCTCCTTTCTAGACTATATAATTTAAGAATTGTAGTCTTTCCCAGTAGTCTAGGTCCTTAACTTCTTCTATTCTAGCTGTAAAGGACCTTTGTACACTCTCTATTTGTGCAATATCCTTTTGATAGTGTGGGTACCATATCATATTGCAATATTCAAGTGGACTACGAACATATGTTTTATAAAGCATAATCATGTGTTCAGCTTTTCTTGTTTTGAAGTGCCGTAACAACATTCCCATTTTTGCTTTACATTTTGCCAACAGAGTTGCTATTTGATCATTGCCATAACATGTTTCCCTATTCATCATCACACCAAGGTCTTTAACTGCTTCCTATTTGGATGGCCCATTATTAGGTCCCTTATATGCATATAGCTTTCTTTCTCTGTCTCCATAATTTAGTGATTCCAAAATTTATCAGAGTTAAATACCATCCTATTTACCTCTGCCCAATCATATACTTTGTTAAGGTCTCTTTGTAGAGCGTTCCTATCTTCATCACAAGTAATTTCTCTACTTATTCTTGTGTCATCTGCGAAACTACTCACTACCGAATCCTTAACATTGTTGTCTATGTCTTCAATCATAATAACAAACAGTATTGCAGCTAACACCGTACCTTGCGGCACACCGGATATTACCTTGGCTTCATCCGATTTCTCGTCGTTTGCAATAACTATCTGTTTTCTGTTGTGTAAAAATTCTTTTAACCATTTTCCTACTTAATCCACGATATTGTGTTTTCTAATTTTCATTGAGGGGGGGGGCTAATATATTATGGTCTACTTTATCAAAAGCTTTTGCAAGTCTAAATAAACCACATCTGTTTCATTTCCGCTTTTCATATTTTTGAATATGTTCTCACGGTGGACTAACATTGGGTTGTGTACTTTTTCCGGGTACGAAACCATGTGTCCTTTATTAAACAAATTATTTTTTATTAAATGATTCATAATATTTTTCTTCATTACCCTTTCATACACTTTCATAATATGTGATGTTAGACTCACAGGCCTATAATTACTTGCCTCTAGTCTTGATCCACTTTTGAAAGTAGGGGTAATATATGCTAATTGTGCTCATCATATATCTTGCCTGTATCTACACTTTGTCTTAATAATATTGCAAGTGGCTTTGCGATAGAATGAACTACTTTCTTTAACAAAATAGCAGGAATTCCATCAGGCCCTGCAGCAGCTCTCCGTTTTTAACTTTCCATTAATAGCCTGCACAATATCAGCTTCATTAAGATCTATGTCAGCTAAATATTCACTATTTTCATCCCTTACTTTTATATCATTATCTTCATTATCTATTCTAGAGGTGAATTCTCTCTATATCGTTCTGCCAGTATGTTTGCAAATTTCCTTTTCATTCGTTAATCTCCCTTCAATTCTCAGAGGGCCTATTTCTATTCTTCTTTTATTCATCTTCTTCGCATATGAGTATAATAGTTTGGGGTTTTTTCGCTTGATATTTAATAGGGTTTTTTCTTCCAAGTCCCGTTTTTCATTTTCTTTTGATTGTATAATCTTTTGTTCTGCATTTTCTATCTTACTTTTTAGTTCTATAACTTTCCATGCATTTTTTTTCTTTTGCAAGACCTTTTTGCCACTTTCTGATTTTCTGGAACAAGATCCTTCTGTCTCTTGGTATGCATGAATGATGTTTACTTTTCTTCTTCGGTATATATTTTTCCACTATTTTCTCCAATATTTTATATAATATCTCCGTATTTACCCTTATGTCATCACTTACGAAAATGTTATCCCAATCTTTGTTTAATTCTTCATTAATTTCTGATCATTTTATATTTTTACTGTAGAAGTTGTATTTTCCATATCCTTCCCACTTTTCATTTCTTGCTTATCTCTATTTTCACTTGCTTTTGAATGAAACTGTTAATTCTATGACATTATGGTCTGAAATACTCGCATTATAAACTATTATTTCTTTAACATAATTCATCTCGTTCACAAATACTAGGTCTAAAGTATTTTCCTTTCTTGTTGGCAGGTGATTTATTTGTTGAATGTTGTATTCTAGTAGCATATCTAATAGCTTTTCAAATTGCCTCTTATCTTCTGCACTACTATTACTCTCTTTTTTATATGTATAAGTACAACCACAATCTCCTATTCGTTCTTTCCATTCTACGAAAGGAAAGTTGAAGTCACCAGATAGGAGAATAGTCCAGTCCTTGTGATTTCTACATATATCGTCCAATTTTTCAATTATTAAGTCAAACTCTTTAGTATTAGGGGGTCTATATATTACTATGTTCATCAATTTTTCTGATTCAAATTCTACCGCTATTAGTTCACATTCTGAGGTTACTATATTTCTCATATATTTTTCCTTGTTTTTTGTCTTTCCCATATATTGCGGTTCCCCCTTGATTCCTATTTTTTCTATCTGATCTATAAGTTTGGAACCCTTTTATTTGATCGTCATTCCCAGTCTCTTGGGAATACCAGGTTTCACTTATATTCATTATATCTATTTTCTTTTCATTTTGGGTTAGTTCTTCTAAGTACTCTATTTTTCTTTTTGGGTTACTCGTAACTAAACCCTGCGCATTCATCACTATGATGGTTTGCGTGTTTTCTCCTTCATTTAATACTGGTAGTAATAAGGATTTTTCCCATGTCTCTTTCCTGTTCTGGTATGTTGTTCTTTTTTTCATTTCCAGAAATTCTGACATTAAAAAATCCAACTTTTCCATAATATTTGATCTTCCTGCTCATAATTATTAATTTTGTGTCTGAATCTGCAATTTTCTCCGTTTCTGCAATATCCTCTTGCATAATAAATACAGTTATTATCTCTTGAGTAGAATTTCGGAGCTGATGCTTTGAAATTTTTTGCTGACACCTCTGCATATCTCATTGGTGGTTGGTTTGCTTTTCTCTTTTACCTGATATTCTTGATTTCTCTCTTTATTTGTTTCTTTCTTATTTTGGATTTTATTAACTTGGTTGGTTATTTATTTGATTATGATTCATGGCTACAGGGTGCCCATATATTTGCATTTTTTGTCGAACTTACATCCTTTTCCTTCTTTTAGGTTTTTTACATATTTTTGGATGCAGATCTCTGCAATCATCCCCATATCCATCTAAGTATGCACATTTACCATATATTTCATAGTTTTTTGACATATCTTAGGATGTTTGTAGTAACATCTTTCTCCAAATCTGCAATTCCCTCTTTTCAAAAGGTTGCAGATTTTGTCTTTCTTGTCTATTTTTTCCTCTTTCCCGTCATTGTATAGATCTGGGGTAGAGCCTCTTCGGGATTTGCTTTTCTGTTGTCATATCGTAATTATTTCTTCGTAGGTATGCTGTTTTATTGCCTCATATGTAGTATCAATGAGTATCTCTGCATCCCATACTTTTATCTTGTTCTTTGTTTTCCTTATTTTTTTCTGTCATTTCATTTTTGTTTACTTCTCTTCCGTTTTCCTCTTCTTCTTTTTCTTCTTCTTCTTCTCTTCCTCTTCTTCTTCATCCTCAACTATTTGTACATTCAATCTTGATTTAATAACATTGTCTATCCATGATAGACATGTTGAACAAAAAATTCTTGTATCTTTTCTCAAATCTTGTATTACCTCAGCACACTGTGGATGGGTCGGAATGTTGCATGCAGCACATTTTCTGATTAGGTTTTGTGGATTGACTATGCTATACCAAACCTTACACAGTTTGCATGCTTTTGGCATTCTTTTTCCTAATGCATCAATTAGGATATTCACAAGATTCACCTTATTCATTTCTTTGTCGGAATATGTTGGTTTATGTATATTTTCTTTATGAGTCTCTTGACCACTTGGATTTTATTTGGAACTTCTTCAATTATTTTCAAGATGTTTTCATTAGATTTGTTCCAGTTTGAAGGATTATATCCTTCTAATATATCTATGAATGCTTTTGTATCTTTTTGGTTAGGACTGTTGCTGATTTCATAGATGAGAAATGCCAGTTCCCTTCCTGCTACCTCATCGTATTGCGAATCTGCTAAACACGCCAAATTACGCCACCTCTTCCCGCAGTTGGAACTTACTGCCATCTGTTCTGATTTATAGTATTACAACTTGATAACTAACTTAGAAGACGCTTTATCCTACTATTTTCACACTAATCTTAATCACCGATAGTTCACGAACACTTCTAGATATTTCTCAAATTCTAGTCGTATGTTAAACTTGTGATATCTGTTGATTATTGTGACTTCACGCGGGTACGTCTCACCAAGCAAGACTCCGGGCAAATTTCAGACTCCATACCATTTTCAGACTCAAACCCATATTCAGACTCAAACCCATTTTCAGAAAGCAGCCTATTATCAGACACAGGCTCATTTTAGGACTTCAGCCCTATTTCTGACTCCAGCCCATATTCAAACTCCCCACTCATTATCAGACCCAACCCATTTTTAGTACCCAGTCATTTTTCAGACTCCAGCCCATTTTCAGACTACAGCCCATATTCAGACTCAAACCCATTTTCAGACCCCAGCCCATTTTCTGTCCCATCCTTTTTCAGATTCCAGCCCATTTTCAGACTCCAGCCCATTTTTAGTCCCCAGTCCTTTTTCAGACCCAAGACCATTTTCAGACTCCAGCACATATTCAGACTCCAGTCCATTTTAAGACTCCATTCCATAAACAGACACCTGCCCATTTTCAGACTACAGCCCATATTCAGACTCCAGTCCATTTTCATAACCTAGCCCATTTTAAGACCCCAGCCCATTTTCAGTCCTCAGTCAATTTTCAGACCCTAACCCATTTTCAGACTCCAGCATATATTCAGACTCGAGCCCATTTTCACACTCGAGCCCATTTTCAGACTCAAGTCCATTTTCAGGCTCCAGCCCATTTTCAGACACAAGCCCATATTCAGACTCCAGCCAACTTTCAGACAAAAGCCCATATTCCGACTACAGCCCATTTTCATACTCCAGTCCATTTTCAGACCTAAGCTGGTTTTCAGACTCCAGCCCATATTGAAAATCCAGCCCTTTTTCTGACTCCAGTCCATATTCAGACTCCAGCCCATTTTCAGACGAAAACACATTTTAAGTCCTATGCTCATTTTCAGACTCCATTCCATTTTCAGACTCAAACCCATATTCAGACTCCAATTCATTTGCCCACAGACCATTTTCAGACCCAAGCCCATATTCAGACTCCAGCCCATTTCCAGACTCCAGTCCATTTTCAGACCTCAACCCATTATCAGACACCAGCTCATTTTAGGACTTCAGCCCTATTTCTGACTCTAGCCCATATTCAGACTCCCCGCTCATTTTCAGATCCAACCCAGCCTATTGTCTGTCCCATCCTTTTTCAGATTCCAGCCCATTTTCAGACTCCAGCCCATTTTTAGTCCCAGTCCTTTTTCAGACCCAAGCCCATTTTCAGACTCCAGCATATATTCAGACTCCAGTCCATTTTAAGACTCCATCCCATAAACAGACACCTGCCCATTTTCAGACTCCAGCCCATATTCAGACTCCAGTCCATTTTCAGAATCTAGCCCATTTTAAGACCCCAGCCCATTTTCAGTCCTCAGTAAATTTTCAGACCCTAACCGATTTTCAGACCCCACAATATATTCAGACTTGAGCCCATTTTCAGACTCCAACCCATTTCCAGACTCCAGTCCATTTTCAAGCTGCAGCCCATATTCAGACTCCAGCCCATTTTCAGACTCCAACCATTTTCAGTCTCCAGCCCATTTTCAGGCTCCAGCCCATTTCAGACTCCAGCCCATTTTCAGTCCCCAGTCACTTTTCAGACTCCAGCACATTTTCAAACTCCAGCCCCAGTTGCAGACTCCAGACCATTTTCAGACCCAAGCCTATTTCCAGATCCCAGCACATTTTCAGATCCCAGCTCATTTTCAGACTCCAGCCCATTTTCAGACTCCATCCCATATTCAGACTCCAGGCAATTTTCAGACCCAAGCCCATTTTCAGTCCCCAAGTCTTTTTCAGACTCCAGCCCATTTTCAGACTCAAGCACATTAAGACTCAAGCCATTTTCAGACCCCAGCCCTTTTTCAGTCCCCAATCCCTTTTCAGACTCTAGGCCATTATCAGACTACAGCCCATTTTGAGACTCCGGCCCATATTCAGACTCCATCCCATTCATGGAACCCAGTCCATAAACAGAAACCAGACCATTTTCAGACTCCAGCCCATATTCAGACTCCAGCCCATATTCAGACTCCAGCCCATTTTCAGACCCAGCCTATTTTCAGTCCTGTGTTCATTTTCAAACTTCAGCACAATTTCAGACTCCATTCTATTTTCAGACTCCAGCCCATATTCAGATTCCAGTCCATTTTAAGACCCCAGCCCATTTTCAGACCCCAGCCCATATTCAGACTCCAGCCCATTTTCAAACCTCAGCCCATTTTCAGTCCCCAGACCTTTTTCAGATTCCAGCCCATTTTCAGATTCCAGCCCATTTTCAGACTCCAGCCCATATTCATACTCCATTTTAAGACTCCAGCCCATGTTCAGACCACAGCCCATTTTCAGACTCCAGCCCATATTCAGACTCCAGCCCATTTTCAGTCCCTAGCCCATTCTCAGATTCCAGTACATTTTCAGACTCTAGCCATTTTTCAGACTCCTGTCCATTTCCATGCTCCAGCCCATTTTCAGTCACCAGTCCTCTTCCAGATTCAGCCCATTTTCAGACTCCAGTCCATTTTCAGACTCCAGCCCATATTCAGACTCCATTTTAAGACTCCAGCCCATGTTAAGACCACAGCCCATTTTCAGACTCCATCCCATTTTCAGACTCCAGTCCATTTTCAGACCCCAGCCCATTTTAGGACTCCACCCCATTTTCAGACCCCAGCCCATTTCAGACTCCAAGCCATATTCAGGCTCCAGCCCATTTTCAGACTCCAGCCCATTTTCAGACTACAGCACATGTTCAGACTCCAGTTCATTTGAAGACTCCAGCCCATAAACAGACACCAGTCCATTTTCAGACACCAGCCCATATTCAGACTCCAGTCCATTTTCAGAATCCAGCCCATTTTCAGATCCCAACCTATTTTCTGTCCTCCATCCATTTTCAGACTCCAGCATATATTCAGACTCCAGCTCATTTTCAGACTCCACCCTATATTCAGACTCCAGCCCATTTTGAGACCAGTCCATTTTCAGACTCCAGCTCATTTTCAAACCCAAGCCCATATTCAGACTCCAGTCAATTTTTACACTCCAGTCCATTTTAGACTCAAGCCCATTTCCAGACTCCAGTCCATTTTCAAATCCCATCACACTCTCAGACTCAATCCCATATTCAGGCCCCAACCCATATTCAGACTCCACCCTATTTTCAGACCCCACCCCATTTTCATTCCCTAGTCCTTTCTCAGACACCAGCCTATTTTAAGACTCCAGCCCATTTTCAGACTCTAGCCCATTTTCAGACCCCATCCCATTTTCAAGTCTTTTCAATTCTGGCCCATTTTCAGACTCTAGCACATATTCAGACTCCAGCCCATTTTCAGACACCAGACCATTTTTAGACTCCAACCCATTGTCAGACTCCAGCCGATATTGAGATTTCAGCCCATTTTCAGACCGCAGCCTATATTCTGACTGCAGCCCATATTCAAACTCTAGCCCATTTCAGACTCCAGTCCATTTTCATACTCCAGCCCATTTTCAATCAACATTTTCAGATTCCAGCCCATTTTCAGTCCAGGGACATTTTCAGACTCCAACCCATTTTAAGACTGCAACCCATTTTCAGACCCCAGCCCATTTTCATTACCTAGTCCTTTTTCAGACTAGCCCATTTTAAGACTCCAGCCCATATTCAGACTCCAAACCATATCAGACTCCAGCCCATTTTCAGACCCCAGCCCATTTGCAGTCCACAGTCCTTTTTTCTGATTCCGGCCAGTTTTCAGACTCCAGCCCATATTCAGACTCCAGCCAATTTTCAGACCCCAGACCATTTTCAGACCCCAGTTCATTTTCAGACTACAGCCCATATTCAGACTTCAGAACATTTTCAGACCAGTCCATTTTCAGACCCAAGCTCATTTTCAGTCCCCAGCCCTTTTTCAGACTCCACCCATTATCCCACTCCAGCCCATTTTCAGACTCCAGCCCATTTTCAGATTCCAGTCCATTTTCAGACTCCAGCTCATATTCAGACTGCAGCCCATTTTCAGACCCAAGCCATTTTCAGACTCCAACCCATATTCAGACTCCAGACCATTTTCAGACCCCAGCCCATTTTCAGTCCTTAGTCCTTTTTCAGACTCCAGCCCATATCAGACCTCAGCCCATTTCAGACCCAAGCCCATTTTCAGTCCACACTCCTTATTCAGATTCCGGCCCATTTTCAGACTCCACCCTATATTCATACTCCAGACCATTTTCAGACCCCAGCCCATTTTCAGACCCCGACCATATTCAGACTTCAGCCGGATTTCAGACTCCAGCCCATAATCAGGTTCCAGCCAATTCTCAGACTCCAGCCATTTTAAGACTCCAGGCCATTTTCAGATTTCAGTCCATCTTCACACCAGTCCATTTTCATACTCCAGCCCATATTTAGACCACTGCCCACTTTCAGACTCCGCCCATTTTCAGACCACAGCCCATTTTCAGACAACAGCCCATTTTCAGTCCCAAGTCCTTTTTTAGACTCCAACCCATTCTCAGACCCCAGCCCATGTTCAGCCCCCATTTTCAGACCCTAGCCCATTTTGAAACCCTAGCAGACCCCAGCCCATTATAAGGCTCCATTCCATATTCAGACTCCAGCCCATTTTCAGTCAACAGTCCTTTTGCAGACTCCAGCCCATTTTCAGACTCCAGCCCATTTGCAGTCTCCAGTCCCTTTTAAGACTCCAGCCCATTTTCAAACTCCAGCCCATTTTCAGACAGCAACCCATATTCAAACTCCAGTCCATTTTATGACTCCAATCCCATTTTCAGACCAAAGCCATTTTTAAACCACAGGCCACTTTAAGACTCCAGCCCATTTCAATACTCCAACCCATATTCAGACACAAACCCATTTTCAGACTCCAGCCCATTTTCAGTCCCCAGTTCTTATTCAGACTCTGGTCCATTTTCAGACTCCAGCCCATTTTATTACCTCAGCCAATTTTCCAATTCCAGCACATTTTCAGACTCCAGCCAATTTTCAGACCATCCCATTTTCAGACTCCAGCCCATATTCAAACTCCAGTCCATTTGCAGACCACAGGCCATTTTCAAACCCTAGCCCATTTTCACACTTCAGCCCATATTCAGACTCCTGCCCATTTTCAGACTACAGTCCATTTTCAGACCTCATCCCGTTTCCAGACTCCAGACCATTTTAGGACTCCTGCTCATATACAGAGTCCCGCTCATTTTCAGACCCCACCCATTTTCAGTAACCAATTTTTTTCACACTCCAGCTCTTTCTTAGATTCCACCCTATATTCAGACTCGAACCCATTTTCAGACTCCAGCCCATTTTCAGAATCCAGCCCTTTTTAAAACAAGCCATTACAGACTCAAGCCCATTTTCAGACTCCAGCATATATTCAGACCTCCATCCTTTTGAAGACTCTAACCCATAAACAAACACCAGTCCATTTTCAGACACCAGCCCATATTCAGACTCCAGTCCCATTTTCAGAATCCAGCCCATTTTTAGACCCCAACCCATTTTCAGTCCTAAATCCATTTTCAGACTCCAGCCCATTTTCAAACTCCAGCATATATTCAGACTCCAGCCCTTTTTCAGACTCCAGCCCATTTTCAGACTCCAGCCCATTTTCAGACTCCAGCAAATATTCAGACCTCCGTCGATTTGAAGACTCCAGCTCATGAACAGACACCAGTCCATTTTCAGACACCAGACCATATTCAGACTGCAGCCATTTTCAGACTCCAGCCCATATTCAGACTCCAGCCCATTTTCAGACCCCAGCCCATTTTAAGTACTTAGTCTGTTTTCAGACTACAGCCCATATCAGACCCCAGCCAATTTTCAGTCCACAGTCCTTTTTCAGATTCCGGCCCATTTTCAGACTCCATCCTATATTCATACTGAAGTCCATTTTCAGACCCCAGCCCATTTTCAGACCCCAGACCATATTCAGACTTCAGCCATTTTCAGACTTCAGGCCATTTTCCGACTCCAGGCCATTTTCAGATTTCAGTCCATATTCAGACCAGTCCATTTTCATACTCCAGCCCATATCCCATTTTCAGACTCCAGCCATTTTCAGACCCCAGCCCATTTTCAAATTCTCAGACTCCAGACATTTTCAAACTCCAGCCATTTTCAGACTCCAGGCCATTTTCAGATTTCAGTCCATATTCAGACCAGTCCATTTTCATACTCCAGCCCATCCCATCCCATTTTCTGCTCCAGCCATTTTCAGACCCCAGCCCATTTTCAAAGACGAGCCCATTTTCAGTCCCAAGTCCTTTTTTAGACTCCAGCCCATTCTCAGACCCCAGACCATGTTCAGCCCCCATTTTCAGACCATAGCCCATTTTCAAACCATAGCAGACCCCAGCCTATTATAAGGCTCCAGTCCATATTCAGAACCCAGCCCCTTTTCAGACTCCAGCCCATTTTCAGTCTCCAGTCCTTTTGCAGACTCCAGCCCATTTTCTGACTCCAGCCCATTTGCAGTCTCTAGTCCCTTTTAAGACTCCAACCCATTTTAAAACTCCAGCCCATTTTCAGACTGCAGCCCATATTAAGACTCCAGTCCATTTTATGACTTCAATTCCATTTCCTGACCAAAGCCCAATTTTAGACCGCAGGCCACTTTAAGACTCCAGTCCATTTCAAGACTCCAACCCATGTTCAGACTCTAGCCCATTTTCAGTCCCCAGTTCTTCTTCTGACTTCGACCCATTTTCAGACTCCAGCCCATTTTCATACCTCAGCCAATTTTCGAATTCCAGCACATTTCCAGACTCCAGCCAATTTTCAGACCATCCCATTTTCAGAATCCAGCCCATATTCAGACTCAAGTCCATTTGCAGACCAGAGCCCATTTTCAGACCCTAGCCCATTTTCACACTTCAGTCCATATTCAGACTCCTGCCCATTTTCAAACTCCAGTCCATTTTCAGACCTCAGCCTGTTTCCAGACTCCAGCCCATTTTAGGACTCAAGCCCATATACAGAGTCCCGCTCATTTTCAGACCCCACCCATTTTCCTACGGTACAAACAATTTTTTTCACACCTCCATCCCTTTTTTAGATTAACCTACCCAATATTCAGAATAGAAATACCCATTTTCCAGACTCCAGGCCCATTTTCAGATCTCCGTACATATATTCAGAACCTCCCGTTTCCATTTGAAGATTCCAGCCCATAAACAGACACCAGTCCATTTTATTTCAGGACACCAGCCAATATTGAGACTCCAGTCCGTTTTCAGAATCCAGCCCATTTCCAGACCCCAACCCATTTTCAATCCTCCATCCATTTCTATACCCCAGCCCATTTTCAGAATCCAGCATATATTCAGACTCCACCCTATATTCAGACTCCAGCCCATTTTCAGACCAGTCTGTTTTCAGACTATCAGATCAGTTGTCAGACTCCAGCTCATTTTCAGGACCCAAGCCCATTTTCACACTCCAGCCAAATTTTTTATACTCCCAGTTCATTTTCAGTCTCCAGCCATTTATACTCAGCCCATTTTTCAGACTCCAGTCCCATTCTCAGACTCCAGGCTATATTCAGACCCTAGCCCTTTTTCAAACCCCATACCACTTACAGACTCAATCCCATATTCAGACTCCAACCCATATCAGACTCCAGCCTATTTTCAGACCCCAGCAACTTTTCATTCCTTTGTCTTTCTCAGACTCCAGCCTATTTTAAGACTCCAGCCCATTTTCACACTCCAGCCCATTTTCAGCCCATTTTCAGACCCCATCCCATTTTCAAGTATTTTTCAGATTCTAGCCCATTTTCAGATTCCAGCCCATATTCAGACTACAGCCCATTTTCAGAACCCAGACCATTTTTAGACTCTAAACCCATTGTGAGACTGCAGCCGATATTGAGTTTCAGCCCATTTTCAAACTGCAGCCTATTTTCAGACTGCAGCCCATATTCAGACTTAAGCCCATTTTCAGACTCCAGTCCATTTTCATATTATAACCCATTTTCAGTCACCAGTCCTTTTCCAAACTCCAGCCCATATTCATACTCCAGCCCATTTCCCGACTCCAGCCGATTTTCAGATTCCCGCCCATTTTCAGACTCCAGCCCATATTCAGACCCAAGCCCATTTCCAGACCCCGCCCCATTTTCAATCCCTAGTCCTTTCTCAGACTCCAGCCTATTGTAAGACTCCAGCCCATATCAGACTCCAGCCCATTTTCAGACCCCATCCCATTTTCAAGTCTTTTTCAGATTCTAGCCCATTTTCAGATTCCAGCCCATATTCAGACTACAGCCCATTTTCAGAGCCCAGACCATTGACTCCAACCCATTGTCAGACTCCAGCCAATATTGGGATTTCAGCCCATTTTCAGACTGCAGCCTATTTTCAGACTGCAGCCCATATTCAGACTTAAGCCCATTTTAAGATTCCAGTACATTTTCATACGACAGCCCATTTTCAGTCACCAATCCTTTTCCAGACTCCAGCCCATTTCAAGACTCCAGCTGATTTTCAGATTCCAGCCCATTTTCAGACTCCAGCCCATATTTACAACCAAGCCCATTTTCAGTCCAGGGCCATTTTCAGACTCCAGCCCATTTTAAGACTGCAACCCGTTTTCAGACCCCAGTGCATTTTCAGTACCTAGTCCTTTTTTCAGTCTCCAGCCCATTTAAAAGACTATACAGCTCATATTCAGACTCCAATCCATATCAGACTCCAGCCCATTTTCAGACCCCAGCCCATTTGCAGTCCCCAGTCCTTTTTCTGATTCCGGCACATTTTCAGACTACAGCCCATTTTCAGACTCCAGCCAATTTTCAGACCCCAGCCCTTTTTCAGACCCCAGTTCATTTTCAGACTAAAGCCCATATTAAGACTACAGAACATTTTCAGACTCCAGTCCATTTTCAGTCCCCAGCCCTTTTTCAAACTCCAGCCATTATCACACTCCAGCCCATTTTCAGACTCCAGCCCATTTTCAGATTCCAGCCCATTTTCAGACTCTAGCTCATATTCAGACTGCAGCCCATTTTCAGACCCAAGCCATTTTCAGACTCCAGCCCATATTCAGACTCCAGCCGATTTTCAGACCCCAGCCCATTTTCAGTCCTTAGTCCTTTTTCAGACTACAGCCCATATCAGAACTCAGCCCATTTTCAGACCCCATACCATTTTCAGTCCATAGTCCTTTTTCAGTTTCCAGCCCATTTTCAGACTCCACCCTATATGCATACTTCAGCCAATTTTCAGACCTCTGTCAATTTAAAGACTCCAGCTCATGAACAGACACCAGTTCATTTTCAGACACTAGACCATATTCAGACTGCAGCCATTTTCAGACTCCAGCCCATATTCAGATTCCAGCCCATTTTCAGACCCCAGCCCATTTTAAGTCTGTAGTCTTTTTTCAGACTACAGCCCATATCAGACACCAGCCAATTTTCAGTCCACACTCCTTTTTCAGATTCCTAACCATTTTCAGACTCCATCCTATATTCATACTGAAGTCCATTTTCAGACCCCAGCCCATTTTCAGACCCCAGACCATATTCAGACTTCAGCCATTTTCAGACTTTCAGGCCATTTCTGACTCCAGGCCATTTTTCAGCCATTCAAGTCCATATTCAGACCAGTCCATTTTCATACTCCAGCCCATATCCCATTTTCAGACTCCAGCCATTTTCAGACCCCAGCCCATTTTCAAATTCTCAGACTCCAGCCATTTTCAGACTCCAGCCATTTTCAGACTCCAGGCCATTTTCAGATTTCAGTCCATATTCAGACCAGTCCATTTTCATACTCCAGCCCATATCCCATTTTCTGACTCCAGCCATTTTCAGACCCCAGCCCATTTTCAAAGACGAGCCCATTTTCAGTCCCAAGTCCTTTTTTAGACTCCAGCCCATTCTCAGACCCCAGACCATGTTCAGCCCCCATTTTCAGACCATAGCCCATTTTCAAACCATAGCAGACCCCAGCCTATTATAAGGCTCCAGTCCATATTCAGAACCCAGCCCATTTTCAGACTCCAGCCCATTTTCAGTCTCCAGTCCTTTTGCAGACTCCAGCCCATTTTCTGACTCCAGCCCATTTGCAGTCTCTAGTCCCTTTTAAGACTCCAACCCATTTTAAAACTCCAGCCCATTTTCAGACTGCAGCCCATATTAAGACTCCAGTCCATTTTATGACTTCAATTCCATTTCCAGACCAAAGCCCAATTTTAGACCGCAGGCCACTTTAAGACTCCAGTCCATTTCAAGACTCCAACCCATGTTCAGACTCTAGCCCATTTTCAGTCCCCAGTTCTTCTTCTGACTCCGACCCATTTTCAGACTCCAGCCCATTTTCATACCTCAGCCAATTTTCGAATTCCAGCACATTTCCAGACTCCAGCCAATTTTCAGACCATCCCATTTTCAGAATCCAGCCCATATTCAGACTCAAGTCCATTTGCAGACCAGAGCCCATTTTCAGACCCTAGCCCATTTTCACACTTCAGTCCATATTCAGACTCTGCCCATTTTCAAAACTCCAAGTCCATTTTCAGACCTCAGCCTGTTTCCAGGACTTCCAGCCCACATTTTAGGACTCAAGCCCATATACAGAGTCCCGCTCATTTTGACCCCACCCACCCATTTTCAGTACCCCCCCACAATTTTTTTCTTTTACATTTTCTCCATCCTTTTTTAGATACCACCCAATATTCAGAATAGAACCCATTTTCAGACTCCAGCCCATTTTCAGACTCCAGCATATATTCAGACCTCCGTCCATTTGAAGATTCCAGCCCATAAACAGACACCAGTCCATTTTCAGACACCAGCCAATATTGAGACTCCAGTCCGTTTTCAGAATCCAGCCCATTTCCGGACCCCAACCCATTTTCAATCCTCCATCCATTTCTATACCCCAGCATATATTCAGACTCCACCCTATATTCAGACTCCAGCCCATTTTCAGACCAGTCTGTTTTCAGACTCCAGCTCATTTTCAGACCCAAGCCCATTTTCACACTCCAGCCAATTTTTAGACTCCAGTTCATTTTCAGTCTCCAGTCCATTTATACTCCAGCCCATTTTCAGACTCCAGTCCATTCTCAGACTCCAGGCTATATTCAGACCCTAGCCCATTTTCAAACCCCATCACACTTACAGACTCAATCCCATATTCAGACTCCAACCCATATTCAGACTCCAGCCTATTTTCAGACCCCAGCAACTTTTTCATTCCTTTGTCCTTTCTCAGACTCCAGCCTATTTTAAGACTCCAGTCCATTTTCACACTCCAGCCCATTTTCAGCACATTTTCAGAACCCATCCCATTTTCAAGTATTTTTCAGATTCTAGCCCATTTTCAGATTCCACCCCATATTCAGACTACAGCCCATTTTCAGAACCCAGACCATTTTTAGACTCTAACCCATTGTGAGACTGCAGCCGATATTGAGTTTTCAGCCCATTTTCAAACTGCAGCCTATTTTCAGACTGCAGCCCATATTCAGACTTAAGCCCATTTTCAGACTCCAGTCCATTTTCATACTACAGCCCATTTTCAGTCACCAATCCTTTTCCAGACTCCAGCCCATTTCAAGACTCCAGCTGATTTTCAGATTCCAGCCCATTTTCAGACTCCAGCCCATATTCACAACCAAGCCCATTTTGAGTCCAGGGCCATTTTGAGACTCCAGCCCATTTTAAGACTGCAACCTGTTTTCAGACCCCAGCGCAATTTCAGTGCCTAGTCCTTTTTTCAGTCTCCAGCCCATTTAAAGACTACAGCTCATATTCAGACTCCAAACCATATCAGACTCCAGCCCATTTTCAGACCCCAGCCCATTTGCAGTCCCCAGTCCTTTTTCTGATTCCGTCACATTTTCAGACTACAGCCCATTTTCAGACTCCAGCCAATTTTCAGACCCCAGCCCTTTTTCAGACCCCAGTTCAATTTCAGACTAAAGCCCATATTAAGACTACAGAACATTTTCAGACTCCAGTCCATTTTCAGTTCCCAGCCCTTTTTCAAACTCCAGCCATTATCACACTCCAGCCCATTTTCAGACTCCAGCCCATTTTCAGATTCCAGCCCATTTTCAGACTCTAGCTCATATTCAGACTGCAGCCCATTTTCAGACCCAAGCCATTTTCACACCCAAGTCATTTTCAGACTCCAACCCATATTCAGACTCCAGTCGATTTTCAGACCCCAGCCCATTTTCAGTCCTTAGTCCTTTTTCAGACTACAGCCCATATCAGAACTCAGCCCATTTTCAGACCCCATACCATTTTCAGTCATAGTCCTTTTTCAGTTTCCAGAAACCCCATTTTCAGACTCCACCCTATATGCATACTTCAGCCAATTTTCAGACCTCTGTCAATTTAAAGACTCCAGCTCATGAACCAGACACCAGTTCATTTTCAGACACTAGACATATTCAGACTGCAGCCATTTTCAGGACTCCAGCCCATATTCAGACTCCAGCCCATTTTCAGACCCCAGCCCACCCCCATTTTGTTTTAAGTCTGTAGTCTTTTTTCAGACTACAGCCCATATCAGACACCAGCCAATTTTCAGTCCACACTCCTTTTTCAGATTCCTACCCATTTTCAGACTCCATCCTATATTCATACTGAAGTCCATTTTCAGACCCCAGCCCATTTTCAGACCCCAGACCATATTCAGACTTCAGCCATTTTCAGACTTCAGGCCATTTTCCGACTCCAGGCCATTTTCAGATTTCAGTCCATATTCAGACCAGTCCATTTTCATACTCCAGCCCATATCCCATTTCAAAGACAAGCCATTTTCAGTCCCAAGTCCTTTTTAGACTCCAGCCCATTCTCAGACCCCAGACCATGTTCAGCCCCCATTTTCAGACCATAGCCCATTTTCAAACCATAGCAGACCCCAGCCTATTATAAGGCTCCAGTCCATATTCAGAACACAGCCCATTTTCAGACTCCAGCCCATTTTCAGTCTCCAGTCCTTTTGCAGACTCCAGCCCATTTTCTGACTCCAGCCCATTTGCAGTCTCTAGTCCCTTTTAAGACTCCAACCCATTTTAAAACTCCAGCCATTTTCAGACTGCAGCCCATTATTAAGACTCCAGTCCATTTATGACTTCAATCCATTTCCAGACCAAAGCCCCATTTTAGACCGCAGGCCACTTTAAGACTCCAGTCCATTTCAAGACTCAACCCATGTTCAGACTCTAGCCCATTTTCAGTCCCCAGTTCTTCTTCTGACTCCGACCCATTTTCAGACTCCAGCCCATTTTCAGATTCCAGACCATTTTCAGACTCTAGCTCATATTCAGACTGCAGCCCATTTTCAGACCCAAGCCATTTTCAGACTCCAACCCATATTCAGACTCCAGTCGATTTTAAGACCCCAGCCCATTTTCAGTCCTTAGTCCTTTTTCAGACTACAGCCCATATCAGAACTCAGCCCATTTTCAGACCCCATACCATTTTCAGTCCATAGTCCTTTTTCAGTTTCCAGCCCATTTTCAGACTCCACCCTATATGCATACTTCAGCCAATTTTCAGACCCCAAACCATATTCAGACTTCAGCTGATTTTCAGACTCCAGCCCATAATCAGTTTCCAGCCAATACTCAGACTCCAGTCATTTTCAGACTTCAGGACATTTTCAGACTCCAGTCCATATTCAGACCAGTGCAATTTCATACTCCAGCCAATATTTAGACTACAGCCCGTTTTCAGACTCCAGCTATTTTCAGCCCCAGCCCATTTTCAGACACCAGCCCATTTTCAGTCCCAAGTCATTTTTGAGACTCCAACCCATTCTCAGACCCCAACCCATTTCAGTCCTCCATTTTCAGACCCTAGCCCATTTTGAAACCCTACCCCATTTTCAGAACCCAGCCTAGTTTAAGGCTCCAGTCCATATTCAGACTCCAGCCCATTTTCACTCACCAGTCCTTTTGCAGACTCCAGCCCATTTTCAGACTCCAGCCCATTTTCAGACTCCAGCCCATTTTCAGACTCCAGCCCATTTTCAGACTCCAGCCCATTTTCAGTTTCCAGTCCCTTTTAAGACTCCAGCCCATTTTCAACTTCAAGCCCATCTTCAGACTGCAGCCCATAATCAAACTCCAGTCCATTTTATGACTCCAATCCCATTTTCAGACCAAACCCCATTTTTAGACTGAGGCCATTTTAAGACTCCAGCCCATATTCAGACTCAAACCCATTTTCAGACTTCAGCATATTTTCAGTCTCCAGTTCTTTTTCAGACTCCAGCCCATTTTCAGACTCAGCCCTTTTTCATACCTCAGCCAATTTTCAAATTCCAGCACATTTTCAGACTCCCGCCAATTTTCAGAAAATCCCAGACCTTACAGACCTTACAGTTCGTTCGGGTTGCCCCAGGTCCCTCAGTGTGAGGCACCTCTAATGTCTACCAGAGAGTTGCTAGTACATCTTCCGGTATATTTTGCATCTTCCAATCTTGGATGGTCTGGGATGCAGTTTAGATATTTGTCGAGCTTATTCTTAAACACATCTACGCTCGCTCCTGATATATTCCTCAGATGAGCTGGCAACGCATTGAATAGACGCTGCATTATCGATGCTGGTGCGTAGTGGATTAATGTCCTGTGTGCTTTCCTTATTTTTCTTGGTATAGTTTTGGGCACTATTAATCTACCTCTGCTTGCTCTTTCTGATATTTTTAGTTCCATTTTCTGCTATTCCTTCTATCTGTTTCCATGCCTGAATTATCATGTAGCGTTCTCTTCTCCTTTCTAGACTATATAATTTTAAGGATTGTAGTCTTCCCAGTAGTCAAGGTCTTTAACTTCTTCTATTCTAGCTGTAAAGGACCTTTGTACACTCTCTATTTGTGCAATATCCTTTGAATAGTGTGGGTACCATATCATATTGCAATATTCAAGTGGACTACGAACATATGTTTTATAAAGCATAATCATGTGTTCAGCTTTTCTTGTTTTGAAGTGCCGTAACAACATTCCCATTTTTGCTTTACATTTTGCCAACAGAATTGCTATTTGATCATTGCATAAAACATGTTCCTATTCATCATCACACCAAGGGTCTTTACTGCTTCCTTAATTGTGATTGTCTCATTATTAGGTCCCCTATATGCATATAGCTTTCTTTTTCTGTCTCCATAATTTATTGATTCAAATTTATCAGAGTGAATACCATTACCTATTACCTCTGCCCAATCATATACTTTGTTAAGGGTCTCCTTGTAGAGGCGTTCCTATCTTCAACACAAGTAATTTCTATACTTTTGTTCTTGTGTCATCGCGAAACTACTCACTACGAATCCTTAACATTACTATGTCTTCAATCCATAATAACAAAACAGTATTGAGCTAAAACCGTACCTTGTGGCACACCGGATATTACCTTATCTTCATCCGATTTCTCGTCGTTTTGCAATAACTATCTGTTTCTGTTGTGTAAAAATTCTTTTAACCATCTTTCCTACTTTATGCCACGATATTGTGTTTTTCAATTTCTTGCGCTAATATATTATGGTCTACTTTGTCAAAAGCTTTTGCAAAGTCTAGATTAAACTACATCTGTTTCATTTTTTGCCGTTTCATATTTTTGAATATGTTCTCACGGTGGAGTAAACAGTTGGGTTGTCGTACTTTTTTTTTTTTTTTTTCCGGGTACGAAAACCAAATGTTGTCCTTTATTAAACAAATTATTTTTTATTAAATGTTTCATAATATTTTTCTTCATTACCCTTTATACACTTTCATAATATGTGATGTTTAGACTCACAGGCCTATAATTACTTGCCTCTAGTCAATGTCCACTTTGAAAAGTAGGGTAGATATATGCTAATTTGTGTATCATAAATTTCTTGCCTGTATCTACACTTTGTTTAATAATATTGCAAGTGGCTTTGCGATAGAATGAAAACTTACTTTCTTTAACAAAATAGCAGGCACTCCATCAGGCCCTGCAGCAGCTCCATTTTTAATTTCATTAATAGCTGCACAAATATCAGCTTCATTAATATCTATGCAGATAAAATATTCACTATTTTCGTCCCTTACTTCTATATCATTATCTTCATTATCTATTATAGGGTGGGTGAATTCTCTCTATATGCGTTCTGCCAATATGTTGCAAATTCCTTTTTTTTCATTCGTTAATCTCCCTTCATTCTAGAGGGCTATTTCTATTCTTCTTTTATTCATCTTCTTTGCATATGAGTATAATAGTTTGGGTTTTGCTTGATATTTAATAGGGTTTTTTCTTTCCAAGTCCCGTTTTTCATTTTCTTTTGATTGTATAATCTTTGTTCTGCATTTTCTATCTTACTTTTTAGTTCTATAACCTTTTCCATGCATTTTTTTTCTTTTGTAAGACCTTTTTTCCACTTTCTGATTTTTCTGGAAAACCAAGATCCTTGTCTCTTGGGTATGCATGACTGATTTTTACTTTTTCTTCTTTCGGTATATATTTTATCCACTATTTTCTCAATATTTTATATAATATCTCCGTATTTACCCTTTATGTCATCACTTACGAAAATGTTATCCCAATCTTTTTTGTTTAATTCTTCATTTATTTCTGACATTTTATATTTTTGTTTTTACTGTTAGAAGTTTGTATTTTCCATATCCTTCCCACTTTTTTCATTTCGTGCTATCTCTGTTTTCACTTGCTTTGGAATGGGACTGTTAATTCTATGAACCATTAGGTGGCTGAAATACTCGCATTATAAAACTATTATTTCTTAACATAATTCATATCGTTCACAAAATACTAGGCTCTAAAGTATTTTGTCTTTCTTGTTGGCAGGTGATTTATTTGTTGAATTGTTGTATTTCTAGTAGCTATCAAATAGCTTTTCGAAATTGCCTCTTATCTTCTGCACTACTATTACCCCCCCTCCCCCTCTTTTTTTATATGTATTAAGTACATCCAAACTCTCTATTCGTCTTTCAGTCTACGAAAAGGAAAGTTGAAGTCTCCAGATAGGAGAATAGTCCAGTCCTGGGATTTCTACAATATATCATCCAATTTTTTCTATTTATTAACTCAAATTTCTTTAGTATTAGGAGGTCTATATATTACTATGTTCATCAATTTTCTGATTCAAATTCTACCGCTATTAGTTCACATTCTGAGTTACTATATTTCTCATATATTTTCCTTGTTTTTTGTCTTTCCCATTATATTGCGGTTCCCCCTTGATTCCTATTTTTTCTATCTGATCTATAAGTTTGGAACCCTTTTATTTGATCATCATTCCCAGTTCTCTTGGGATACCAGGTTTTTTCACTTATATTCATTATATCTATTTTCTTTCAATTGGGTTAGTTCCTTCTAAGTACTCTATTTTTCTTTTTTGAGTTACTCGTAACTAAACCCTGCGCATTCATCACTAAGATGGTTTGTTTGCGTTTTCTCCTTCATTTAATATTGGTATAATAAGAGGTTTTCCCATGTCTCTTTCCTGTTCTGGTATGTTGTTTCTTTTTTCATTTCCAGAAATTCGACATTTAAAAAATCCAACGGTTTTCCCATAATATTTGTTCTTTCTTCATCATAATTATCATTTGTGTCTAATCTGCAATTTTCTCCATATCTGAATATCCTCATGAATAACAAAAAACAGTTATAATCTATTGAGTAGAATCTTTGAACTGATGCTTTGAACTTTTTTGCTGACACCTCTGCATATTTTCGTGATGGCTTGTTTTCTTTTTTACTTGATAATTCTGATATTTTCATTCCTCTCTTTATTTGTTTCTTTCTTATTTTGGATTTTATTACTTGATTGGTTTATTTTTTTATTTGATTATGTTTCATGGCTACAGGGTGCATATATTTACATTTTTTGTCGAACTTACATCCTTTTCCTTCTTAGGTTTTTGCATATTTTTGGATGTAGATCTCTGCAATCATCCTCATAGCCATCTAGGTATACACATTTACCATATATTTCATAGTTGTGACATACCTTAGGATGTTTGTAGTAACATTTCTCCAAATCTGCAATTCCCTCTTTTCAAAAGGTTGCAGACTTTGTCTTTCTTTCTATTTTTTCCTCTTTCCCGTCATTGTGTAGATCTGGGTAGAGCCGCTTCGGGATTTTCTTTTGTGTTCATATCGTAATTTATTTCTTCGTAGGTATGCTGCTTTATAGCCTCATATGTGGTATCAATGAGTATCTCTGCATCCATACTTTTATCTTGTTCTTTGTTTTCCTTATCTTTTTTCTGTCATTTCAGTTTTGTTTACTTCTCTTCCGTTTTCCTCTTCTTCTTCTTCTTCCTCTTCCTCTTCTTCTTCTCTTCATCCTCAAACTATTTGTACATTCAATCTTGATTTAATAACATTGTCTATCCATGGTGACATGTTGAGCAAAAAATTCTTGTGTCTTTAACCTCATATCTTGCATTACCTCAGCACACTGTGGATGGGTCGGAATGTTGCATGCAGCACATTTTCTGATTAGGTTTTGTGGATTAACTATGCTATACCACACCTTACACAGTTTACATGCTTTTGCATTCTTTTCCTAATGCATCAATTAGGATATTCACAAGGTTCACCTTATTCATTTTCTTTGTCGGAATATGTTGGTTTATATATTTTCTTTATGAGTCTCTTGACCACTTGGATTTTATTTGGAACTTCTTCAATTATTTTCAAGATGTTTTCAGTTGATTTGTTCCAGTTTGGAGGATTATATCCTTCTAATATATCTATGAATGCTTTTGTATCTTTTTGGTTAGGACTGTTGCTGATCTCATAGATGAGAAATGCCAGTTCCCTTCCTGCTACCTCATCGTATTGCGAATTGCTAAGCAAGCTAAATCTCGCCATTTTTTTCCCGCAGTTGGAACTTACTGCCATCTTGTTCTGATTTACAGTATTTCACTTGATAAACTAACTTAGAAGACGCTTTATCCTACTATTTTCACACTAATCTTATCACGGATAGTTCACGAACACTTCTAGATATTTCTCAATTTCTAGACGTATGTTAAACTTGTGATATCTGTTGATTAATCTGACTTTGCGCAGGAACGTCTCACCAAGCCATATTCAGACTCCAGTCCATTTGCAGACCTCAGCCCTTTTTCAGACCCTAGCTCATTTCCACACTTCAGCCCATATTCACACTCCTCCCCATTTTCAGACTCCAGTCCATTTTCAGACCTCAGCCCGTTTTCAGACTCCAGCCCATATTCAGAGTCCAGCTCATTTTCAGACCCCACCCATTTTCAGTACCCAATCATTTTTCACACTCCAGCCCTTTTTCAGATTCCACCCTATATTCAGACTCAAACCCATTTTCAGACTCCAGCCCATTTTAACACAAGCCCATTTTCAGACACCAGCATATATTCAGACTACTGTCCCTTTTCAGAATACAGCCCATTTTCAGTCGTCCGTCCATTTTCAGACCCCAGCCCATTTTCAGACTCACACATATATTCAGACTCCAGCTCATTTACAGACTAGACCCTATATTCAGACTTCAGCCCATTTTCAGACTCCAGTCCATTTTCAGACCCAAATGCATATTCAGACTTCAGCTAATTTTTAGACTGCAGTCCATTTCCAGTCTCCAACTTATTTTAGACTTCAGCCCATTTACAGACTCCAGTCCATTTTCACATGACGGCTCATATGCAGACTCCAGCCCATTTTCAGACTCCTCTCCATTTTCAGACCCCAGCCTATTTTCAGACCCAGCACATTTTTAGATCCCAGTCCATTTTCAGATTCCAGCCCATTTTCAGACTCCAGCCCATTTTTAGACACAAGCACATTTTAAGACACAAACCCATTTCATGACTCCAGCCCATTTTCAGACTCAAGCACAAATTCAGACTCCAGTCCATTTGAAGACTCCAGCCCATAAACAGACACCATTCCATTTTCAGACCCCAGCCCATATTCAGACTCCAGTCCATTTTCAGAATCCAGCCCATTTTCAGACCCCAACCCATTTTCAGTCCTCAGTCCATTTTCAGACCCCAGCCCATTTTCAGACTTCAGCATATATTCAAACTAGAGCTAATATCCAGACTCCAGCCCATTTGCAGACTACAGTTCATTTTCAGACCCAAGCCTATTTTCAGACCAAATCCCATTTTCAGATCCCATCCAATTTTCAGACTCCAGCCATTTTCAGACTCCAGCCCATATTCAGACTCCAGCTCATTTTCAGACCCCACCCATTTTCAGTCCCCAGTTTTTTTCAAACTCCAGCCCATTTTCACACTCCAACCCATATTCAGACTCCGGCATATTTTCAAACCTTTACCCATTTTCTGTCCACAGTCCTTTTTCAGACTCCAGCCCATTTTCAGACTCAAGCCATTTTCAGACTCCAGCTCATTTTAGGAAGCCAGCCCATATCCAGACTCCAATCCATTTTAAGACTCCAGCCCGTGTTCAGACCCTGCCCATTTTAAGACTCCAGCCCATATTCAGACTCCAGCCCATTTTAACCCAAGCCCATTTTCAGTCCCTAGCCCATTTTCAGATTTCAGTCCATTTTCTCTAGCCCATATCCAGACTCAAGTCCATTTTCAGACTCCAGCCCATTTTAGGACTCCAGCCCATTTTCAGACTCACGCCCATATTCAGACTACAACCCATTTTCAGACCCGAGCCCATTTTCAGCCACCAGTCCTATTTCAACCCAGGCCATTTCCAGACTCCACTCCAACCTTACAGACCTTACAGACCTTACAGTTCGTTCGGGTTGCCCCAGGTCCCTCAGTGTGAGGCGCCTCTAATGTCTACCAGAGAGTTGCTAGTACATCTTCCGGTATATTTTGCATCTTCCAATCTTGGATGGTCTGGGATGCAGTTTAGATATTTGTCGAGCTTATTCTTAAACACATCTACGCTCACTCCTGATATATTCCTCAGATGAGCTGGCAACGCATTGAATAGACGCTGCATTATCGATGCTGGTGCGTAGTGGATTAATGTCCTGTGTGCTTTCCTTATTTTTCCTGGTATAGTTTTGGGCACTATTAATCTACCTCTGCTTGCTCTTTCTGATATTTTTAGTTCCATGATATTTTCTGTTATTCCTTCTATCTGTTTCCATGCCTGAATTATCATGTAGCGTTCTCTTCTCCTTTTCTAGACTATATAATTTTAAGGATTGTAGTCTTTCCCATAGTCTAGGTCCTTAACTTCTTCTATTCTAGCTGTAAAGGACCTTTGTACACTCTCTATTTGTGCAATATCCTTTGATAGTGTGGGTACCATATCATATTGCAATATTCAAGTGGACTACGAACATATGTTTATAAAGCATAATCATGTGTTCAGCTTTTCTTGTTTTGAAGTGCCGTAACAACATTCCCATTTTTGCTTTACATTTTCCAACAGAATTGCTATTTGATCATTGCATAACATGTTCCTATTCATCATCACACCAAGTCTTTAACTGCTTCCTTATTTGATGGTCTCATTATTAGGTCCCCTATATGCATATAGCTTTCCTTCTCTGTCTCATAATTATTGATTCAAATTTATCAGAGTTAATACCATCCTATTTACCTCTGCCCAATCATATACTTTGTTAAGGTCTCTTTGTAGAGCGTTCCTATCTTCAACACGTAATTTCTCTACTTATTCTTGTGTCATCAGCGAAACTACTCACTACCGAATCTTAACATTACTGTCTATGTCTTCAATCATAATAACAAACAATATTGCAGCTAGCACCGTACCTTGTGGCACACCGGATATTACCTTGGTTTCATCCGATTTCTCATCGTTTGCAATAACTATCTGTTTTCTGTTGTGTAAAAATTCTTTTAACCATCCTCCTACTTTATCTACGATATTGTGTTTTTCTAATTCTTTGCTAATATATTATGGTCTACTTTGTCAAAAGCTTTTGCAAAGTCTAGATAAACCACATCTGTTTCATTTCCGCTTTTCATATTTTTGAATATGTTCTCACGGTGGACTAACAGTTGGGTTTGTGTACTTTTTCCGGGTACGAAACCGTGTTGTCCTATATTAAACAAATTATTTTTTTTTTATTAAATGTTTCATATATTTTTCTTCATTACCCTTTCATACACTTTCATAATATGTGATGTTAGACTCACAGCCTATAATTACTTGCCTCTAGTCTTGATCCACTTTTTGAAAGTAGGGGTGATATATGCTAATTTGTGCTCATCATAAATCTTGCCTGTATCTACACTTTGTCTTTATAATATTGCAAGTGGCTTTGCGATAGAATGAACTACTTTCTTTAACAAAATGCAGGGACTCCATCCGGCCCTGCAGCAGTTCCATTTTTAATTTCATTAATTGCCTGCACAATATCAGCTTCATTAATTTCTATGTCAGCTAAATATTCACTAGTTTCTTCCCTTACTTCTATATCTTATCTTCATTATCTATTCTAGGGGTGAATTCTCTCTTATATCGTTCTGCCAGTATGTTGCAAATTTCCTTTTTTTCATTCGTTAATCTCCCTTCAATTCTCAGAGGGCCTATTTCTATTCTTCTTTTATTCATCTTCTTCGCATATGAGTATAATAGTTTGGGGTTTTGCTTGATATTTAATAGGTTTTTTCTTCCAAGTCCCGTATTCATTTTCTTTTGATTGTATAATCTTTTGTTCTGCATTTTCTATCTTACTTTTTTAGTTCTATAACTTTCCATGCATTTTTTTCTTTTGCAAGACCTTTTTTCCACTTTCTGATTTTCTGGAACAAGATCCTTCTGTCTCTTGGTATGCATGAATGATGTTTACTTTTCTTCTTCGGTATATATTTTTCCACTATTTTCTCCAATATAGATATAATATCTCCGTATTTACCCTTTATGTCATCACTTACGAAAATGTTATCCCAATCTTTGTTTAATTCTTCATTAATTTCTGACCATTTTATATTTTTACTGTAGAAGTTGTATTTCCCATATCCTTCCCACTTTTTCAATTCTTGCTTATCTCTATTTTCACTTGCTTTGGAATGAACTGTTAATTCTATGACATTATGGTCTGAAATACTCGCATTATAAACTATTATTTCTTTAACATAATTCATCTCGTTCACAAATACTAGGTCTAAAGTATTTTCCTTTCTTGTTGGCAGGTGATTTATTTGAATGTTGTGTCTAGTAGCATATCTAATAGCTTTTCAAATTGCCTCTTTTCTTCTGCACTACTATTACTCTCTTTTTTATATGTATAAGTACAACCACAATCTCCTATTCGTTCTTTCCATTCTACAAAGAAAGTTGAAGTCACCAGATAGGAGAATAGTCCAGTCCTTGTGATTTCTACATATATCATCCAATTTTTCAATTATTAAGTCAACTCTTTAGTATTAGGAGGTCTATATATTACTATGTTCATCAATTTTTTCTGATTCAAATTCTACCGCTATTAGTTCACATTCTGAGTTACTATATTTCTCATATATTTTTCCTTGTTTTTTGTCATTTCATATTATTGCGGTTCCCCCTTGATTCCTATTTTTTCTATCTGATCTATAAGTTTGGAACCCTTTTATTTGATCATCATTCCCCAGTCTCTTGGGAATACCAGGTTTCACTTATATTCATTATATCTATTTTCTTTTCATTTTGGGTTAGTTCTTCTAAGTACTCTATTTTTCTTTTTGAGTTACTCGTAACTAAACCCTGCGCATTCATCACTATGATGGTTTGCGTGTTTTCTCCTTCATTTAATACTGGTAGTACTAAGGATTTTTCCCATGTCTCTTTCCTTGTTCTGGTATGTTGTTCTTTTTTCATTTCCAGAAATTCTGACATTAAAAATCCAACTTTTCCATAATATTTGATCTTCCTTCATCATAATTATTCATTTTGTGTCTGAATCTGCAATTTTCTCCGTTTTCTGCAATATCCTCTTGCATAATAAATACAGTTATTATCTCTTGAGTAGAATTTCGGAGCTGATGCTTTGAAATTTTTTGCTGACACCTCTGCATATCTCATTGGTGGTTTGCTTTTCTCTTTTACCTGATATTCTTGATTTCTCTCTTTATTTGTTTCTTTCTTATTTTGGATTTTTATTACTTGGTTGGTTATTTATTTGATATGATTCATGGCTACAGAGTGCTTATATTTGCATTTTTTGTCGAACTTACATCCTTTTCCTTCTTTTAGGTTTTTACATATTTTTGGATGCAGATCTCTGCAATCATCCCCATATCCATCTAAGTATGCACATTTACCATATATTTCATAGTTTTGACATATCTTGGATGGTTTGTAGTAACATCTTTCTCCAAATCTGCAATTCCCTCTTTTCAAAAGGTTGGCAGATTTTGTCTTTTCTTGTCTATTTTTTTCCTCTTTCTTTCCCGTCATTGTGTAGATCTGGGTAGAGCCTCTTCGGGATTTGCTTTTCTGTTGTCATATCGTAATTTATTTCTTCGTAGGTATGCTGCTTTATTGCCTCATGTTTAGTATCATGATATCTCTGCATCCATACTTTTATCTTGTTCTTTGTTTTCCTTATTTTTTTCTGTCATTTCATTTTTGTTTACTTCTCTTCCGTTTTCCTCTTCTTCTTTTTCTTCTTCTTCTTCATCTTCCTCTTCTTCTTCATCCTCAACTATTTGTACATTCAATCTTGATTTAATAACATTGTCTATCCATGATAGACATGTTGAACAAAAAAATTCTTGTATCTTTTCTCAAATCTTGTATTACCTCAGCACACTGTGGATGGGTCGGAATGTTGCATGCACGCACATTTTCTGATTAGGTTTTGTGGATTGACTATGCTATACCAAACCTTACACAGTTTGCATGCTTTTGGATTCTTTTTCAATTGCATCAATTAGGGATATTAGATTCACCTTATTCATTTTCTTTGTCGGAATATGTTGGTTTAGTGATTGACAAGATTACCTTCTTCATTTTTTTCTTTGTCTTGATATGTTGGTTATGTATATTTTCTTTATGAGTCTCTTGACCACTTGGATTTTGTTTGGAACTTCTTCAATTATTTTCAAGATGTTTTCATTAGATTTGTTCAGTTTGAAGGATTATATCCTTCTAATATTCTATGAATGCTTTTGTATCTTTTTGGTTAGGACTGTTGCTGATTTCATAGATGAAAAATGCCATCCCTTCCTGCTACCTCATCGTATTGCGAATCTGCTAAACACGCCAAATTACGCCACCTCTTCCCCGCAGTTGGAACTTACTGCCATCTTGTTCTGATTTATAGTATTACACTTGATAAACTAACTTAGAAGACGCTTTATCCTACTATTTTCACACTAAACTTATCACCGATAGTTCACGAACACTTCTAGATATTTCTCAAATTCTAGTCGTATGTTAAACTTGTGATATCTGTTGATTAATCTGACTTCACGCGGGTACGTCTCACCAAGCAAGATGGCTCCAGCCCATTTTCAAACTCCAGCCCATATTCAGACTCCAGTCCATTTTCAGAGTCCAGCCCATATGCAGACCTTAGCCCATTTTCAATCTCCAGCCCATTTTAAGACTCCAGCCGACATTTCACACAAGCCCGTTTTCAGACCCCAGTCCATTTTAAGTCCCCAGCCCATTTTCAGACTCCAGCCCATTTTCAGACCCAGCACATTATCAGTGCCGTTCTTTTTCAGACCCCAATCCATTTTCAGACTTCAGTCCTTTTTCAGACTCCAGCCCATTTTCAGACTCCAGTCAATTTTCAGATTCCAGCCCATATTCAGACTCAACCCCATTTTCAAACTACAGCCCATTCTCATACTCCAGCCCAGTTTCAGATTCCAGTCCATATTCAGACACCAGCCCATATTCAGACTTCAGCACAGTTTCAGATTCCAGCCCTTTTTAAGACTCCAGCCCAAATTCAGACTCCAAATCATATCTGACTCTAGCCCATTTTCAGACCCCAGCCCATTTGCAGTCCCCAAGTCCTTTCACTGATTCCAGACCATTTTCAGACTCCAGCCCATATCAGACTCCAGCCAATATTCAGACTCCAGCAATTTTCAGTCCCCGTTTCATTTTCAGACTACAGCCCATATTCAGACTCCAGAACATTTTCAGACTTCAGTCCATTTTCAGACCCAAGCTCATTTTTGGTCCCAGCCATTATCACACCCCAGCTTACTTTCAGACTCCAGCCCATTTTCAGACTCCAGCTCATATCCATAGTGCAGCACATCTTCAGACCAAAGCCATTTTCAGACTTCAGCCCATATTCAGACTCCAGTCCATTTTCAGACCCCAGCCCATTTTTAGTCCTTAGTCCTTTTTCAGACTCCAGCCCATTTTCAGACCACAGCCCAAATTCAGTCCACAGTCCTTTTCATATTCCAGCCCATTTTCGTAGAAACCCCAAATATTCCATTCAAAACCCCCGTCGTCCGATTTTTCAGAACTCCACGCTCAATAATCTTAAGATTCCAGCCAATTGTCTCAGACTCACAGTCATTTTCAGAAGAATTCCAGGCCCATTTTCAGACTTCAGTCCATATTCAGACCAGTCCATTTTCATATTCCAGCTGATATATAGACCACAGACCATTTTCAGACTTCAGCCATTTTCAGACCACAGCCCATTTTCAGACCACCATCCCTATTTTCAGTCCTCAAAAGTCCTTTTTTAGGACACCAGCCCATTTCTCAGAACCCCCAAAACCATTTTTAGTCCCCCATGTTTTTTCGATCCCTAGCCCATTTGAAACTCCTGGCCCCATTTTTAGACCCCAGCCCAATTTAAAGGCTCCAGTACACATTCGGACTTCCACCATTGTTTCAGACTCCCAGTCCCATTTTGTTTCAGTCATCCAGTCCTTTTGCCAGAACTCCAGCCCATTTTCAGGACATGAGTCCCGCCCCTTTTCCAGTCCTTCCAGTCCCTTTTAAGACTCCAAGACCCATTTCAGACTGCACCCCAATTATTCCAGGACTCCAGTCCCATTTTATTGACCTCCAATCCCATTTTCAGACCCAAACAGCCCCGTTTTTCTAGATAAAAGGGCCACGTTTACGACTCCAGCCCATTTCAAGACTCCAACCACCATATTCAGACTCAAACGAAATCTTCAGAATCCAGTTTAGAACCCATTTTCAGTCCCCAGTTCTTTTTCAAGATACCGGGCCCATTTTCAGACTCCAGCCCATTTTGTATTACCTCAGCAAACTTTTCAAATTCCAGCCACATTTTGCAAAGACTCCAACCCGAATTTTCAGACCTCATCCCATTTTTCAAGACGTCCACCCCACCTATTACCGAACTCCAGTCCATTTGCAGAACCACCCAGCCTATTTTCAATGTACCCTAGCCCATTTTCCCACATCTTACTTAGCCCACATATTCAGACTACCTGCCCCATTTTCAGACTCCAGTTCCTATTTTCAGACCTTCACCCAAACCCGTTTTCCGAGACATCCAGCCCATTGTTAGGACGTTTTGCCATGCCCATGTTTTCAGACCCCACCGCATTTTTCAAGTACCAATTGTTATTCAAACTGCCAGCCCTTTTTTAGATTCCATCCCTAATATTCATAACTCGAACCCCATTTCAGGACTCCAGCCCTTTTTAAGACAAGCCACCCTTTTTTAGACCTTCAACCCATTTTTCAGGACTTCCAGCCATATATTCAACTGGGGTCGTTACTTGGAATTCCAATCCAATTCCATTTGAAGACTCCAGACCCATAAACAGACACCAGTCCATTTTCAGACACCAAGCCCCCTATTCAAAACTACCAGGTCCCATTTATTCAGAATCCAGCCCATTTTCATAGCCAAACAGCCCATTTTCCAGTCCTCAATCCATTTTTCAGAACCCCAGCCCATTTTCAGACTCATTAACATATTGAATCAGAACTCCAGCTCATTTTTGTTCAGACCCAAATGCATATTATTCAGACTCAGCTAATTTTTAGACTCCAGTCCATTTCCAGTCTCCAGCCCATTTTAGACTTCAGCCCATTTGCAGACTCTAGCCCATGATCAGTCCCCAGTCTCTTTTCAGACTCCAGCCCATTTGCATGCTACAGCTCATATGCAGACTCCAGCCCGTTTTCAGACTCCTGTCCATTTTCAGACCACAGCCGATTTTTAGATACCGGTCCATTTTCAGACTCCAGCCCATTTTCAGACTCCAGTCTATTTACAGACTCCAGCTCATTTTCAGACCCAAGCCCATTTTCAGACTCCAGCACATATTCAGACTCCAGTCCAATTGAAGACGCCAGCCCATAAACAGCCACCAGTCCATTTTCAGACACTAGCCCATTTTCAGACTCCAGTCCATTTTCAGAATACAACCCATTTCCAGACCCCAACCCATGTTCAGTCCTCCATCCATTTTCAGACCCCAGTCCATTTCCAGACTCCAGCATATATTCACACTCCCACTCATTTTCAGACGCCACCCTATATTCAGACTCCAGCCCAATTTCAGACTCCAGTCTATTTTCAGACTCCAGCTCATTTTCAGACCCAAGCCCATTTTCAGACTCCAGCCAATTATTAGACTCCAGTCTATTTGGACTCCAGCCCATTTTCAGACTCCAGTCCATTTTCAGACTCCAGGCCATATTCAGACCCTAGCCCATTTTCAGAACCCATCACACTCTCAGACTCAATACCATTTTCAGACTCCAACCCATATTCAGACTCCACCCTATTTTCAGACCACAGCCCATTTTCATTCCCTAGTCCTTTCTCCGACTCCAGCCTATTTTAAGACTCCAGCCCATTTTCAGACCCCAGCCCATTTTCAATTCTTTTTTAGATTCTGTCCCATTTTCAAGCTCCAGCCCATATTCAGACCCTAGCCTATTTTTAGACCCACACCATTTTTAGACTCCAACCCATTGTCAGACTCCAGCTGATATTGAGATTTCAGCCCATTTTCAGACTGCAGCCCATATTCAGACTCCAGTCCATTTTCATACTCCAGCCCATTTTCAGTCACCAGCCCCTTTCCAGACTCCAGCTGATTTTCAGACTCCAGCCCACATTCAGACTGCAGCCCATGTTAGGACCTCCTCCTTTTTCAGACACCAGCATATTTTAAGACTCCAGCCCATATTCAGACTCAAAATCATATCAGACTCCAGCCAATTTTCAGACCCAGCCCATTAGCAGTCCCCAGTCCTTTTTCTGATTCCGGCTCATTTTCATACTCCAGCACATATTCAGACTCCAGCCAATTTTCAGACCCCAGCCCATTTTCAGACACCAGTTCATTTTCAGACTACAGCCCATATTCAGACTCCAGAACATTTTCAGACTCCAGTCCAATTTCAGACCTAGGCTCATTTTCAGTCCCCAGCCCTTTTTCACAGTCCAGCCATTATCACATGCCGGCCCATTTTCAGACTCCAGCCCATTTTCAGATTCCAGTCCATTTTAAGACTCCAGCTCATATTCAGACTGCAGCTTATTTTCAGACCCAAGCCATTTTCAGACTCCAGCCCATATTCAGACTTCAGCCCATTTTCAGACACCAGCCCATTTTCAGTCCTTAGTCCTTTTTCAGTCTCCAGCCCACATAAGACCTCAGCCAATTTTCAGATTCCAGCCCATAATCAGATTCCAGCCAATTCTCAGACTCCAGCCATTTTCAGACTCCAGGCCATTTTCAGGCTCCAGTCCATATTCAGACCAGTCCATTTTCATACTCCAGCCCATATTTAGACCACAACCCATTTTCAGACCCCAGCCCATTTTCAGACACCAGCCCATTTTCAGTCCCAAGACCTTTTTTAGACTCCAGCCCATTCTCAGACCCCAGACCATGTTCAGCCCCATTTTCAGACCCTAGCCCATTTTGAAACCCTAGCAGACCCCAGCCTATTGTAAAGCTCCAGTCCATATTCAGACTCAAGCCCATTTTCAGACTCCAGCCCATTTTCAG
The DNA here is from genome assembly GCF_015104395.2 of Macrobrachium nipponense. NCBI lineage: Eukaryota > Metazoa > Arthropoda > Malacostraca > Decapoda > Palaemonidae > Macrobrachium > Macrobrachium nipponense. Next base: position 66,704,494 of record NC_087209.1, read on the forward strand.
TCACCAGTCCTTTTGCAGACTCCAGCCCATTTTCTGACTCCAGCCCATTTGCAGTCTCCAGTCCCTTTTAAGACTCCAGCCCATTTTCAAACTCCAGCCCATTTTCAGACTGCAGCCCATATTCAGACTCCAGTCCATTTTATGACTTCAATTCCATTTTCAGACCAAAGCCCATTTTTAGACCGCAGGCCACTTTAAGACTCCAGCCCATTTCAAGACTCCAACCCATTTCAGACTCCAGCCCATTTTCAGTCCCCAGTTCTTTTTCAGACTCCGGCCCATTTTCAGACTCCAGCCCATTTTCATACCTCAGCCAATTTTCAAATTCCAGCACATTTTCAGACTCCAGCCAATTTTCAGACCATCCCATTTTCAGACTCCAGCCCATATTCAAACTCCAGTCCATTTGCAGACCACAGCCCATTTTCAAACCCTAGCCCATTTTCACACTTCAGCCCATATTCAGACTCCTGCCCATTTTCAGACTCCAGTCCATTTTCAGACCTCAGCCCGTTTCCAGACTCCAGCCCATATACAGTCCCGCTCATTTTCCGACCCCACCCATTTCCAGTACCCATTTTTTTTCACACTCCAGCCCTTTTTTAGATTCCACCCTATATTCAGACTCGAACCCATTTTCATACTCCAGCCCATTTTCAGACTCCAGTCCTTTTTAAGACAAGCCCATTTACAGACTCCAGTCCATTTTCAGACTCCAGCATATATTCAGACCTCCGTCCATTTGAAGTCTTCAGCCCATAAACAGACACCAGTCCATTTTCAGACACCAGCCCATATTGAGACTCCAGTCTGTTTTCAGAAGCCAGCCCATTTTCAGACTATAGCATATATTCAGATTCCAGCTCATTTTCAGAATCCACCCTATATTCAGACTCCAGCCTATTTTCAAACCAGTCCATTTTCAGACTCCAGCTCATTTTCAGACCCAAGCCCATTTTCACACTCCAGCCAATTTTTAGACCAGTTCATTTTCAGTCTCCAGTCCATTTTAGACTCCAGCCCATTTTCAGACTCCAGTCCATTCTCAGACTCCAGGCTATATTTAGACCCTAGCCCATTTTCAAACCCCATCGCACTTGCAGGCAGACTCAATCCCATATTCAGACTCCAACCCATATTCATATTCCAGCCTATTTTCAGACCCTACCCCATTTTCATTCCCTAGTCCTTTCTCAGACTCCAGCCTATTTTAAGACTCCAGGCCATATCAGACTCCAGCCCATTTTCAGACTCCAGCCCATTTTCAGACCCCATCCCCTTTTTAAGTTTTTCAGATTCTAGCCCATTTTCAGATTCCAGCCCATATTCAGACTACAGCCCCTTTTCAAAACCCAGACCATTTTTAGACTCCAACCCATTGTCAGACTGCAGCTATTTTCAGACTGCAGCCCATATTCAGACTTAAGCCCATTTTCAGATTCCAGTCTATATTCATACTACAGCCCATTTCAAGACTCCAGCTGATTTTCAGATTCCAGCCCATTTTCAGTTTCCAGCCCATATTCAGACCCAAGCCCATTTTCAGTCCAGGGCCATTTTCAGACTCCAGCCCATTTTAAGACTGCAACCCGTTTTCAGACCCCAGCCCATTTTCAGTACCTAGTCCTTTTTCAGACTCCAGCCCATTTAAAGACTCTAGCTCATATTCAGACTCCAAACCATATCAGACTCCAGCCCATTTTCAGACCCCAGCCCATTTGCAGTCCCCAGTCCTTTTTCTGATTCCGGTACATTTTCAGACTCCAGCCATATTCAGACTCAGCCAATTTTCAGACCCCAGCCCTTTTTCAGACCCCAGTTCATTTTCAGACTACAGCCCATATTAAGATGCCGGAACATTTTCAGACTCCAGTCCATTTTCAGACCCAATCTCATTTTAAGTCCCCAGCCCTTTTTCAGACTCCAGCCATTATCACACTACAGCCCATTTTCAGATTCCAGTCCATTTTCAGACTCCAGCTCATATTCAGACTGCAGTCCATTTTCAGACCCAAGCCATTTTCAGACTCCAGCCCATATTCAGACTTCAGCCAGTTTTCAGACCCCAACCCATTTTCAGTCCTTAGTCCTTTTTCAGACTACAGCCCATATCAGAACTTTGCCCATTTTCAGACCCCATACCATTTTCAGTCCATAGTCCTTTTTCAATTTCCAGCCCCTTTTCAGACTCCACCCTATATTCATACTCCAGCCCATTTTCAGACCGCAGCCCATTTTCAAACCCCAGACCATATTCAGACTTCAGCCGATTTTCAGACTCCAGCCCATAATCAGATTCCAGCCAATTCTCAGACTCCTGCCATTTTCAGACTCCAGGCCATTTTCAGACTCCAGGCCATTTTCAGACTCCAGTCCATATTCAGACCAGTCCATTTTCATACTCCAGCCGATATTTAGACTACAGCCCATTTTCAGACTCCAGCTATTTTCAGACCCCAGCCCATTTTCAGACACCAGACCATTTTCAGTCCCAAGTCCTTTTTTAGACTCCAGCCCATTCTTGGACCCCAGCCCATTTTCAATCCCCATTTTCAGACCCTAGCCCATTTCCAGAACCCAGCCCATTTTAAGGCTCCAGTCCATATTCAGACTCGAGCCCATTTTCAGTCCCAAGTCCTTTTGCAGATTCCAGCCCATTTTCAGACTCCAGCCCATTTTCAGTCTCCAGTCCCTTTTAAGACTCCAGCCCATTTTCAAACTCCAGCCCATTTTCAGACTCCAGCCCATAACCAGACTCCAGTCCATTTTATGACTCCAATCCCATTTTCAGACTAGGAGACACTTGTGTTACGAAACCAGAGAAGCTCTCTCTTTGGGTGTGTCTTCCTCCGCCCAGGGAGACTCTTCCGCGCTAATTGACTCGGCGAGAAGATCGGCTTTAAACTGACAGCCCTTTTTCAGACTCCAGCCCAAATTCACACTCCTTCCCATTTTCAGACTCCAGTCCATTTTCAGAACTCAGCCTGTTTTCAGACTCCAGCCCATATTCAGAGTCCAGCTCATTTTCAGACACCACCCATTTTCAGTACCCAATTGTTTTTCACACTCCAGCCCTTTTTCAGATTCCACCCTATATTCAGACTCAAACCCATTTTCAGACACCAGCCAATTTCCAGACTCCAGCCCATTTTAAGACAAGCCCATTTTCAGACTCCAGCATATATTCAGACTCCTGTCCATTTTCAGAATACAGCCCATTTTCAGAACCCTGCCCATTTTCAGTCCTCCATTCATTTTCAGACCCCAGCCCATTTTTAGACATATATTCAGACTCCAGCTCATTTACAGACTTCACCCTATAATCAGACTTCAGCCCATTTTCAGACCAGTCCATTTTCGGAATCCGACACATTTTCAGCCCCAAACCCATATTCAGACTCCAGCCAATTTTTAGACTCCGGTCTCCAGCTCATTTTAGACTTCAGCCCATGATCAGTCCCCAGTCCCTTTTCAGACTCCAGCCCATTTTCACACGACAGCTCATATGCAGACTCCAGCCCATTTTCAGACTCTTGTCCATTTTTAGTCCCCAGCCTATTTTCAGACCCAGCCCATTTTTAGATCCCAGTCCATTTTCAGACTCCAGCCCATTTCCAGACTCCAGCCCATTTTAAGACACAAGCACATTTTAAGACACAAGCCCATTTTCAGACTCCAGCCCATTTTCAGACTCCAGCACAAATTCAGACTCCAGTCCATTTGAAGACTCCAGCCCATAAACAGACACCAATCCATTTTCAGACTCCAGCCCATATTCAGACTCCAGTCCATTATCAGAATCCAGCCCATTTTCAGACCCTAATCCATTTTCAGTCCTTGGTCCATTTTCAGACCCCAGCCTATTTTCAGACTTCAGCATATATTCACACTAGAGCTAATATCCAGACTCCAGCCCATTTTCAGACTACAGTTCATTTTCAGACCCCAGCCTATTTTCAGACCCAATCCCATTTTTAGATCCCATCCAATTTTCAGACTCCAGCCATTTCCAGACTCCAGCCCATATTCAGACTCCAGCTCATTTTCAGACCCCACCCATTTTCAGTCCCCAGTTTTTTCAGACTCCAGCCCATTTTCACACTCCAACCCATATTCAGACTCCGTCATATTTTCAAACCCCTGCCCATTTTCCGTCCACAGTCCTTTTTCAGACTCCAGCCCATTTTCAGACTCCAGCTCATTTTAGGAATCCAGCCCATATCCAGACTCCAATCCATTTTAAGACTCCAGCCCATGTTCAGACCCCAGCCCATTTTCAGACTCCAGCCCATATTCAGACTCCAGCCCATTTTAACCCAAGCCCATTTTCAGTCCCTAGCCCATTTTCAGATTTCAGTCCATTTTCTCTAGCCCATATCCAGGCTCAAGTCCATTTTAAGACTCCACCCCATTTTCAGACTCCAGCACATATTCAGACTACAGCCCATTTTCAGTCACTTGTCCTATTTCAATCCAGGTCATTTCCAGACTCCACTCCAAATTCAGGCTCCAGCCCATTTTCAAACTCCAGCCCATATTCAGACTCCAGTCCATTATGTGAGTCCAGCCCATATTCAGACCTTAGCCCATTTTCAGACTCCAGCCCATTTTAAGACTCCAGCCGACATCACACTCAAGCCCGTTTTCAGACCCCAGTCCATTTTAAGTCCCCAGCCCATTTTCAGACTCCAGCCCATTTTCAGACCCAGCACATTATCAGTCCCGTTCTTTTTCAGACCCCATCCCATTTTCAGACTCCAGTCCTTTTTCAGACTCCAGCCCATTTTCAGACTCCAGTCAATTTTCAGATTCCACCCCATATTCAGACTCCAGCTCATTTTCAAACTACAGCCCATTCTCATACTCCAGCCCAGTTTCAGATTCCAGTCCATATTCAGACCCCAGCCCATATTCAGACTCCAGTGCAGTTTCAGATTCCAGCCCATTTTAAGACTCCAGCCCATATTCAGACTCCAAATCATATCCGACTCTAGCCCATTTGCAGTCCCCAAGTCCTTTTTCTGATTCCAGCCCATTTTCAGACTCCAGCCCATATCAGACTCCAGCCAATATTCAGACCCCAGCAATTTTCAGACCACGATTCATTTTCAGACTACAGCCCATATTCAGACTCCAGAACATTTTCAGACTCCAGTCCATTTTCAGACCAAGCTCATTTTCGGTCCCAGTCCAGCCATTTTCACACCCCAGCTTATTTTCAGACTCCAGCCCATTATCAGATTCCAGCCCATTTTCAGACTCCTACTCATATCTAGACTGCAGCACATTTTCAGACCAAAACCATTTTCAGACTCCAGCCCATATTTTGACTCCAGCCCATTTTCAGACCACAGCCCATTTTTAGTCCTTAGTCCTTTTTCAGACTCCAGCCCATGTCAGACCCCAGCCCATTTTCAGACACCATCCCATTTTCAGTCCCAAGTCCTATTTTAGACTCCAGCCCATTCTCAGACCCCAACCCATTTTCAGTCCCCCATTTTCAGACACTAGCCCATTTTCAAACCCTGGCCCATTTTTTGACCCCAGCCCATTTTAAGGCTCCAGTCCATATTCAGACTCCAGCCCATTTTAAGGCTCCAGTCCATATTCAGACTCCAGCCCATTTTCAGACTCCAGCCCATTTTCAGTCACCAGTCCTTTTGCAGACTCCAGCCCATTTTCAGACTCCAGCCCATTTTCAGACTCCAGCCCATTTTCAGACTCTAGCCCATTTTCAGTCTCCAGTCCCTTTTAAGACTCCAGCCCATTTTCAAACTCCAGCCCATTTTCAGACTGCAGCCCATATTCAGACTCCAGTCCATTTTATGACTCCAATCCCATTTTCAGACCAAAGCCCATTTTTAGACCACAGGCCACTTTAAGACTCCAGCCCATTTCAAGACTCCAACCCATATTCAGACTCAAACCCATTTTCAGACTCCAGCCCATTTTCAGTCCCCAGTTCTTTTTCAGACTCCAGCCCATTTTCAGACTCCAGCCCATTTTATTACCTCAGCCAATTTTCAAATTCCAGCACATTTTCAGATACCAACCAATTTTCAGACCATCCCATTTTCAGACTCCACCCCATATTCAGACTCCAGTCCATTTGCAGACCACAGCCTATTTTCAGACCCTAGCCCATTTTCCCACTACAGCCCATATTCAGACTCCTGCCCATTTTCAGACTCCAGTCCATTTTCAGACCTCAGCCGTTTCCAGACTCCAGCCCATTTTAGGACTCCAGCCCATATACAGAGTCCCGCCCATTTTCCGACCCCACCCATTTTCAGTACCCAATCGTTATTCACACTCCAGCCCTTTTTTAGATTCCACCCTATATTCAGACTCAAACCCATTTTCAGACTCCAGCCCTTTTTAAGACAAGCTCATTTTCAGACCCCACCCTATATTCAAACTCCAGCCTATTTTCAGACTCCAGTCCATTGTCAGACTCCACCTCCTTTTCAGACCCAAACCCATATTCAGACTCCAGCCAATTTTTAGACTCCAGTCCATTTCCAGACTCCAGCCCATTTGCAGACTCTAGCCCATGATCAGTCCCCAGTCTCTTTTCAGAGTCCAGCCCATTTGCACGCTACAGCTCATATGCACACTCCAGCCCATTTTCATACTCCTGTCCATTTTCAGACCCCAGACTATTTTCAGACCCCAGCCCATTTTTAGATACCATTCCATTTTAGGGCTCCTGCCCATCTTCAGACTCCCGCCCATTTTCCGAGTCCAGCCCATTTTCCGACATGTCCATTTTCAGACTCCAGCACATATTCAGACTCCAGTCCATTTGAAGACTCCAGCCCATAAACAGACATCAGTCCATTTTCAGACACCAGCCCATATTCAGACTTCAGTCCATTTTCAGAATCCCGCCCTTTTCCAGACCCCAACCCATTTTCAGTCCTCCATCCATTTTCAGACCCCAGTCCATTTTTGGACTCCAGCATATATTCAGACTCCCATTCATTTTCAGAATCCCCCTATATTCAGCTTCGGCCCATTTTCAGACTCCAGTCTATTTTCAAACTCCAGCTCATTTTCAGACCCAAGCCCATTTTCAGACTCCAGCCAATTATTAGACTCCAATCCATTTTAAATCTCCAGTGTATTTTGGACTCCAGCCCATTTTCAGACTCCAGTCCATACAGACCTTACTTACCTTACCTTACATCTTGTTCGGGTTGCCCCAGGTCCCTCAGTGTGAGGCACCTCTAATATCTACCAGAGAGTTGCTAGTACATCTTCCGGTATATTTTGCATCTTCCAATCTTGGATGGTCTGGGATGCAGTTTAGATATTTGTCGAGCTTATTCTTAAACACATCTACGCTCACTCCTGATATATTCCTCAGATGAGCTGGCAACGCATTGAATAGATGCTGCATTATCGATGCTGGTGAGTAGTGGATTAATGTCCTGTGTGCTTTCCTTATTTTTCCTGTTATAGTTTTGGGCATTATTAATCTACCTCTGCTTGCTCTTTCTGATATTTTTAGTTCCATGATATTTTCTGCTATTCCTTCTATCTGTTTCCATGCCTGAATTATCATGTAGCGTTCTCTTCTCCTTTCTAGACTATATAATTTTAAGGATTGTAGTCTTTCCCAGTAGTCAAGGTCTTTAACTTCTTCTATTCTAGCTGTAAAGGACCTTGTACACTCTCTATTTGTGCAATATCCATTTTGATAGTGTGGGTACCATATCATATTGCAATATTCAAGTGGACTACGAACATATGTTTTATAAAGCATAATCAGTGTTCAGCTTTTCTTGTTTTGAAGTGCCGTAACAACATTCCCATTTTGCTTTACATTTTGCCAACAGAATTGCTATTTGATCATTGCATAACATGTTCCTATTCATCATCACACCAAGGTCTTTAACTGCTTCCTTATTGTGATTGTCTCATATTAGGTCCCCTATATGCATATAGCTTTCTTTCTCTGTCTCCATAATTTATGATTCAAATTTATCAGAGTTAAATACCATCCTATTTACCTCTGCCCAATCATATACTTTGTTAAGGTCTCTTTGTAGAGCGTTCCTATCTTCATCACAAGTAATTTCTCTACTTATTCTTGTGTCATCTGCGAAACTACTCACTACCGAATCCTTAACATTACTGTCTATGTCTTCAATCATAATAACAAACAGTATTGCAGCTAACACCGTACCTTGCGGCACACCGGATATTACCTTGGCTTCATCCGATTTCTCGTCGTTTGCAATAACTATCTGTTTTCTGTTGTGTAAAAATTCTTTTAACCATCTTCCTACTTTATCCACGATATTGTGTTTTCTAATTTTCTTCGCTAATTATTATTATGGTCTACTTTGTCAAAAGCTTTTGCAAAGTCTAAATAGACCACATATGTTCATTTCCGCTTTTCATATTTTTGAATATGTTCTCACGGTGGACTAACAGTTGGGTTTGTGTACTTTTTCCGGGTACGAAACCATGTTGTCCTTTATTAAACAAAATTATTTTTTATTAAATGTTTCATAATATTTTTCTTCATTACCCTTTCGTACACTTTCATAATATGTGATGTTAGACTCACAGGCCTATAATTACTTGCCTCTAGTCTTGATCCACTTTTGAAAGTAGGGGTAATATATGCTAATTTGTGCTCATCATAAATCTTGCCTGTATCTACACTTTGTCTTAATAATATTGCAAGTGGCTTTGCGATAGAATGAACTACTTTCTTTAACAAAATAGCAGGGACTCCCATCCGGCCCTGCAGCAGCTCCATTTTTAATTTCATTTAGCCTGACACAATATCAGCTTCATTAATATCTATGTCAGCTAAATATTCACTATTTTCATCCCTTACTTTTATATCATTATCTTCATTATCTATTCGGGGTAGAAGGGTCTCTCTTATATCGTTTCTGCCAATATGTGCAAATTTCCTTTTTTCATTCGTTAATCTCCCTTCAATTCTTAGAGGGCCTATTTCTATTCTTCTTTTATTCATCTTCTTCGCATATGAGTATAATAGTTTGGGATTTTTGCTTGATATTTAATAGGGTTTTTTCTTCCAAGTCCCGTTTCATTTTCTTTTGATTGTATAATCTTTTGTTCTGCATTTTCTATCTTACTTTTTAGTTCTATAACTTTCCATACATTTTTTTTCTTTTGCAAGACCTTTTTTCTTTTCCACTTTCTGATTTTCTGGAACAAGATCCATTCTGTCTCTTGGTATGCATGACTGATGTTTTACTTTTCTTCTTCGGTATATATTTATCCACTATTCTCTAATATCTTATATAATATCTCCGTATTTACCTTTATGTCGTCACTTACGAAAATGTTATCCCAATCTTTGTTTAATCTTCATTTATTTCTGACCATTTTATATTTTTACTGTAGAAGTTGTATTCCCATATCCTTCCCACTTTTTCATTTCTTGCTTATCTCTGTTTTCACTTGCTTTGGAATGGACTGTTAATTCTATGACATTATGGTCTGAAATACTCGCATATAAACTATTATTTCTTTAACATAATTCATCTCGTTCACAAATACTAGGTCTAAAGTATTTTTCCTTTCTTGTTGGCAGGTGATTTATTTGTTGAATGTTGTATTCTAGTAGCATATCTAATAGCTTTCGAATTGCCTCTTATCTTCTGCACTACTATTACTCTCTTTTTTATATGTATAATGTACATCCACAATCTCCTATTCGTTCTTTCCAGTCTACGAAAGGAAAGTTGAAGTCTCCAGATAGGAGAATAGTCCAGTCCTTGTGATTTCTACATATATCATCCAATTTTTCTATTATTAAGTCAAACTCTTTAGTATTAGGAGGTCTATATACTACTATGTTCATTAATTTTGTCAGATTCAAATTCTACCGCTATTAGTTCACATTCTGAGTTACTATATTTCTCATATATTTTTCCTTGTTTTTTGTCTTTCCCATATATTGCGGTTCCCCCTTGATTCCTATTTTGTTTTTTTCTATCTGATCTATAAGTTTGGAACCCTTTTATTTGATCATCATTCCCAGTCTCTTGGGAATACCAGGTTTCACTTATATTCATTATATCTATTTTCTTTTCAATTTGGGTTAGTTCTTCTAAGTACTCTATTTTTCTTTTTGAGTTACTCGTAACTAAACCCTGCGCATTTATCACTATGATGGTTTGCGTGTTTTCTCCTTCATTTAATATTAGTAATAATAAGGAGTTTCCCATGTCTCTTTCTGTTCTGGTATGTTGTTCGTTTTTTTTCATTTCAGGAAGTTCTGACATTAAAAAAATCCAACTTTTCCCATAATATTTGTTCTTCCATCATAATTATTCATTTTGTGTCTGAATCTGCAATTTTCTCCATATCTGCAATATCCTCTTGCATATAAAAACAGTTATTGGTCTTCTTGCTAGAATCTTGGACCTGATGCATTGAAATTTTTGCTGACACCTTCTGCATATCTTTCGTTGATTTGCTTGCTTTTTTCTTTTACCTGATATTCTCATTCTTATTTGTTTCTTCTTATTGGATTTTATTTACTTTGATTGGTTATTTGATCATCGGCTACAGGGTGCATATATTTACATTTTTTTGTCGAACTTACATCCTTTTCCTTCTTTTAGGGTTTTTGCATATTTTTGGATGTAGATCTCTGCAATCATCCTCATAGCCATCTAGGTATGCACATTTACCATATATTTCATAGTTGTGACATACCTTAGGATGTTTGTAGTAACATTTTTCTCCAAATCTGCAATTCCCTCTTTTCAAAAGGTTGCAGACTTTGTCTTTTTTGTATATTTTTTCCTCTTTCCCATCATTGTGTAGATCTGGGTTGAGCCTCTTCGGCATTTTCTTTTTGGTGTTGGTCATATCGTAATTTATTTCTTCGTAGGTATGCTGCTTTATAGGCCTCATATGTAGTATCAATGAGTATCTCTGCATCCATACTTTTATCTTGTTCTTTGTTTTTTTCCTTATCTTTTTCTGTCATTTCAGTTTTGTTTACTTCTCTTACGTTTTTTTCCTCTTCTTTTTTTTCTTCTTCTTCTTCTTCCCTTCCTTCCTCTTCTTCTTCTTCTTCATCCTCAACTATTTGTACATTCAATCTTGATTTTATAACATTGTCTATCCATGGTAGGACATGTTGAGCAAAAATTCTTGTGTCTTACTCATATCTTGCATTACCTCAGCACACTGTGGATGGGTCGGAATGTTGCATGCAGCACATTTTCTGATTAGGTTTTGTGGATTAACTATGCTATACACACCTTACACAGTTTACATGCTTTTGGCATCTTTTCCTAATGCATCAATTAGGATATTCACAGGTTCACCTTATTCATTTTCTTTGTCGGAATATGTTGGTTTATGTATATTTTCTTTATGAGCTCTTGACCACTTGGATTTTATTTGGAACTTCTTCAATTATTTTCAAGATGTTTTCATTTGATTTGTTCCAGTTTGAAGGATTGTATCCTTCTAATATATCTATGAATGCTTTTGTATCTTTTTGGTTAGGACTGTTGCTGATTTCATAGATCAGAAATGCCAGTTTCCCTTCCTGTACCTCATCGTATTGCGAATCTGCCAAGCAAGCTAAATCTCGCCATTTTTTCCGCAGTTGGCTGCCATCTTGTTCTGATTTACAGTATCCTCTTGATAAACTAAGTTAGAAGAAGCTTTATCCTACTATTTTCACAACTAATCTTATCACCGATAGTTCACGAACACTTCTAGATATTTCTCAAATTCTAGACGTTTGTTAAACTTGTGATATCTGTTGATTAATCTGACTTCGCGCAGGAACGTCTCACCAAGCAAGATGACTACTACACGAGCCATTTTCAGATCCTAGCCTATTTTCAGAACCCATCACGCTCTCAGACTCAATACCATATTCAGACTCCAACCCATATTCAGACTCAACCTATTTTCAGACCCCAGCCCATTTTCATTCCTCCATCCAGGCCATTTTCAGATTCCAGCCTATTTTAAGACTCCAGCCGATTTTCACACTCCAGCCCATTTTCAGACCCCATCCCATTTTCAAGTCTTTTTCAGATTCTGGTCGATTTTCAGACTCCAGCCCATATTCAGACTCCAGTCCATTTTCATACTCCAGCCCATTTTCTGTCACCAGTCCTTTTTCAGACTCCAGCCCATATTCATACTCCAGTCCATTTCCAGACTCCAGCTGATTTTCAGATTCCAGCCCATTTTCAGACTCCAGCCCACATTCAGCCCGCAGCCCATTTTCAGTCCAGGGCCATATTCAGACTCCAGCCCATTTTCAGTACCTAGTTCTTTTTCAGACTCCAGCCCATTTTAAGACTCCAGCCCATATTCAGACTCCAAATCATATCAGACTCCAGCCCATTTTCAGATCCAGCCAATTAGCAGTCCCCAGTCCTTTTTCTGATTCCGGCTCATTTTCAGACTCCAGTCCATATTCAAACTCCAGCCAATATTCAAACCATAGCCCATTTTCAGACACTAGTTCATTTTCACACTACAGCCCATATTCAGACTCCAGAACATTTTCAGACTCCAGTCCAATTTCAGACCCAAGCTCATTTTCAGTCCCCAGCCCTTTTTCAGAATCCAGCCATTATCACGCCACAGCCCATTTTCAGACTCCAGCCCATTTTCAGATTCCAGTCCATCTTAAGACTCTAGCTCATATTCAGACTGCAGCCCATTTTCAGACCCAAGCCATTTTCAGACTACAGCCCATATTCAGACTTCAGCCCATTTTCAGGCACCAGCCCATTTTCAGTCCTTAGTCCTTTTTCAGAGTCCAGCCCATATCAGACCTCACCCGATTTTCAGATTCCGCCCAATAATCAGATTCCAGCCAATTCTCAGACTCCAGCCATTTTCAGACTCCAGGCCATTTTCAGGCTCCAGTCCATATTCAGACCAGTCCATTTTCATACTCCAGCCCATACTTAGACTGCAGCCCATTTTCAGACTCCAGCCATTTTCAGACCTCAGTCCATTTTCAGACACCAGACCATTTTCAGTCCCAAGTCCTATTTTATTTTGGACTCCAACCATTCTCAGACCCCAGCCCATTTTCAATCCCCTATTTTCAGACCCTAGCCCATTTTGAAACCCTAGCCCATTTTCAGAACCCAACCCATTTTGAGGCTCCAGGTCATATTCAGTCACCACCCCAATTTCAGACTACATCCCAATTTCAGTCACCAGTCCTTTTGCAGACTCCAGCCCATTTTGAGACTCCAGCCCCGTTTCAGTCTCCAGTCCCTTTCAAGACTCCAGCCCATTTTCAAACTTCTGCCCATTTTCAGACTGCAGCCCATAATCAGACTCCAGTCCATTTTATGACTCCAATCCCATCTTCAGACCAAAGCCCATTTTTAGTTTGCAGGTTATTTTAAGACTCCAGCCCATTTCAAGACTCCAGCCCATATTCAGACTCAAACCCATTTTCAGACTCCAGCCCATTTTCAGTCCCCAATTCTTTTTCAGACTCCAGCCCATTTTCAGACTCAGCCCATTTTCATACCTCAGCCAATTTTCAAATTCCAGAACATTTTCAGACTCCAGCCAATTTTCAGACCATCCCATTTCAGACTCCAGCCCATATTCAGACTCCAGTCCATTTGCAGACCACAGTCCATTTTTAGACCCTAGCCCATTTTCAGACTTCAGCCCATATTAAGACTTCTAACCCATTTTCAGACTCCAGTCCATTTTCAGACCTCAGCCCATTTTCAGACTCCAGCCCATATTCATAGTCCCGCTCATTTTCAGACCCCACCCATTTTCAGTACCCAATCGTTTTTCACACTCCAGCCCTTTTTCAGATTCCACCCTATATTCACACTCGAACCCATTTTCAGACTCCAGCCCATTTTCAGACTCCAGTCCATTTTCAGTCACCAGTCCTTTTGCAGACTACAGCCCATTTTCTGACTCCAGCCCATTTTATGTCCCCAGTCCCTTTTAAGACTCCAGCCCATTTTCAGACTGCAGCCCATATTCAGACTCCAGTCCATTTTATGACTCCAATCCGATTTTCACACCAAAGCCCATTTGTAGACTGCAGGGCACTTTAAGACTCCACCCCATTTCAAGACTCCAACCCATATTCAGACTCAAACCCATTTTCAGTCCCCAGTTCTTTTTCAGACTCAAGCCCATTTTCATTCCTCACCCAGTTTTCAAATTTCAGCACATTTTCAGACTCCAGCCAATTTTAAGATTATCCCATTTTCAGATTCCAGTCCATTTTCAGACCCTAGCCCATTTTCAGACTTCAGCCCATATTCAGACTTCTGCCCATTTTCAGACTCCAGTCCATTTTCAGACCTCAGCCGTTTCCAGACTCAAGCCCATTTTAGGACACCAGCCCATATTCAGGGTCCCACTCATTTTCAGACCCCACCCATTTTCAGTACCCAATCGTTTTTCACACGCCAGCCCTTTTTGTAGATTCCACCCTATATTCAGACTCGAACCCATAATCAGACTCCAGCCCTTTTTAAGACAAGCCCATTTTTAGACTCCAGCATATATTCAGACTCCAGTCCATTTGAAGACTCCAGCCCATAATCAGACACCAATCCATTTTTAGACTCCAGCCCATATTCAGACTCCAGTCCATTTTCAGAATCCAGCCCATTTTCAGACCACAGCCCAGTTTCAATCCTACATCCATTTTAAGATCACAGCCCATTTTCAGACTCCACCAAATATTCAGAATCCAACTCATTTTCAGACTCCACCCTACATTAACACTCCAGTCCATTTTCAGACTCCAGTCCATTTTCATACTCCACCTCATTTTCAGACCCAAACCCATATTCAGACTCCAGCCAATTTTTAGACTAGTCCATTTCCAGTCTCCAGCCCATTTTAGACTTCAGCCCATTGTCAGACTCTAGTCCATGATCAGTCCCCTGTCCCTTTTCAGACTCCAGCCCATAGCTCATATACAGACTCCAGCCCATTTTTCAGACTCCTGTCATTTCAGAACCCCAGCCTATATTAAGACCCCAGCCCATTTTTAGATCCCAGTCCATTTTCAGACTCCATCCCATTTTCAGACTCCAGCCCATTTTAAGATGCAAGACCAATTTCAGGCTCCAGCCCATTTTCAGCCTTCAGCACATATTCAGACTCCAGTACATTTGAACATTCCAGCCCATAAACAAACACCAGGCCATTTTCAGACACCAGCCCATATTCAGACTCCAGTCCATTTTAAGAATCCAGCCCATTTCCAGACCCCAACCCATTTTCAGACTCCAGCATATATTCAGACTCCCACTCATTTTCAGACTCCACCCTATATTCAAACTCCAGTCCATTTTCAGACTCCAGCTCATTTTCAGACCCAAGCCCATTTTTGAGACTCCAGCAAATTTTTAGACTCCAGTCCATTTCCAATCCTCAAGTCCATTTTGGACCCCAGCCCATTTTCAGACACTAGTCCATTTTTAGATTCCAGGCAATATTCAGACAATAGCCCAATTTCAGACCCCATCGCACTCTCAGACTCAATCCCATATTCAGACTCCAATCCATATTCAGACTCCACCGTATTTTCAGACCCCAGCCAATTTTTATTACCTAGTCCTTTCTCAGACTCCAACCTATTTTAAGACTCCAGCCAATATCAGACTACGGCCCATTTTCACACTCGAGCCCATTTTCAGACCCCATCCCACTTTCAAGTCTTTTTCAGATTCTGGCCCATTTTCAGACTCCAGCCCATATTCAGACTCCAGCCCATTTTCAGACCCCAAAACATTTTTAGACTCCAACCCATTATCAGGCTCCAGCTGATATTGAGATTTCAGCCGTTTTTCAAATTGCAGCCTATTTTCAGACTACAGCCCATATTCAGACTCTAGCCCATTTTCAGACTACAGTCCATTTTCATACTCCAGCCCATTTTAAGTCACCAGTCCTTTTTCAGACTCCAGCCCATATTCATACTCAGACCCATTTCCAGACTCCAGCCAATTTTTAGATTCCAGCCCATTTTCAGACTTCAGCCCATATGCAGACCCCGGCCCATTTTCAGTCTAGGGCCATTTTCAGACTCCACCCCATTTTCAGTACCTATTCCTTTTTCAGACTCCAGCCCATATTCAGACTCCAAGTCATATCAGACTCAAGTCAATTTTCAGACCCCAGCCCATTAGCAGTCCCCATCCCTTTTTCTGATTCCGGCTTATTTTCAGACTCCAGTCCATATTCAGACTTCAGCCAATTTTCAGACCCCAGCCCATTTTCAGACTCATTCATTTAAGACTACAGCCCATATCCAGACTCCAGAGCATTTTCAGACTCCAGTCCAATTTCAGACCAAAGCTCATTTTCAGTCCCCAGCCCTTTTTCTGACTCCAGCCATTATCACACTCCAGCCCATTTTCAGACTCCAGCCCATTTTCAGATTCCAGTCCATTTTAAGACTCCAGCTCATATTCAGACTGCAGCCCATTTTCAGACCCAAGCCATTTTCAGACTCCAGCCCATTTTCAGACCCAAGCCCATTTTCAAACACCAGCCCATTTTCAGTCCTTAGTCCTTTTTCAGACTCCAGCCCATATCAGACCTCACCCGATTTTCACATTCCAGCCCATAATCAGATATCAGCCAATTCTCAGACTCCAGCCATTTTCAGGCTCCAATCCATATTCAAATAGTCCATTTTCATACTCCAGCCGATATTTAGACCACAGCCCATTTCCAGACTCCAGCCATTTTCAGACCTCAGTCCATTTTCAGATACCAGACCATTTTCAGTCCCAAGTCCTTTTTTAGACTCCAGCCCATTCTCAGAACCCAGTCCATTTTCAGTCCCCAATTTTCAGACCCTAGCCCATTTTGAAACGATAGCCCATTTTCAGAACCCAGCCCATTTTAAGGCTCCAGTCCATATTCAGTCGCCAACGCAATTTCAGACTACATCCTATTTTCAGTCACCAGTCCTTTTGCAGACTCCAGCCCATTTTCAGACTCCTGCACATTCTCAGTCTCTAGTCCCTTTCAAGACTCCAGCCCATTTTCAGACTCCTGCCCATTTTCAGACTGCAGCCCATAATCAGACTCCAGTCAATTTTATGACTCCAATCCCATCTTCAGACCAAAGCCCATATTCAAACTCCAGTCCATTTGCAGACCACAGCCCATTTTCAGACCCTAGCCCATTTTCAGACTTCAGCCCATATTCAGACTCCTGCCCATTTTCAGACTCCAGTCCATTTTCAGACCTCAGCCCGTTTTCAGACTTAAGCCCATTTAAGGACTCCAGCCCATATTCAGGGTCACACTCATTTTCAGACCCCTTCCATTTTCAATAACCAATCGTTTTTCACACTCCAGCCCTTTTTTAGATTCCACCCTAAATTCAAACACGAACCCATTTTCAGACTCCAGCCCATAATCAGACTCCAGCCCTTTTTAAGACAAGCCCATTTTCAGACTCAAGCCCATTTTCAGACTCCAGCATATATTCAGACTAAAGTCCATTTGAAGACTCCAGCCCATAAACAAACACCAGTTCATTTTCAGACTCCAGCCCATATCAGACTCCAGTCCATTTTCAGAATCCACCCCATTTTCAGACCACCGCCCAGTTTCAGTCCTCCATCCATTTTCAGACCCCAGCCAATTTTCAGACTCCAGCAAGTATTCAGAATCCAGCTCATTTTCAGACTCCACCTTATATTCAGACTCCAGCCCATTTTCAGACTCCAGTCCATTTTCAGACTCCACCTCCTTTTCAGACCCAAACCCATATTCAGACTCCAGCCAATTTTTAGACTCCAGTCCATTTCCAGTCTCCAGCCCATTTTAGACTTCAGCCCATTTTCAGACTCTAGCCCATGATCTGTCCCCAGTCACTTTTCAGACTCCAGCCCATAGCTCATATGCAGACTCCAGCCCATTTTCAGACTCCTGTCCATTTTCAGACCAGTCCATTTTCAGATTCCAGGTCATATTCAAACCCTACCCCATTTTCAGACCCCATCACACTCTCAGACTCAATCACATATTCAGACTCCAACCCATTTTCAGACTCCACCCTATTTTCAGAATACAGCCCATTTTCATTCTCTAGTCCTTTCTCAGACTCCAACCTATTTTAAGACTCCAGCCCATTTTCACACTCGAGCCCATTTTCAGACCCCATCCCACTTTCAAGTCTTTTTCAGATTCTGGCCCATTTTCAGACTCCAGCCCATATTCAGACTCCCGCCCATTTTCAGACCCCAAAACATTTTTAGACTCCAACCCATTGTCAGACTCCAGCTGATATTGAGATTTCAGCCCATTTTCAAATTGCAGCCTATTTTCAGACTACAGCCCATATTCACACTCTAGCCCATTTTCAGACTCCAGTCCATTTTCATACTCCAGCCCATTTTCAGTCACCAGTCCTTTTTCAGACTCCAGCCCATATTCATACTCCGGCCCATTTCCAGACTCCGGCCAATTTTCAGATTCCAGCCCATTTTCAGACTTCAGGCCATATTCAGACCCCAGTCCATTTTCAGTCCAGGGCCATTTTCAGACTCCAGCCCATTTTCAGTACCTAGTCCTTTTTCAGACTCCAGCAAATATTCAGACTCCAAATCATATCAGACTCAAGTCCATTTTCAGACACCCAGTTCATTAGCAGTCCCCATCCTTTTTCTGATTCCAGCACATTTTCAGACTCCAGCCCATATTCAGACTCCAGCCAATTTTCAGACCCCAGCCCATTTTCAGACCCCAGTTCAGTTTCAGACTACAGCCCATATTCAGACTCCAGAACATTTTCAGACTTCAGTCCAATTTCAGACCCAAGCTCATTTTCAGTCCCCAGGACTTTTTCAGACTCCAGCTATTATCACACTCCAGCCCATTATCAGACTCCAGCCCATTTTCAGATTCCAGCCCATTTTAATCCTCCAGCACATATTCAGACTGCAGTCCATTTTCAGACCAAAGCAATTTTCAGACTCCAGCCCATATACAGACTTCAGCCCATTTTCAGACCCCAGCCCATTTTCAGTCCTAAGTCCTTTTTCAGACTCCAGCCCATATCAGACCTCACCCGATTTTTAGACTCCAGCCCATATTCAGATTCCAGCCAATTCTCAGACTCCAGCCATTTTCAGACTCCAGGCCATTTCCAGGCTCCAGTCCATATTCAGACCAGTCCATTTTCATACTCCAGCCGATATTTAGACACCAGCCCATTTTTAGTCCCAAGTCCTTTTTTAGACTCCAGCCCATTCTAAGGCTCCAGTCCATATTCAGTCACCAGCTCATTTTCAGACTACATCCCATTTTCAGTCACCAGTCCTTTAGCAAACTCTAGCCCATTTTTAGACTCCAGCCCATTTTCAGTCTCCAGTCCCTTTCAAGACTCCAGCCCATTTTCAAACTCCTGCCCATTTTCAATCTGCAGCCCATAATCAGACTCCAGTCCATCTTATGACTCCAATCCCATTTTCGGACCAAAGCCCATTTTTAGACTGCAGGCCATTTTCAGACTCCAGCCCATTTCAAGACTCTTTCCCATATTCAGACTCAAACCCATTTTCAGACTCCAGCCCATTTTCAGTCCCCAGTTCGTTTTCAGACTCCCAGCCCATTTTCAGACTTAGCCCATTTTCATACCTCAGTCAATTTTCAAATTCCAGCACATTTACAGACTACAGCCAATTTTCAGACCATCCCATTTCAGACTCCAACCCATATTCAGACTCCTGTCCATTTTCAGACTCCAGTCCATTTTCAGACCTCAGCCCATTTTCAGACTCCATCCCATATTCAGAGTCCCACTCATTTTCAGACCCCACACATTTTCAGCACCCAATCATTTTTCACACCAGCCCTTTTTCAGATTCCACCCTATATTCAGACTCAAACCCATTTTCAGACTGGCCCATTTTCAGACTGGCCCATTTTCAGACTCCATCCCATTTTAAGACAAGCCCATTTTCAGACTCCAGTCCATTTTCAGACCGCAGCCCATTTTCAGACTCCAGCTCATATTCAGAGTCCCGCTCATTTTCAAACCCCACCCATTTTCAGTACCCAATCGTTTTTCACACTCCAGCCCTTTTTCAGATTCCACCCTATATTCAGACTCGAACCCATTTTCAGACTCCAGCCCATTTTTAGACTCCATCCAAATTTAACACAAGCCCATTTTCAGACTCCAGACCATTTTCAGACTCCAGCATATATTCAGACTCCTGTCCATTTGAAGACTCCAGCCCATAAACAGACACCGGTCCATTTGAAGACTTCTGCCCCTATTCAGACTCCAGTCCATTTTCAGAATCAAGCCCATTTGAGACCCTAGGACATTTTCAGTCCTCCATCCATTTTCAGATGCCAGCCCATTTTCAGACTAGAGCATATATTCAGACTCCAACTCATTTTCAGACTCCAACCTATATTCAAACTCCAGCCCATTTTAAGACTCCGGTCCATTTTCAGACTCCACTTCATTTTCAGACCTAAACCCATATTCAGACTCCAGCCAATTTTTAGACTCCAGTTCATTTCCAGTCTCCAGCCCATTTTAGACTTCAGCCCATTTTCAGACTCCAACCCATAATCAGTCCCCAGTCCCTTTTCAGACTCCAGCCCCTTTTCACACTACAGCTCATATGCAGACTCCAGCCCATTTCCAGACTCCTGTCCATTTTCAGACCACAACCTATTTTCAGACCCCAGCCCATTTTTAAATCCCAGTCCATTTTCAGACTCCAGCCCATTTTAAGAAAAGCCCATTTTAAGACTCTAGCCCATTTTCAGACTCCAGCACATATTCAGACTCCAGTCTATTTGAAGACTCCAGCCCATAAACAGACACCAGTCCATTTTCAGACTCCAGCCCATATTCAGACTCCCAGTTCATTCTCAGAATCCAGCTCATTTTCAGACCCCAAAACATTTTCAGTCCTCCGTCCATTTTCAGACCCCAGCCCATTTTGAGACTCCAGCATATATTCAGACTCCAGCTGATTTTTAGACTCCACCCTATATTCAGACTCCAGCCCATGTTCAGACCAGTCCTTTTTCAGACTCAAGCTCATTTTCACACCCAAGCCCATATTCAGACTACAGCCAATTTTTAGACTCCAGTCCATTTTTAGTCACCAGTCCATTTTAGACTCCAGCCCATTTTCAGTCTCCAACCCATTATCAGTCCCCAGTCCCTTTTCAGACTAGCCCATTTTCAGACTAAAGCTCATATGCAGACTCCAGCCAAATTTCAGACTACAGTCCATTTTCAGACCCCAGCCTATTTGCAGACCGCAGCCCATATTTATATCCCAGCCCATTTTCAGACTCCAGCCCATTTTCAGACTTCAGCCCATTTCAGACTCCAGCCCATTTTCAGACTCCAGACCATTTTCAGACTACAGCATATATTCAGACTCCAGTCCATTTGAAGAATCCAGCCCATAAACAGACACCAGTCCATTTTCAGACTCCAGTCCCTATTCAGACTCCAGTCTATTTTCAGAATCAAGCCCATTTGAGACCCTAGGTCATTTTCAGTCCTCCATCCATCTTCAGATGCCAGCCAATTTTCAGACTAGAGCATATATTCAGACTCCAGCTCATTTTCAGACTCCACCCTATATTCAGACTCCAGCCCATTTTTGAACCAGTCTATTTTCAGACTCCAGCTCATTTTCAGACCCAAGCCCATTTTCAGACTCCAGCCAATTTTTAGACTCCAGTCCATTTCCAGTCTCCAGTCCATTTTAGACTCCAGCCCATTTTCAGACTCCAGTCCGTTTTCAGACTCCAGGCCAAATTCAGACCCTAGCCCGTTATCAGACCCTACGCACTTGCAGACTCAATCCCATATTTAGACTCCAACCCATATTCAGACTCCACCATATTTTCAGACCCCAGCCCATTTTCATTTCCTAGTCCTTCCTCAGACTCCAGCCTATTTTAAGACTCCAAACCATTTTCAAGTCTTTTTCAGATTCTGGCCCATTTTCAGACTCCAACCCATATTCAGACTCCAGCCCATTTTCAGACCCCAGACCATTTTTAGACTCCAACCCATTATCAGACTCCAGCTGATATTGAGATTTCAGCCCATTTTCAGACTGCAGCCTATTTTCAGACTGCTGCCCATATTCAGACTCTAGCCCATTTTCAGACTCCAGTCCATTTTCATACTCCAGCCAATTTTCAGTCACCAGTCCTTTTTCAGACTCCAGCCCATATTCATACTCCAGCCCAATTCCAGACTTCAGCCGATTTTCAGATTCCAGCCCATTTTCAGACTCCAGCCCATATTCAGACGCAAGCCCATTTTAATTCCAGGGCCATTTTCAGACTCCAGCCCATTTTCCGACTGCAACCCGTTTTCAGATCCCAGCCCATTTTCAGTACCTAGTCCTTTTTCAGACTCCAGCACATTTTAAGACTCAAACCCATATTCAGACTCCAAACCAAATCAGACTCCAGCCCATTTTCAGACCCCAGCCCATTTGCAATCCCCAATCCTTTTTCTGATTCCGGCCCATTTTCAGACCCCAGCCCATTTTCAAAAACCAGTTCATTTTCAGACTACAGCCCATATTCAGACTCTGGAACCTTTTCAGACTCCAGTCCTTTTTCAAACCCAAGCTCATTTTTAGTCCCCAGCCCTTTTTCACACTCCAGCCACTATCACACTCCAGCCCATTTTAAGAACTCCAGCCCATTTTCAGATTCCAGCCCATTTTCAGACTCCAGCTCATATACAGACTGCAGCCCATTTTCAGACAAGCCATTTTCAGACTCTAGCCCATATTAACAGTCCAGCCCATTTCAGACAAAAGCCCATTTCCAGTCTTTAGTGCTTTTTAAACTCCACCCCATATCAGACCTCAACTCATTTTCAGACCCCATCCCATTTTCAGTCCAGTCCTTTTTCAGATTCCAGCCCATTTTCAGACCCATGCCCATTTTCAGACCCATGCCCATTTTCAGACCCATGCCCATTTTCAGACCTCAGACCATATTCAGACTTCAGCCGATTTTCAGACTCAAGCCCATTATCAGATTCCAGCCAATTCTCAGACTCCAGCCATTTTCAGACTCCAGGCCATTTTCAGACTCCAGTCCATATTCAGACCAGTCCATTTTCATACTCCAGTCAATATTTAGACCACAGCCCATTTTCAGACTCTAGCCATTTTCAGACCCTAACCCATTTTCAGATCCCCCATTTCAAGACCCTAGCCTATTTTTAGACCCCAGCCCATTTTAAGGATCCATTCCATATTCAGACTCCAGCCCATTTTCAGACTACAGCCCATTTTCAGACTCCAGTCCTTTTGCAGACTCCAGCCCATTTTCAGACTCCAGCCAATTTATAGTCTCCAGTCCTTTTTAAGAATCCAGCCCATTTTCAAACTCCAGCCAGTTTTCAGACTGCAGCCCAAATCAGACTCCAGTCCATCTTATGACCCCAATCCCATTTTCAGACCAAAGCCCATTTTTAGACTGCAGGCCATTTTAAGACTCCAGCCCATTTCAAGTCTCCAGCCCATATTTAGACTCAACCCCATTTTCAGACTCCAGCCCAATTCAGTCCCTAGTTCTTTTTCAGACTCCAGCCCATTTTCATATCTCAGCCAATTTTCAAATTCCAGTACATTTTCAGACTCCAGCTAATTTTCAGACCATCCCATTTCAGACTCCAGTCCATATTCAGACTCTTGCCAATTTTCCGACTCCAGTCCATTTTCAGACCTCAGACCATTTTCAGACTCCAGCCCATATTCAGAGTCCCACTCATTTTCAGACTTCACCCATTTTCAGTACCCAATTGTTTTTCACACTCCAGCCCTTTTTCAGATTCCGTCCTATATTCAGACTTGAACCCATTTTCAGACTCCAGCCCATTTTTAGACTCCAGCCCATTTCAGACACCAGCCCATTTTAGACTCCAGCATATATTCAGACTCCAGTCCATTTGAAGACTCCAGCCCTTAAACAGACACCAGTCTATTTTCAGACTCCAGCCCATTTTCAGACCCCAGCCCATTTTCAGTCCTCCATCCATTTTCAGACCCAATCTTATTTTCAGACTCCAGCATATATTCAGACTTCACCTCATTTTCAGACTCCACTCTATATTCAGACTAGCCCATTTTAAGACTCCAGTCCATTTTCAGACTCAAACTCAGTTTCAGACCCAAACCCATATTCAGACTCCAGCCAATTTTTGAACTCCAGTCCATTTCCAGTCTCCAGCCCATTTTAGACTTTAGCAAATTTTCAGACTCCAGCCCATGATCAGTCCCAAGTCTCTTTTCAGACTCCAGCATATTTTCACACTACAGCTCATATGCACACTCCTGTCCATTTTCTGACCACAGCCTATTTTCAGACCCCAGTCCAATTTTAGATCCCAGTCCATTTTCAGACTCCAGCCCATTTTCAGACACCAGGCCATTTTAAGACACAAGCCCATTTCCACACTCCAGCACATTTTCAGACTCCAGCCCATATCACACTCCAGCCCGTTTTCAGACCCCATTCCATTTTAAGTCCCAAGCCCATTTTCAGACTCCAGCCCATTTTCAGACCCAGCACATTATCAGTCCCGTCCTTTTTCAGACCCCATCCCATTTTCAGACTTCAGTCCTTTTGCAGACTCCAGCCCATTTTCAGACTCCAGTCAATTTTCAGACTCCATCCCATATTGAGACTCCAGCCCATTCTCATACTCCAGCCCAGTTTTAGATTCCAGTCCATATTCAGACCCCAGCAAATATTCAGACTCCAGCCCAGTTTCAGATTCCAGCCTTTTTTCAGATTCCAGCCCATATTCAGACTCCAAACCATATCAGACCAGCCCATTTTCAGACCCCAGCCCATTTGCAGTCCCCTGTCCTTTTTCAGATTCCAGTCCATTTTCAGACTCCAGCCCATATTCAGACCCCAGCCCATTTTCAGACCCTAGATCATTTTCAGACTACTGCCCATATTCAGACTCCGGAACATTTTCAGACTCCAGTCCATTTTCAGACCAAGCTCAATTTCAGTCCCCAGCCCTTTTTCAGACTCCATTCCATTTTCAGACCCCTAGATCATTTTCAGACTACAGTACATATTCAGACTCTGGAACATTTTCAGACTCAAGTCCATTTTAAGACCAAGCTCATTTCAGTCCCAAACACTTTTTCAGACTCCAGCATATTTTCAGATCCAAGCCATTTTCAGTCCCCAGTCCTTTTTAAGACTCCAGCCCATACTCAGTCTCCAATCCATTTCAACACTCCCACCTATGTTCAAACCCCAGCCCATTTTCAGACTCCACCCCATATTCAGACTCCAGCCCTTTTAACCCAAGCCCATTTTGAGTACCTAGCCCATTTTCATATTTCAGTCCATTTTCTCTAGCCCATATCCAGACTCCAGTCCATTTTCAGACTCCAGCCCATTTTCAGACTCCAGCCCATATTCAGACTACAGCCCATTTTCAGACCACAGCCCATTTTCAGTCCCCAGTTCTATTTAGATCCAGGCCATTTCCAGACTCCAGTGCATATTCAGGCTCCAGCCCATTTTCAGACACCAGCCCATTTTCAAAGTCCAGCCCATATTCAGACCTTAACCTATTTTCAGACTCCAGCCCATATCACACTCCAGCCCGTTTTCAGACCCCAGTGTATTTTAAGTCCAAAGCCCATTTTCAAACTCCAGCCTTTTCAGACCCAGTCCATTATCAGTCCCGTCCTTTTTCAGACTCCATTCCATTTTCAGACTTCAGTCCTTTTTCAAACTCCAGCCCATTTTCAGACTCCAGTCAATTTTCAGACTCCAGCCCATATTCAGACTCCAGCCCATTTTCAAACTACAGCCCATTCTCATACTCCAGCCCAGTTTTAGATTCCAGTCCATTTTCAGACCCCAGATCATATTCAGACTCCAGCTCAGTTTCAGATTCCAACCCTTTTTCAGACTCCAGCCCATATTCAGACTACAAACCATATCAGACTCCAGCCCATTTTCAGACCCCAGCCCATTTGCAGTCCAGTCCTTTTTTTTATTCCAGCCCATTTTCAGACTACAGTCCATATTCAAACTTCAGCCAATATTCAGACCCCAGCCCATTTACAGACCCCAGTTCATTTTCAGACTACAGCCTATACTCAGACTCCAGATCATTTTCAGACTCCAGTCCATTTTCAGAACCCAAGCTCATTTTCAGTAACCAGCCCTTTTTCAGACTCCAGCCATTATCACACTCCAGCCCATGTTCAGACTCAAGCCCATTTTCAGATTCCAGCCCATTTTCAGATTCCAGCTCATAATCAGACTACAGATCATATTCAGACTGCAGCCCATTTTCAGACCCAAGCCAATTTCAGACTCCAGCCCATATTCAGACTCCAGCCCATTTTCAGACCCCAGCCCATTTTCAGTCCTTAGTCCTTTTTCAGACTCCAGCCCATATCAGACCTTAGCCCATTTTCAGACCCCAGCCATTTTCAGTCCACAATCCTTTTTCAGATTCCAGCCCATTTTCAGACTCCACCCTGTATTCATACTGGAGCCCATTTTCTGACACCAGCCCATTTTCAGACCCCAGACCATATTCACACTTCAACCGAATTTCAGACTCCAGCCCATGATCATATTCCAGTCAATTCTCAGACTCCAGCCATTTTCAGACTGCAGGCTTTTTTCAGACTCAAGTCCATATTCAGACCAGTCTATTTGCATACTCCAGCAAATATTTAGACCACAGCCCATTTTCAGACTCCAGTGATTTTCAGACCCCAGCCCATTTTCAGACACAGCCCATTTTCAGTTCCAAGTCCTTTTTTTAGACTCCAGCCCATTCTCAGATCCCAGCCCATTTTCAGTCCCCCATTTTCAGACCCTAGTCCATTTTGAAACCCTAGCCCATTTTTAGACCCCAGCCTATTTAAGACTCCAGTCCATATTCAGACTCCAGCACATTTTCAGACTCCACCCCATTTTCAGTCACCAGTCCTTTTCCAGATCCAACCCATTTTCAGACTCCAGCACATTTTTAGTCTCTAGTCCCTTTTAAGACTCCAGCCCATTTTCAAACTCCAGCCCATTTTCAGACTGCAGCCCATATTCAGACTCCAGTCCATTTTATGACTCCAATCCTATTTTCAGACCAAAGCCCATTTTCAGACCGCAGGCCACATTAAGACTACAACCTATTTCAACACTCCAACCAATATTCAGACTTAAACCCATTTTCAGACTCCAGCCCATTTTCAGTCCCCAGTTCTTTTTCAAACTCCAGCCCATTTTCAGACTCAGCCTATTTACATCCGCCAATTTTCAAATTCCAGCACATTTTCAGACTCCAGCCAATTTTCAGACTATCCCATTTTCAGACTCCAGCCCATATTCAGACTCCACTCCATTTGCAGACCACAGCCCATTTTCAGACCCTAGCCCATTTTCAGACTTATGCCCATATTCAGACTCCTGCCCATTTTCAGACTCCAGTCCATTTTCACACCTCAGACCATTTTCAGACTCCAGCCCATTTTAGGACTGCAGACCACATTCAGAGTCCCGCTCATTTTCAGACCCCGCCCATTTACAGTACCCAATAGTTTTTCACACTCCAGCCCTTTTTTAGATTCCACCCTATATTCAGACTCGAACACATTTCAAGCCCATTTTCAAACTCCAGCATATATTCAGACACCAGTCCATTTGAAGACTCCAGCCCATAAACAGACACCAGTCCATTTTCAGACTCCAGCCCATATTCAGACTCCAGTCCATTTTCAGAATCAAGCCCTTTTTCAGACCCCTCCCCATTTTCAGTCTTCCATCCATTTTCAGACTCCAGCATATATTCAGACTCCAGCTCATTTTCAGACTACACTCTATATTCACTCCAGCCTATTTTAAGACTCCAGTCCATTTTCAGACTCCAGCTCATTTTCAGACCCAAACCAATATTTAGACTCCAGCCAATTTTTAGATTCCAGCCCATTTCCAGTCTCCAGCCCATTTTAGACTTCAGCTTATTTTCAGACTCTAGCCCATGATCAGTTCCCAGTCCCTTTTCAGACTCCAGTCCATTTTCAGACTACAGCTCAAATGCAGACTCCAGACCATTTTCAGACTCCTGTTCATTTTAAGACCTCGGCCTATTTTCAGACCCCAGCCCGTTTTTAGATCCCAGTACATTTTCAGACTCCAGCCCATTTTCAGACTCCCGCCATTTTTAAGATGCAGGCCCATTTCCAGACTCCAGCCCATTTTCAGACTCCAACATACATTCAGACTCCAGTCCATTTGGAGACTTCAGCCCATAAACAGACACCAGTCCATTATCAGACTCCAGCCCATTTTCACACTCCAGTCTATTTTCAGAATCCAGCCCATTTTCAGACCCCAACCCATTTTCAGTCCTCCATCCATTTTCAGGCCCCATCCCCTTTTCAGACTACAGCATATACTCAGACTCCAGCTCATTTTCAATTTTGGACCAATCCATTTTCAGTCTCCAGTCCATTTTAGACTCCAGCCTATTTTAAGACTCCAGTCCATTTTCAGACTTCAGGCCATATTCAGACCCTAGCCCATTTTCAGACCCTATTGCACTTGCAGACTCAATCCCATATTCAGACACCAACCCATATTCAGACTCCACCCTATTTTCAGTCCCCTGCCCATTTTCATTCCCTAGTCCTTTCTCAGACTCCAGCCTAATTTAGGACTCCAGCCCATATCAGACTCCAACACATTTTCAGACTCCAACCCATTTTCAGACCCCAGATCATTTTCAAGTCTTTTTCAGATTCTGGCCCATTTTCAGACTCCAACCCATATTCAGACTACAGCCCATTTTCAGACCCCAGACCATTTTTAGACTCCAACCCATTATCGACTCCAGCCACTAAGACCATTCATTTTCAAGTTCACAAACCGGCCCATTCAGACTGGCCAAAACCCAGAAAGACTCCACAAAAGCCCATTTTAAGGCACCCCAGACAAAGAAACTGGAACAGCATATCAGTAGAAATAAGGAGGATTTAACGAAAGTGCAGCCTATTTTCAGACTACTGCCCATATTCAGACTCTAGCCCATTTTCAGACTCCAGTCCATTTTCATACTCCAGCCAATTTTCAGTCACCAGTCCTTTTTCAGACTCCAGCCCATATTTATACTCCAGCCCATTTCCAGACTTCAGCCGATTTTCAGATTCCAGCCCATTTTCAGACTCCAGCCTATATTCAGACCCCTGCCCATTTTCAGTCCAGGGCCATTTTCAGACTCCAGCCCATTTTCCGACTGCAACCCGTTTTCAGATCCCAGCCCATTTTCAATACCTAGTCCTTTTTCAGACTCCAGCCAATTTTAAGACTCCAGCCCATATTCAGACTCCAAACCATATCACACTCCAGCCCATTTTCAGACCCCAGCCCATTTGCAGTCCCCAGTCCTTTTTCTGATTCCGGCCCATTTTCAGACCCCAGCCCATTCCTTACAGTCCTTACAGTTCGTTCGGGTTGCCCCAGGTCCCTCAGTGTGAGGCACCTCTAATGTCTACCAGAGAGTTGCTAGTACATCTTCCGGTATATTTTGCATCTTCCAATCTTGGATGGTCTGGGATGCAGTTTAGATATTGTCGAGCTTATTCTTAAACATCTACGCTCATCTGCCTTATATTGCCTCAGATGAGCTGGCAATCAATGCAATAGACGCTGCATTATCGATGCTGGTGCATAGTGGATTAATGTCCTGTGTGCTTTCCTTATTTTTTACCTGGGTATAGTTTTGGGCACTATTAATCTACCTCTGCTTGCTCTTTTCTGATATTTTAGTTCCATGATGTTTTCTGCTATTCCTTCTATCTGTTCCAGGCCATGAATTATCATGTAGCGTTCTCTTCTCCTTTCTAGACTATATAATTTTAAGGATTGTAGTCTTTCCCAGTAGTCAAGGTCCTTAACCCTTAAACGCCGAAGCGGTAAATAAAAAAATAAAAAAAGACTCCCGTATGCCGGTGGGGTTTGAGAGTGAGCGCGTAAGCGGAAAAAATATTTTTTTCAAAAAATCACAGCGCGCTTAGTTTTCAAGATTAAGAGCTCATTTTTGGCTCCTTTTTTTTCATGCTTGAGTTTAGTATGCAAACCATCAGAAATGAAAAAAAGTATTATCATTATCATATATAATGCGATATATGATAGCGCAAAAAAAAACGAAATTTCATATATAATTGTATTCAAATCGCGCTTTGCGCCAACGGTAGAGGTAAACAAGTTACTTTTCGTCGTAATGTGCACTAAATTGCAATCATTTTGATATATAACACATGTAAAACGATAAAAGCAACACAAAGAAAATATTATCACAAAATGATGCATGAATTCGTAGCGCGCGGATGTAAAAAAATATTTTTTTAAAAAATTCACCATAAATCGGAATATTGTTATAGAGACTTGCAATTTGTTTCAAAATGAAGGAAAATGATTGAATATTACGATACTGTAAGAGTTTTAGCTTACAAATGCAGTTTTTTTGACCATTTCGAACGAGTTAAGTTGACCAAATGTCGAATTTTGTTAAAGTTTTTTTTTATATGCAATATAAAAAAAATGAGAAATGCTACAACCTTTCCAATAATTTTTGTTATATTGTGCATGCTTTTGCGCACATTTTCATATATAAAAAACAAACTCTAAAAAAAAGCGTAATATGAAAAGGCTCAAATATTAGGAGAATGTGACCTACGCGTTTCCGAGATTTTCGGCCGAGAATCGGCGCGCGGACGGAATAAAAATATTTTTTTCAAATATTCACCATAAATCGAGATATTGTTCTAGAGACTTGCAATATGTTTTAAATTGAAGATAAATGATTGATTATTACTAGACTGTAAGATTTTTATGTTAAAATAAAGCGTTTTTTTGACCTTTTCGGTTGAGTCAAAGTTGACCGATCGTAGTTTTTTTCGTACTTATCGTACTTTATATGCAAATATTTCAAAAATGATAAATGCTCACCTTCCAATATTTTTTGTTATATTATGCAGTTTTGCGCACATTTCAATATATAAATCTTTAAAAAAGCGTAATATGAAAAGGCTCAAATATTAGGAGAATGTGACCTACGCGTTTCCGAGATTTTTCGGCCGAGAATCGGCGCGCGGACGGAATAAAAAAATATTTTTTTCAAATATTCACTATAAATCGAGATATTGTTCTAGAGACTTGCAATATGTTTTAAATTGAAGATAAATGATTTGAATATTAGTAGACCGTAAGATTTCTATGCCTATAAATGCGTTTTTTTGACCTTTTCGGTTGAGTCAAAGTTGACCGATCGTAGTTTTTTTCGTACTTATGCGTACTTTATATGCAAAAAATATTTCAAAAAATGAGAAATGCTACAACTTCCAATATTTTTTTTGTTATATTGAGCATGTTTTTGCGCACATTGCCATATATAAACCTTTAAAAAAAAGCGTAATATGAAAAGGCTCAAATATTAGGAGAATGTGACCTACGCTTTTCGGAGATTTTTCGGCCGGGAATCGGCGCGCGGAGGGAAAAAAATATTTTTTTTCAAAAATTCACCATAAATCGAGATATTGTTCTAGAGACTTGCAATTTGTTTTAAAATTAAGATAATGACTGAATATCACTAGACTGTAAGATTTTTATGTTATAAATGCGTTTTTTGACCTTTTCGGTGAGTCAAAGTTGACCGATCGTAGTTTTTTTCGTACTTATCGTACTTTATATGCAAATATTTCAAAAAAATGATAAATGCTACAACCTTCCAATATTTGTTATATGTGCATGTTTCTGCACACATTTCCATATATAAACCTTTAAAAAAAGCGTAATATGAAAAGGCTCAAATATTAGGAGGAATGTGACCTACGCTTTTCGGAGATTTTCGGCCGAGAATCGGCGCGCGGAGGGGAAAAAAATATTTTTTTCAAAAATTCACCATAAATCGAGATATTGTTCTAGAGACTTGCAATTTGTTTTAAAATGAAGATAAATGATTAAATATTACTAGCTGTAAGATTTTTATGTTATAAATGCGTTTTTTTGACTTTTCGGGGTTGAGTCAAAGTTGACCGATCGTAGTTTTTTTCGTACTTATCGTACTTTATATGCAAAATATTTCAAAAATGATAAATGCTACAACCTTCCAATATTTTGTTATATGAGCATGTTTTTGCGCACATTTCCATATATAAACCTTTAAAAAAGCGTAATATGAAAAGGCTCAAATATTAGGAGAATGTGACCTATGCGTTTCGGAGATTTTCGGCCGAGAATCGGCGCGCGGAGGGGAACAAAATATTTTTTTCAAAAATTCACCATAAATCGAGATATTGTTCTAGAGACTTGCAATTTGTTTTAAAATGAAGATAAATGATTGAATATTACTAGACTGTAAGATTTTTATGTTATAAATGCGTTTTTTGACCTTTTCAGTTGAGTCAAAGTTGACGATCGTAGTTTTTTTCGTACTTATCGTACTTATATGCAAATATTTTCAAAAATGAGAAATGCTACAACCTTCCAATATTTGTTGTTATATTGTGCATGTTTTTGCGGCGGCAGGTCGAGCGAAGTTGGCCCTCCTATCTGCCCTTTCCTCTAGGGGCAGATCTGCAGCTCGGGGCAAGGGGTCAGTTATGGAAGGCCACTCATCGGGATCGAAGTTGATGAGGGCATTCCCGGCTACCTCTAGGAATTGTATGTGGGTCAACCTCGGGAGATTGTCACCGCGGTACCCACAGTACAGTATGTAGGCATTTTGGAGGGCCAACTGAAGGATGTATTTGAGGTGCTTCTGTGTCCACCTTCTGGTTCTCCTGGCGAACGGATAAGTAACTGGATGAGCTGATCAAAGAGATCAACTCCTCCCATGTGGCCTGTTGTAGTGCCCAATGACAGTAGGCCGCTCGGTACGAAACTCCTCAAACACAACTCGGCCCTGTCGACGTGTCTTCTTCCGCTGTACGATCTCTTCTGGATGGGGGTTCATGACTCGTCGTAATCATGGGGACGAGTCGGACACCCACCTTCCAACAGATGACGAAGACAGCGCCCTTCCGCCGCCACTCTGTCCTCTTCTCTTGCCAGGTGTGCGGATGACTAGCGAACCTCTTGAGGACATTCGGGGCCCCACGCACCAACCGAAGGGTACCACTGACGTGAACACCTGCTTCATACAGTCCTGGGCCAGGGATACCGAGTTATAATAATTCCATAAAACAGGTGATATCCCTGGTTACGGAAACGTCCACAATGTGAATACAGTGTCACGCAGCGTGGAGAAGACCCCAGTATACACTGAAAAGTCCACAAGTATCAGTGTTGGCCTCGGTAATGAGAAAGAATTTCACACCATATTTCTTTGGCTTCTTGGGGTTATACATTTTATACTAAGACGTCCTTTGTAAGGCATCATCCCCTCATCCAAAGACAGGTTCTTTCCAAGAATCACGAGATTACTACACTGCTCACGGATATAATCCAACACTGTACGCACTAAAATGAGGCGATCACTGTTATTCCGGGGTATGGCCCTTCGGTTGAAGCCGTTGAAGTACCTGTCCCAACGCCAGGAAATTATCACGGGACATAACGCAGGCACATTCGGCATACATAAAAAATAATTTCTCCTCCAATATTGCCTGACGTCGACAGCAGGTGTCATACCAAAATAAATGTGGAGCCCCAAAAAATGCGCCATGTCAATGAGGTTGCAACCCCGCCAGTAATACGACAAGGTCGTCCTCAGCTCATACCGGCAGTACCGAGCGTAGTCCACCGTCCTCGTGTACCAGGTATTCCAGCAATTCCCGCGTCAGGAAAAGCTGGATGAACCCCAAAACAGTCAGGGGTACTGGTACGGTCATCCCAGGGGTTGCCGTGAAGGGGGTGCATGTTAGGAGGGGTGGGGTCCTCCGTCCACCCCTCGTCACTCTCCGACGACCGACCTTCACCTTGGCTGGCGCGACGAGCCGACCTTCTACTGCGCGCGCACGGGTGCGGGCACGATGCACACTACCCACCCCCACCCCCGTTGGCCCATCACCTTCACTTAGGCCCTCACTTTCTGTATCGTCCTCTGCGATAAATCTTGAGCTCGTATCCCCACCCTCCCCCTCCTCCTCAGATTCCCCCTCGTAAGCACTGAACCCACTGAATTCGAGCTCACTTTCGGGATGTGAGCCTCGAACGGACATTGGGGGCAAATATTCATCCTCACTTTCATCGGGACTGATGTCCTCATCACTCGATGACCATCCGCCATCAAAATGAGGACTTGCGGACATGTTCCTGATCAAGCTCCGAAAGATACTCGTCTATGTCCCTTGGTGGGGTAGGCTCCAAATGCCTACGAATGCCCCTAAGGACGCCCACATGCTTCCTAGGGGTAACCAAAGGCATATGATGTGTTCCTGAAACACTTTCAGCCACACGTGGCCGCACAGAACGGCCTTGAGGCGCGGGGTCATGCTGGGTGCTTGGCCCTCGCCAGCATCCAGGTCCAAAACTCGCCTTACACGATCCCTCCCGATGGGTAAAACGCGCCTTTCACGGTTTCACACGTCGTTGAGACATATCTATGAATGTCCTGTAGCAATACAATGCTCAAAGTCTCGCACAAGTCCAGAAAAACACGCTTTTTCACGAAGATCGCTCTCGGATGGTGCGCTACTGATGCTGGCTGGAGCGAGAAGAAGGGATATCGCGATGCGCACCTGGGTCACGCTTCAAAACAAAACAAGGCCTTGATCCGTGAACTCCCAGCATCCCCCAAGGCGCGTGATTCAAAAGTTTTAGGTTGGTAGGCCTATAAGTATTTTTCCGCGAATTTTAAAAAAAACTTTCGTATGTCGACGTAAAATACGTCCAGTCGGCACCTGACACAATTTATCTCGACGTAAAATACGTCCAGTCGGCGTTTAAGGGTTAACTTCTATTCTAGCTGTAAAGGACCTTTGTACACTCTCTATTTGTGCAATATCCTTTTGATAGTGTGGTAACCATATCATATTGCAATATTCAAGTAGACTACGAACATATGTTTTATAAAGAATAATCATGTGTTCAGCTTTTCTTGTTTTGAAGTGCCGTAACAACATTCCCATTTTTGCTTTACATTTTGCCAAAAGAATTGCTATTTGATCATTGCATAACATGTTCCTATTCATCATCACACCAAGGTCTTTAACTGCTTCCTTATTTGTGATTGTCTCATTATTAGGTCCCCTATATGCATATAGCTTTCCTTCTCTGTCACCATAATTTATTGATTCAAATTTATCAGTGTTAAATACCATCCTATTTACCTCTGCCCAATCATATACTTTGTTAAGGTCTCTTTGTAGAGCGTTCCTATCTTCATCACAAGTAATTTCTCTTCGGCGAAACTACTCACTACCGAATTCTTAACATTACTGTCTATGTCTTCAATCATAATAACAAACAGTACTGCAGCTAACACCGTACCTTGTGAAACACCGGATATTACCTTGGTTTCATCCGATTTCTCATCGTTTGCAATAACTATCTGTTTTCTGTTGTGTAAAAATTCTTTTAACCCATCTTCCTACTGTATCCACAATATTGTGTTTTTTCTTAATTTTCTTCGCTAATATATTATGGTCTACCTTGTCAAAAGCTTTTGCAAAGTCTAGATAAACCACATCTGTTTCATTTCCGCTTTTCATATTTTTGAATATGTTCTCACGGTGGACTAACAGTTGGGTTTGTGTACTTTTCCGGGTACGAAACCATGTTGTCCTATATTAAACAAATTATTTTTTATTAAATGTTTCATAATATTTTTCTTCATTACCCTTTCATACACTTTCATAATATGTGATGTTAGACTCACAGGCCTATAATTACTTGCCTCTAGTCTTGATTCACTTTTGAAAGTAGGGGTGATATATGCTAATTTGTGCTCATCATAAATCTTGCCTGTATCTACACTTGCCTTAATAATATTGCAAGTGGCTTTGCGATAGAATGAACTCTTTAACAAAATAGCAGGAATTCCATCAGGCCCTGCTGCAGCTCCATTTTTAATTTCATTAATTGCATGCACAATATCAGCTTCATTAATTTCTATATCAGCTAAATATTCACTATTTTCGTCCCTTACTTCTATATCATTGTCTTCATTATCTATTCTAGGGGTAAATTCTCTCTTATATCGTTCTGCCAGTATGTTGCAAATTCCTTTTTTCATTCGTTAATCTCCCTTCAATTCTTAGAGGGCCTATTTCATTCTTCTTTTATTATTCATCTTTTTCGCGTATGTATAATAGTTGGGGTTTTGCTTGATATATTAGGGTTTTTTTCTTCCAAGTCCCGTTTTTCATTTTCTTTTGATTGTATAATCTTTTGTTCTGCATTTTCTATCTTACTTTTTAGTTCTATAACTTTCCATGCATTTTTTTTCTCTTTTGTAAGACCTTTTTTCCACTTTCTGATTTTCTGGAACAAGATCCTTCTGTCTCTTGGTATGCATGACTGATGTTTACTTTTCTTCTTTGGTATATATTTATCCACTATTTTCTCTAATATCTTATATAATATCTCCGTATTTACCTTTATGTCGTCACTTACGAAATGTTATCACAATCTTTGTTTAATTCTTCATTTATTTCTGACCATTTTATATTTTTACTGTAGAAGTTGTATTTCCATATCCTTCCCACTTTTCATTCTTGCTTATCTCTGTTTTCACTTGCTTTGGAATGGACTGTTAATTCTATGACATTATGGTACTGAAATACTTGCATTATAAAACTATTATTTGTTTAACATAATTCATCTCGTTCACAAATACTAGGTCTAAAGTATTTTCCTTTCTTGTTGGCAGGTGATTTATTTGTTGAATGTTGTATTCTAGTAGCATATCTAATAGCTTTTCGAATTGCCTCTTATCTTCTGCACTACTATTACTCTCTTTTTTATATGTACAAGTACAACCACAATCTCCTTCGTTCTTTCCAGTCTACGAAAGGAAAGTTGAAGTCTCCAGATAGGAGAATAGTCCAGTCCTTGTGATTTCTACATATATCATCCAATTTTTCTATTATTAAGTCAAACTCTTTTGGATTATTAGGAGGTGCCTATATTATTACTTATGTCTTCATTAATTGTTTCATTAATTTTTTTCAAAAGATTCTAAATTCTACCCGTCTATTAGTTTTTCACATTCTGAAGTTAACTATATTTCCTTCATCTAATTTTTTCCTGTTGTTTTTTTGTCTTTCCCCAACTTATTATTGGGCCGGGTTTCCCCCTTTTGATTTCCTATTTTTTTTTTTCAGACCCCCATCCCATTTTTAAAAACCCCCAGTTTCATCTTCAGAACTTACAGCCCCTTATTCCAGAATCTGGAACTTTTTCCAAGACTCCAGTTCCCATTTTTCAGACCCAAGCTCATTTTTCATGTTCTCAGACCCTTTTTTACCAGAAATCAAGCCATTATTCCAACAACCCCCCTCCAGCCCATTTTAATCAACACCAGCCCATTTGTCAGATTGCAGCCAATTCTTCAGGGAACTCCATCCTCATATACAGCCAACATATGCAGACCCATTTTCAGACACAAGCCTAATTTTGTTTTCAGACTCCACCCAGCCCACTACGTTCCAAGACCCTCCCCACATTTCCCCCTTTTTCAGGACCAAAGCCCATTTTCAGTCCTTAAGTCCTTTTTAAACCTCCCAACCCCATATCAGACCTCAGCCCATTTCAGACCCCCAGTTTCCTTTTTGAAGACTCCAGTCCATTTTGTCAGACTCAGCCCATTTTTCATACCTCAGCCAATTTTCAAACATTTCCCAGCAAATTTTCAGGACTCCGGCCAAGTTATCAGACCATCCCATTTCAGCTGCCAGCCCATATTTCCAGACTACAGTCCATTTTAAAAGACCACAGCCCTTTTTCAGACCCTAACCCAATTTCAGGACTTCCAGCCAACTATAACACACTGCCAATCTGGCCCGATTTTTCAGACTCCAGGTCCCATTTTTCAGACTCCAGCCCCAATTTTTTCAGACTCCAGCCCATATTCAGTTCCCCCATCTCATTTTCAGACAACCCCTTTTTTCAAGGTACCCAAATTCGTTTTTCAAACACTCCAGCCCGTTTTTCAGATTCCACCCACCCTATATCCAAGACTTGAACCCACATTTTTCAGACCTCCCTGCCCCAATTTTCAGACTCCCAATTCCTATTTTAAGACAATGCCCCAATTTTTTTCCAGAACTCCAGCCCATTTTCAGACTCCAGCATATATTACAGAACCCCAGTCCATTTTGAAGACTCCAGCCCCCATAAAACATACACCAGTTACTGATTTTTCAAAACTCCATGCCCATTTTCAGATTTCCAGACCAATTTTCAGAATCCAGCCCATTTTCAGACCCCATTCCCATTTTCAGTCCCTCCATTCCATTTTCCCCAGACCCCACAGCTTATTTTTCAGACTCCCAGCATATGTCAGACTCCAGGCTCATTTTTCAGACTCCCAACCCCCCCCCCCTTTTTCTAATATTAAGACTTCTAGCCCATTTTAAGAACGCTAGTACCATTTTTCAGACTCCAGCTCATTTTCAGGACCCAAAACCCCATATTCCAGACTTCCCAGCCAAATTTTGAACTTTGAAGGCTTTTTTTTTTTTTTTTTCCTTCTTAATTTTTGTTTTTTCACTGTTTGTTTTTTCTCTTCTTTTGTTTTCTTTCTACATTTTAGACTTTAGCCGATTTGTTCAGATTCCCAGCCCCATTTTCAGACTCCAGCCCATATTCAGGAGCCAAGCCCATTTTCCAAGCCCAGGGGCCATTTTCCAGACTACCAGTCCCATTTTTCAGAATGCAACCCGTTTTTCAGACCCCAAAGCCCATTTTCAGTTTACCTCGTCCCCTTTTGCAACTCCAGCACATTTTGTAAGCTTCCCAGCCCATATTCAACTCCAATCCAATCCCTCATACACCCCATCCCAATTTCAGCACCCCAGGCCATTAGCAATCTGAGTCCCCTTTTTTCTGATTTCGGCCCATTTTTTCAAGATTCCACCCATAAACAGGCCCTCCAGACAATTTTTTTTTTTTTTTTTTTCAGATCCCAGACCATTTTTCAGACTCCAGTTGATTTTCATCAGACATTACAAGCCCATATTCAGACTCTGGAAACATTTTTCAAGATCTCCAAGTCCATTTTCAGACCCAACAATCTAATTTTTGTTTCAGTTTTCCCAGCCCGTTTTGTTTTCAGAACTCCATCCCATCTTAAATACGCCTCCCAACTCATTTTCAGACCCTCCAGCTACCATTTTTTCAGACCTATGCCAGTTTCCAGACTCCAGGCCCATTTTCAGAAACCCCCCCCAATTTTTCCATTTTCGAACTCCAGCCCATTTTCAGAGCCCAATCCCAATCCAGACCTCATCCCCATTTTCAGTCCCAAAGTCCTTTTTTTTCATATTCCGGACCCCAGTTTTCAGGACTCCACCCTTAATTTCAAAACTCCAAGTCCATTTTGACGATCTCCTGGTCCAATTTTTACAGACCGCACAGCCCTTTTTATTTTCAAGACCCCCAGCTCAAATGTTTTAGATCCACAGTCCAATTTTCAGATTGCCAGCCCATTTTCAGACTCAAAACAACACATATTCAGGACGTCCCAGTCCATTTAAAGGACCCTGCCAGCCCATAAACAGACACCAGTCCACATATTCCCACACTCCAGTCCCATTTTGTCAGAATCCAGCCCATTTTCAGACCCCAACACATTTGCAGTCCTCCATTCCATTTTCCAGACCCCCAGGCAACATTTCCAGACTCCAGGCATATATTTCAAGACCTCCAAGCTCATTTTTTCCAGACCTCCAGGACCATTTTTTTCAGACCAAGTCCCATTTTCAAACCCTCCAGCTCATTTTCAGACCCAAGCCCATATTCAGACTACAAAGAGCCAATTTTTAGCTACTACGAAAAAAACGAATTAAAAAAACCATTTTTAAAAAAATTTCCAGATCCCTCCAGTTTCCCATTTTCCAAGAAGACTCCAGCCCAATTTCCAGTTCTCCAACCATTGTTATCAGTCCCCCCCCCAGTCCCTTTTGCAGACCTTCTAGTTTCCATTTTTCCAGACTACAGGCTCATATGCAGACTCCAGCACATTTTTTCCAAGACTACAACTCCATTTTCAGACCCCAAACCTAGTTATCAGTTCCCCCCCACCACATATTAATTTCAGTCCCCAGGAAACTTTTTCAGACTCCAGCCCCATTTTGTTTCCCACTACCTCCAACACAGTATTCCAGACTTAAGCATATTTTTTCAAAACCCCAGCCCATTTTTCAGTCCCCATTCCTTTTTCAGGACTCCCAGGCCCATTTTCATAACTCCCTCCCCATTTTCTTTAAAGACTCCCAGCCCATAATTCCCAATCTCCAATCCCTATTTTGAGACTCCAGCCTATGTTTCAGACTCCCAGCCCATTTTGCAGGAACTGGCAAGGCCATTTTTCAAAACCTCCAGTCCATAAATTCCAGACCAGTCCATTTTCATACTCCCAGCCAACTATTTGTAGTCCACAGAACATTTTCTTTCAAGACTCGAAAGCCCTTTTTTCCAGACCCCAGCCCATTTTCAGACACCAGCCCCCATTTTTCAGTTTCCCAAGTAATTTTTTTGTTAGACCTCCAGACCCATTCTCAGATCCCAGTCCATTTTCAAAAGCCCCCATTTGTCCGAGACCCTAGCCCCATTTTGGAAACCCTACGACCATTTTTCAGACCCCAGCCCATTTTTAATGCTCAGGTCCAATTTATTGTAAGACTCCCGCCAATTTTTCAGTCAACCAGTCCTTTTTGCAAGCTCCGAGCCCATTTGTTTCAGACCCTCTAAAACCATTTTCAGTCTCCAAGTCCCCCCTTTTAAGTAACCTCCAGCCCAATTTTTCCAAAACTCCAGCCCATTTTCAGGACTGCAGCCCAATAATCAAACTACCTGTCCATTTTATGACTCCAAATCCATTTTCAAGACCAAAAGCCCATTTTTAGAACTGGCAGGCCCATTTTGTTTAAGACCTCCCAGCCCACCATTTTCAAGACTCCAGCCCCAATATTCAGACTCCAAATGGAGTTTTCAGACTCCAGCCCGGTTTTCAATTCCCAAGGTTCCTTTTAAACAGACCTCAACGGCCCCATTTTTCCATACCTCAGCCAATTTTCAAATTCCAGCACCAATTTCTCAGATTCCAGCCAATTTTTCCAGACCCCAGCCCATATTCCAATACTCCAGTCCCCTTTTGCAGAACCACAGCCCCATTTTTATTCAGACTCCTGCCCATTTTCAGACTTCCAGCCCAGTATTCCCCAAGACTCCCCCTGGTCCCAGTTTTTTCAGACTTCAAGGCCCATAGTTCCCAGACTCCCATGGCCCATTTTCAAACACCAGTTCATTTTCAGACCTCCAAGCCTGGTTTTCAGAACTCCCAGCCCATTTATTCAAAGTCCCACTCCATTTTTCCAGGACCCCACCCACCCATTTTTTCAGTACCCAATCCATTTTTTCACACTCCAGCCCCATTATCAGATTCCCACCCTATATTTCAGACTCAAAACCATTTTCAGACTCCAGCCCCATTTTTTTCTTAAAGAATTTCCAAACTCATTTTAAGACAAGCCCCATTTTTCAGAACTCCAACCCTCCATTTTTCAGACTCCATCCATTTGACGATTCCATCCCATAAAACAAGACAACCAGTCCATTTTCAGAACTCAAGCCCCTATTTCCAGGAACTCCAGTCATTTTCAGAATTTTCCATAACCCTTTTCCAGCCCCAGCCTATTTTTCCATCCCTTCCATTCCCCATTTTTCAAGCATAGTTTCCAGCCCCCGGAGGTTCATTTTAAGGCAGGAGTCAAGGAAGGATTTAAGAGAGGGAGACAGAACAGTAGAGGAGCCAGGGAAGGAGAGAAGGAGCCTCCAAGGGGAGAGGAAAGATACAGTCGCGAGAAAAAATCCCGTAGCCAAGCAGAAGCTCAGGGATTTTCATGAAGGTATTCAGATCCAAGAACCCAGTAAGATATCCGAATTTTTTCTGGAAGAGATCAGCCCACAGAAGGTTTCCCGCAAGAC
This sequence comes from Macrobrachium nipponense, assembly GCF_015104395.2. Classification (NCBI taxonomy): domain Eukaryota; kingdom Metazoa; phylum Arthropoda; class Malacostraca; order Decapoda; family Palaemonidae; genus Macrobrachium; species Macrobrachium nipponense. The sequence continues at coordinate 66,746,650 of NC_087209.1, forward strand.
CCCTGGGGCCAAGTCCCATTTTTCCCAGACTCCCAATCAATACCATTTTCAGACCCTCCAGATCAATTTTTCCATACTCAACCCTAAATTCCAGACTCAGCCCAATTTTAAGGAACTCCCATTCCTTTTACCAGGACCTCAACCTTTTCATTTTCAGACCCAAACACATTTCAAAGAACCCCTCCCAGCCATTTTTTTAGACACCAGACCATTTTTCAAGGACTCCGCCCCCTATTTCAGCCTCGTCTTTTTTCAAGAATCCAGGCCCATTTTCAAACCCCAGCCCATTTTCAGTCCCCACCCCCATCCATGTTCAGACCCCACAGCCAATTTTTTCAGACCTCCAGCAAATATATTGCAGACTCAAGCTCATTTTCAGACCTCCACCCTATAATTGCAGGAACCTCCCAAGCCCGTTTAAGACTGGCAGCCATTTTAAGACCCTCCAGTCCACCAATTTTCTGACTCCACCTCCATTTTCAGACCCCAAACACATTCCAGAACTCCAGCCAATTTTTAGACCTCCCAGTCCATTTTGTCAGGACTAGCCAATGGATCAGTTTGTTTTTTCCCCAGTCCCATTTCAGACTCCCAGCCCCATTTTTCACACACTACAGCTCAATAATGCAAGACTCCCTGTTCATTTTCAGACAACCAGCCCTATTTTTGCACCCCCAGGCCCTTTTTTTCTTTTGTTAATTCCCAGTCCCATTTTGTCAGACTCCAGTCCCATTTTGACACTCCCAGCCCCATTTTAACGACAAGCCGCCCATTTTCCCTGACGCTAGCCCATTTTTCAAACTCCAGAACAATAAGTTCAGGTATCCCAGTCCCATTTGCTTGAAGACTCCCCAGGCCCTCAAAACAACAGACCAGGCCCCATTTTGAAGACTCCCAGCCCATATTCACAAACTTCCATCCCCATTTTCAAGAATCCAGCCCATTTCAGACACTCGCCATTTTGCAGACCCCAACCCATTTTCAGTTCCAGATCCTCCAATCCCATTTTTCAGAACCCCAGCCCATTTTCCAGACTCCGCAGCAATATATTCAAACCTCAAACTTCCATTTTCCGACTACCACCCTATTTCCGTCCAGACTCCAGCCCGGGCCCATTTTTTCAGACCCGTCCATTTTCAAGTCCCCTCCAACCCATTATCAGTTCCCCGCAGTCCCTTTTCAGACTCTAGCCCATTTTCCAGACTAACAGCTCATATGCAGACCTCCAGCCCATTTTCCAGGACCAGTCCAGGCCATTTTGTAAGACACAAGGCCTATTTTTTACAGACCCAAGCCCATTTTTATTGTTTCCCAGCCATTTTCAAGGACCTCCAGCCCATTTTATCAGACTCCAAGCCGCAATATTGGAAAATTCCAGGGCCCTTCAAATTTTCTTAGACCCTCGACCCCATTTTATTTTCAGTCCCCATCCTTTTTCATACTCCAGCCCAATTTTTTCTTTCAGGACTTCCAAGCATATTTTTCAAACCCCAGCCCAATTTTCAGCCCACCAGTCCCCTTTTTTCCAGGACCTCCAGCCCATTTTGTCAAGACCTCCAGCCATTTTTTCCAGACTCCCTCCCATTTTTAACCTCCCAGCCCCATTTTATTCAGTTTCCAATCCATTTTAAGGCCTCCAGCTTAATGTTTCAGAGACCAAGAGACCAATTTTGCAGACTCCAGCCCCAATTATTCAACTCCAGCCAATTTTTAGACCCCAGGCCCACATTTTCAGAACCACACGATCATTTCAGACTACGGCCCCCGTATTCAGGACACCAGAACATTTTCAGACTCCAGTCCCAATTTTCAGACCCAAGCTTCATTTTCCAGTCCCTAGCCCTTTTTTCAGACTCCAAGCCCATTTTCAGACCCAATTTCAATTTTCAGACTAGAAGTTCCCTATTTCCAAACTCAGGAAATCTTTTTCCAGACACTCCAGGTCCCATTTTAAGACCCAAGCTCATTTTCCAAGTTGCCCAGTCCTTTTTCAGACCTCCAGCATATTTTTCAAAACCCCAGATTTTGTTTCCATTCCCTAGTACCTTTTTTTCAAGACTCCAGCCCCATTTTTCAGACCTTCATCTTCATTCTCAGGGACCTCCACCCTATATTTCCCCTCAGAACTCCAGCCCACAATTTAAGACCTATTCCATTTTTCAGACTCAACCATTCCATTTTCCAGGACATAAAACACATATTCAGTTCTGGACCTCCAGCCAAATTTTTTAGACTCCAGTCCCATTTTCCAGTCTCCAGCCCCCCATTTTAGACCTGCAGGCCCCATTTTTCAGACTCAACGGTCCATGAATTCAGCCCCCCCACGATCCCCTTTTCAGACTCCAGCCCCATTTTCACAACAACAGGCCCTGGCATATGCAAACTCCCAGGCCCATTTTTTCCAGCACCACAGCCATATTTTCAGACCACAGCCCCCATTTTTAGATTCCCGTCCCCCAGTCCATTTTCACACTCCAGCCCATTTTTGCCAGGACCCTCCAGCCCATTTTCAGACTCCAGCCCATTTTAAAAAGACTCCAGCCTCCAGCCCCATTTTTAAAAGACTCCAGGCCCATTTTTTTAACGTACTCCAGCAACACATTCTAGGACTCTAATCCATTTGGAGAAACCTACCCACAGCCCATAAAACAGACACCCAGTCCTATTTTTCCAGAAACTCCAGCCCCCTTATTCCACACCCCTCCGTCCACCATTTTCAGAATCCCAGCCCATTTTTTTTTTTTCCAGACCCAAACACATTTTTCAGTCCTCCAATTCCATTTTCAGACCCCAGCATATATTGCGACTCCAGCTCAATTTTTCAGACTATCCACCCTATATTCCAGTACCTCCAGACTATTTTGCCATTTCAGGGACCAGTCCATTTTTCAAACTCCAGCCTCATTTTACAGGACCCAAGAAGGGAGGGTGGGAGGAGAGCCCAAGCCCAATATCGTACTACAGCCAATTTTTGTTAGAACTAACAACATCCCATGTTTCAAGTCTCCCCAGTCCATTCTAAGACTCCAGCCCGTTTTATTTTAAGTCCCTCCCCAACCCATTTATCAGTTCCCCAGTCCCCTTTTCAGAACTCTTAGCACATTTTTTCAGGACTTAAACAGAGCCTTCATAATGCAACTACAATGAACAAGCAGCACATTTTTTTCAGACTACAAAATCCATTTTGTCCCTTCTCCAGAGCCCCAGTCCCCATTTTTTCAGACCCTCCACCCCTCAGCCGGAACCCATTTTCAGTTCCCCCCCAGACCCGCCACTTTTTTTCAGAACTTTTTCCCAGCCCATTTAAAAAAAAGACAACTTCCAACCCATTTCAGGAACTTCAGTTTCAACAGTTCGAGCCATTTTTCCCAACCCACAGGCCGAGCGCGCCCTTTTCAGTTCCCCCAGTCCCCCTTTTTTCATAATCCAGACCAATTGTTCGAACTCTCAAAAAACGAAAAAAAAAAAAAAAACCAAAAAAAAAAACAAACAAAAAATCCCAAAACAAAAAACCAATTTCCAAACCCCAAAAAAAAAAAACAAAAAAAACCACAAAACCAAAAAAAAACAAAAATCCAAAAGAAACCCAAAAAACCAAAAAAAAAAAAAAAAATTTCAAACAAACACAAAAAAAAAGACCAATTTTTTCCCTTTTCAGACCCTTTTTCCCCTCCTTTTCCATTAATCCCCTACTCCTCCCATTTTAAAGGGAACCTCCACCCAGCAGCCGCCCATTTCCGGGCCCAGTCCAGCCGTCCAAGCCGCGCCGCCCAGCCCATTTTAATTCAGTCTCCCCAATTCCAATTTTTTTGAAGACTCCAGCCCAACATTGTGCTATGCTGTGATTCCTTTATGGGGTATTGTTGGGTGATGGATATTGTTCTGTTATTGTGAATGATTATAGGTGAATTGTGGATTGTGGGGGTGTATGGGGTACTAATATATTGTAATGTCTAATTTTGGCCTAAATATGAAATTTTAGAGATGGTGTTGATAGGGGGGATTTTGTGTATATGGATATTTGGGTTTGGTTGGGGAAATGGGGGGGGGTTTGTATTGATACCCTAAGCCTATTGGTGTGTTATACCTATTTTGTAAGGGAGGCCCTATAGCCCCCAATAGTATCCTATTTTCCGGGGGTGGGGGATATGGATGGGGCCTATGTGTGTGGTGGTGGCCTACTAGTGGATAGTGCCCGATATTTATGTCCCAAGAAAACGCCAGTGCCCCCCAATTTTCCAGGGGACGTCAGAAAAACCATTGAACCCTTATTCATCCAGACCCCAACACCATATCCAGCCCATTGGACGATTTTCAGGACTCCAAGCCAATTTTCATACCAACAGCCCATTCTCAGGACACCCAGATCCATTTTTCAGACCCTAAAGGCCTTTTGTTCCGACCTCCACAGCCCTTTGCAGACCCCAGTTCCCCCATTTTCAGACTACAGTCCCCATATTCAGACTCCAGAACATTTTTCAGAACTCCAGTCCAACTTTTAAGGACCCAAGCTTCATTTTCAGTCCCCACAGCCCTTTTTTTACAGATGCAAGGCATATTTTTCAAACCCCAGGCCCACTTTTCCCAGTCCCCAATCCCCTTTTTTCAAGACTCCAGCCCATTTTCAGAACCTCCAAGGCCATTTTCCCAGACTCCCTCCCACCCATTTTAAAACTTCATCCATATTCATCAGTCTACCAATCCATTTTAAGACCTCCAGCCTATGTTCAAGAACCCCAGCCCATTTTTTTTCAGACTCCAGCCCATTTTTAACCCAAAGCCCATCCAGTCCCTAGCCCCCATTTTCAAGATTTCCAGTCCATTTTCCTCTAGCCAATATCCAAGCCAACCTCCAGTTCCATTTTTCCCCCATTTTTCAGGACCTCCCAGCCCATTTTTAGAACCCCAGACCATATTCAGACTTCCAGCCCATTTTATTCAAGACCACAAGCCATTTTTTACAGTCCCCAGTTCCCCCCATATTCAGGCTTCAGCCCATTTTCAAGACTTTCCAGTCCACCCATTTTCAGACTCCAGGCCCCATATTCCAGAACCTTAACCTATTTTCAGACTCCAGCCCATTTTTCAAACTCCCAGCCCAATATCACGTTCCAAAACCCGTTTTGTTGTTCAAACCCCAGTCCATTTTCAGTCCCCAGCCCATTTTTCCCATGACTACCAGCCCATTTTCAGACCCAGAACCATTTATTAAGTCTAGTCCTTTCCCAGAACCCCATCCCCCAATTTTGCAGACTTTAGTCCTTTTTCAGAACTCCAGCAAAAATTTTCCAGAATCCAGTTCCAATTTTTTTCCAGACCCTCCAACCCATTTTCAAAACTACAACCCAGTTCTCATACTCCCAAGCCCAGTTTTCAGATTTCCAGTCCTAATTATTCAGAAACCCCAGCCCCATGTTCAAGACTCCCAGCCCCAAGTTTTCAGATTACAGCCCAGTTTTTCCCTGACTACCAGGTCCCCTATTTCAGACTACAAACCAGTACTCAGGACTCCACAGCCTCTTTTCAAGGACCCCCGGTCCCATTTGCAGACCCCGCCAGTCCCCTATTAGATTTTTTTGTTCCAGATCAGATTTTCAGACTCCCAGCCCCATAATTCCAGACTCCCAGCCAATTTTGTTCAGACCCCATCTCATTTTCAGACCCCAGTTCATTTTTTCATACAAACAGCCCTATATTCAGACCTCCAAGAAACATTTTCCGACTCCAGTCCATTTTCAGACCCAAGCTCATTTACAGTCCCCAGCCCCTTTTTCAGGGGACTCGCCCCATTATTCACTCAAACTCCTGCCAGCCCATTTTTCAGACTCCAGAGCCCATTTTCAGACTCCAGCCCATTTTTCAGAATTCCAAGACCCAATTTTCAGGGCTCCATCTCATATTTCCAGTAAACTGGCATCAATTCATTTTTCAGCCCCAAAGCCATTTTCCATTTCAGACTCCAGCCCATTTTTTCAGACTCCCATCCCATTTTTCCAGTCCATTAGTCCCTTTTTTTCAGACTCCGTCAAATATCAGAAACCTCAAGCCCATTTTTTCAAAGACCCCCAATTACTATTTTCAGTCTGCAGTCCCCCCCTTTTTTCAGAATCCAGCCCATTTTCAGACTTTCCACCCTATATTCCATACTCCCAGCCCATTTTCAAGACCCACCCGGCCCAATTTTCAGACCCCAAAACCAAACCATATTCAGAACCCTTCAGCCAATTTTTCAGACTTCCAGCCCATTAAATCAGATTCCCAGCCAATTCTCAGACTCCAGGCAAATTTTTAGACTCCAGGCCTTTTTCTTTTTCATACCCTCCAGCTGATATTTGTAGGACCACAGCCCAATTTTTTCAGGACCTTAAACAGTCATTTTTGCAGGACCCCAGCCCATTTTTGAGGGACACTAAGCCCACATTTTTTTCCAGTTCCCAAGTACTTTTTTTTTTTTTAGGACTTCCAGCCCATTCTCAGACCCCAACCGAATTTTGAGTCCACCCCTATTTTCAGACCAACGCCCATTTTGAAATCCTAGCCCCATTTTTAGACCCCCAAGCCCATTTTTTTTAAGCTTCCCAATTCCATATTAGACTCCAAGCGATTTTTCCAAGACTCCAGCCCATTTTCAGGTCACCAGTTCCCGTTTCCAGACTCCAGCCCACCATTTTCAAGACTCCAGCCCATTTTCAGGACTCCAGACCCATTTTCTTCCCGTCTCCAGTTCCCTTTTTACGACCTCCCCAGCCCATTTTCAAACTCCCTGCCCATTTTTCAGACTGGGGGGGGGGGGGGGGGGCAAGACCCATATTTCAGACTCCCAGATTCCCCATTTTTATGACGTCCAATACCATTTTTTCCAGACCAAAGCCCATTTCCTTAAGACCACGTTCCCACCCCACTTTAACACACACTCAGCCCAATTTCAAGACCCCAAACCCAATTATTCAGACACTTAAACCCATTTCCAGGACTCTTAGGCCCCATTTGCAGTCCACCAGTTTCTTTTTCAGACTCAAAGCCCATTTTCAGACCTCGGCCCCATTACAATTACTCAGCCAATTTTTCAACCTTAAAGCACATTGTTCAGACTCCAGCTGATTTTCAGTCCGAATCCCCCATTTTTTTCCAGATTCCAGCCCATTTATTCCCTGACTCCAGTCCCATTTGCAGAACCAAACCCATTTGTTTCCGCACCCTAGCCCAATTTTCAGAACTTATGCCCAATATTCGGCCCCTCCTACAGAACATTTTCCAGACACCAGTCCATTTTTTCAAGACCTCAGGACTTTTTCAAGACTTCAGGACCATTTTTAAAGGAACTCCATCATATATTCCCAGTCCCAACCCTCATCTTCAGACCCCCAACCCACTTTCAGTACCTAATCGTTTTTCACACTTCCAGCCTTTTGTTTTTAGAATTCCATCCTAATTATGATAGTTTGAACCCAATTTTCAGAACTCCAAGCCAATTTTCAGACTTAAGCTCCTTTTTTAAGGACAAGCCCATTTTTCAGACTCCAGCATATAATTCCCAGGACTCCAGTCCATTTGAAAGACTTCCAGCCCCACATTACAAAACAGACAACCAGTCCCCATTTTCAAAGGACCTCGAGCCCCATAATGCAGACTCCGGTCCCATTTCTCAGAATCCAGCCCCCAATTTTCCAGACCCACCGCCCATTTTTCAGTCCCTCCATCCATTTTTCAGGAACCCCAAAACCCATTTTCAGAATACCCCCAGCATATATTTCAGAACTCCAGCATCCATTTTCACACGTCCACCCTAATTAGTGAACTCCAGCCCATTGTATTTCAGACTCCTGTCCATTTTTAGACCACCTCCATTTCAACACCCAAAACACATGATTCCCCAGACTCCAGCCAATTTTTTTCGACTTCCAGTCCATTTCCAGTCTCAAGACCCATTTTAGACTTCACCTTTTTTTCAGAACTCTAAGGCCATGATTCAGTCCCCCCCCCCCAGTCCCCTTTTCAGACTCCCAGCCCATTTTCCACACTTACAGCTCATATGACAGACTTCTATCCCATTTACAGACTCCCCTGTCCATTTTAATGCCTCAGCCTATGTTGTCAGGACCCCAGCCCACATTTTTAGTCCCAGTACCATTTTCACCAACTCCAGCCCCATTTTCAACACATCCCCCCCACCCATTTTTTAAGACCAACAAGCCCATTTCAAAACTCCCAAGATACATTTTCAAGACTCCAGCATATATTTCCCAGGGACCCAGTCCATCCCATTTGTTGAAGCTCCAAGCCCATAAACCTGGACCACCAGTCCATCATTTTCAGACACCCAAGCCCATATTCAGATTCCAGTACATTTTCAGAATCCAGAGCCCATTTTTTCCGAACCCCAAACCCATTTTTTCAGTAACCCCAGGCCCATTTTCGACTTCAGCATAATTATTCAAGGACCTCCAGTGTCATTTTCCAGAACGCCAACCCCTATATTCCACACTACCAGCCCATTTTCGGACCAAGTCCCCCCCAATTTTTTTCAGGACTCCAGCTCATTTTCCAGACCAAAAGCCCATTTTCAGACATCCAGCCAAATTTTTTTAGACCTTCCCAGGTCCATTTTTCAGTCTCCCAGTTCCCCATTTTTAGGGACTCCAGCCCATTTTTTTTTTTTTTTTTTTTTTTTTCAGGGGACTCCAATCCCATTTTCAGAACCCACTATCACACTTGCAGACTCCAATCCCATATTCAGACACCAACCCCATATTCAGAATTCCACCCCCATATTTTCAGATGGGCAAGCCCATTTTCATTCACTAGTCCTTTTTCTCAGACTCAAGCCTATTTTAAAGGACTCCAAGCCCCATTTTTTTAAGAACTCCAGCAAATTTTCAGACTCCAATCACATTTTGTTTCAATGTTTTGTTTCAGATTCTGGCCAATTTCATACTCCAGCCCATATTCCATACTTCCCAGCCCATTTTTCAGACCCCAGACCTAACTTTTGTTAGACTTCAACCCATAATCCAGAACTCTAGCCGAATATTTGATATTTTCAGCCCCATTTTTTCAGACTTGCAGCCTATTTTCAAGAATGCTGGCTGCCCAATAATCCAGAACTCAGCAGCCCATTTTCAAGACAAGTCCCCCCATTTCATACTCCCAGCCCATTTTCAATCCAATTCTTTTTTCATGACTTCCATCCCAATTATTCATACTCCAGCCCATTTTCCATACTTCAGCCCGATTTTCAGATTTACCAGCAATAATGTTTGTTCAGACTACCAGCCCACATATTCCCAATACTCCAGGCTATTTTTCAATTCCAGGGCCATTTTGCAGAATCCTCAGCCCCATTTGTTCAGAACTGCAACCCGTTTTTTCAGATGCCAGCCACTTTTCAGTACCATAGTCCCCTTTTTTCGGAGACTCTAGGACCGAATTTTAAGAACTCCCAGGCCCAATTCATTCCAAACGTCCAAACCAATATCAAGACTCCCAGCCCCATTTTCAGACTCCAAGTCCCAGGTTGCAGTCCCCAGTCCTTTTTTCTGAGTTCTGGTCCTCCATTTTTCAGGACTCCAGCCCCAATATTCCTGAACTCCAGCCAATTTTCATACCCCAACCCAACCATTTTTTCCATAACCGCAGTTCATTTCTTTCATACCTACAAACCCATATTCATAACTGGGGGGCACATTTTCAGAGTCCCAGTGCCAGTTTTCAGATTCCAAGAACTTCATTTTTCAGTCCCCCAGCTCCTTTTTTTCAAGGGACTCCAGTCCATTATCACAAAACCAGCCCAATTTTCAAACTCCCCTGCCCATTTGTCCCAAGAATTCCAGCCTATTTTCTAGACTTCCAAGCTCATATTTGCAGACTGCAGCCCTATTTTACCATGACCCAAAGCAATTTTGTCCCAGGACCCTCCAGCCCCCCAATATTCAGACTCAATCCTTTTTTTTCAGTTTCAGACCCCAGCCCATTTTCATTCCTTAGTCCCCCTTTTTTTACAGACTCCAGCCCACCATAACAGACCTCAGCCATATTTTCAGGACCCCAACACCCCCATTTACAGTCCAAAGTCCTTTTTCAGATTCCGGCCCATTTTCCAAAGGACTCCATTTTTCCCCCCCCTATATTCATACCAGTCAGCCCCCTTTTTCCGACCTTCAGATCATTTTGAGTCAGCAACCAGACCCATATTCCAGGACTTCAGCCCAAAAAATTTCAGACACCAGTCCAATTAATCCAAGATTCCAAGCTAATTCTCAGAACTCCCCAGCCATTTTCCAGACTCCATCGTTTTTTTCAGACTCCAGGTCCCCCCATATTCCCAGACCAGTCCATTTTATTTGCACACTTCCAGCCCGATTTTAATTTAGACCACATTCCATTTTCAGACCTCCAGCCATTTTTCAGACCCAGGCCCCATTTTTTCAGTTCCCAAGAAATCCTTTTTTTAGACTCCAGACCCAATTCTCAGGACCCGAAGGCCCATTTTTTCATCTCCCCATTTTTCAGGACCCTAGCCCATTTTGAAACCCCAGGCCATTTTCAGACCCCAACCCATTTTAAGGCACCAATCCATAATCAGACTCCAGCCTATTTTCAGACTCCAGCCCATGTTCAGTCTCCAGTCCCTTTTAAGACTCCAGACCATTTTCAAACTCCAGCCTATTTTCAGACTGCAGCCCATAATCAGACTCCAGTCCATTTTATGAATCCAATCCCATTTTCAGACCATAGCCATTTTTAGACTGAACGCCATTTTGAGACTCCAGCCCATTTTGAGACTCCAGTCCATTTTCAGACCCTAATCCCATTTTCAGTCCCCCATCCATATTCAGACTCCAGCCCATTTTCAGTCCTCCCTCCATTTTCAGACCCCAGCCCATTTACAGACTCCAGCATATATTCAGACTCCAGCTCATTTTCATACTCCACCCTATATTGACTCCAGTCCATTTTCAGACTCTGCCTCATTTTCAGACCCAAACACATATTCAGACTCCAGCCAATTTTTAGACTCCAGTCCATTTCCCGTCTCCAGCCCATTTTAGACTTGAGCTTATTTTCAGACTCTAGCCCATGATCAGTCCCCAGTCCCTTTTCAAACTCCAGCCCATTTTCACACTACTGTTCATATGCGGACTCCAGCCCATTTTCAGACTCCTGTCCATTTTAAGACCTCAGCCTATTTTCAGACCCCCGCCCATTTTTGGATCCTAGTCCATTTTCAAACTCCAGATCATTTTCAGACTCCAGCATATATTCAGACTCTAGTCCATATGAAGACAGCCCATAAACAGACACCATTCGATTTTCAGACACCAGCCCATATTCAGATTCCAGTCCATTTTCAGAATCCAGCCCATTTTCCGACCCAAACCCATTTTCAGACCCCAGGCCATTTTCAGATTTCAGCATATATTCAGACTCCAGCTCATTTTCAGACTCCACCCTAATATTCCAGGGGCTCCATCCCCATTTTTCGGACCAGTCCATTTTCAGACTCCAGCTCAGTTTTCAGAACCCAAGCCCATTTTCCAGACCCTCCAGCCAATTTTTAGACTTCCAGTCCATTTCAGTCTCCAGTCCATTTTAGACTCCAGTCCATTTTCAGAATCCAGTCCATTTTCAGACTCCAGTCCATATTCAGACCCTAGCCAATTTTTCAGACCCCATCACACTTGCAGACTCAATTCCATATTCAGACTTCAACCCATATTCAGACTCCACCCTATTTTCAGACCCAAGCCCATTTACATTCACTAGTCCTTTCTAAGACTCCAACCTATTTTAAGACTCTGGCACATTTTCAGACTCCAGCCCAATTTCAGACACCATCACATTTTCAAGTTTTCAGATTCTGGCCCATTTTCAGACTCCAACCCATATTCAGACTCCAGCCCATTTTCAGACCCCAGACCATTTTTAGACTTCAACCCATTGTCAGACTCCAGCCGATATTGAGATTTCAGCCCATTTTCAGACTGCCGCCTATTTTCAGACTGCTGTCCATATTCAGACTCTAGCCCATTTTCAGACTACTGTCCATTTTCATACTCCAGCCCATTTTCTGTCACCAGTCCTTTTTCAGACTCCAGCCCATATTCATACTCCAGCCCATTTCCAGACTTCAGCCAATTTACAGATTCCAGCCCATTTTCAGACTCCAGCCCATATTCAGACCCCAGCCCATTTTCAGTCCAGGGTCATTTTCAGAATCCAGCCCAATTTCAGACTGCAACCCGTTTTCAGATCCCAGCCCATTTTCAGTACCTAGTCCTTTTTCAGACTCTAGCCCATTTTAAGACTCCAGCCCATATTCAGACCTCAAACCATATCAGACTCCAGCCTATTTTCAGACCCCAGTCCATTTGCAATCCCGTCCTTTTTCTGATTCTGGCCCATTTTCAGACTCCAACCCTATTCAGACTCCAGCCTATTTTCAGACCCACACCCATTTTCAGACTACATCCCATATTCAGACTCTGGAAAATTTTCAGACTCCAGTCCATTTTCAGACCCAAGCTCATTTTCAGTCCCCAGCCCTTTTTCAGCCTCCAGCCATTATCACACACCAGCCCATTTTCAGATTCCAGCCTATTTTCAGACTCAGCTCATATTCAGACTGCAGCCCATTTTCAGACCCAAGCCATTTTAAGACTCCAGCCCATATTCAGACTCCAGCCCATTTTCAGACTCCAGCCCATTTTCAGACCCCAGCCCATTTTCAAACCCCAGCCCATTTTCAGTCCACAGTCCTTTTTCAGATTCCGGCCCATTTTCAGACTCCACCCTATATTCACACTCCAGCCCATTTTCAGACCCCAGCCCATTTTCAAACCCCAGACCATATTCAGACTTCAGCCAATTTTCTGACTCCAGACCATAATCAGATTCCAGCTAATTCTCAGATTCCAGCCATATTCAGACTCCAGGCCATTTTCAGACTCCAGTCCATATTCAGACCAGTCCATTTTCACACTACAGCCGATATTTAGACCACAGCCCATTTTCAGACTCCAGCCATTTTCAGACCCCAGCCCTTTTTCAGACACCAGCCCATTTTCAGACTCCAGCCCATTTTCACTCTCCAGTCACTTTTAAGACTCCAGCCCATTTTCAAACTCCAGCCCATTTTCAAACTCCAGCCCATTTTCAGACTCCAGCCCATAATCAGACTCCAGTCAATTTTATGACTCCAATCCCATTTTCAGACCAAAGCCCATTTTTAGACTGCAGGCCATTTTAATACTGCAGTCCATTTCAAGACTCCAGACCATATTCAGACTCAAACCCATTTTGAGACTCCAGTCCATTTTCAGACCCCAACCCATTTTCAATCCTCCATCCAGTTTTAAGACCCCAGCCCATTTTCAGACTCCAGCATATATTCAAACTCCAGCTCATTTTCAGACTCCACCCTACATTCAGACTCCAGCCCATTTTCAGACTCCAGTCCATTTTCAGACTCCACCTCTTTTTCAGACCCAAACTAATATTCAGACTCCAACTAATTTTTAGACTTCAGTCCATTTCCAGTCTCCAGCCCATTTAAGACTTCAGCTTATTTTCAGACTCTAGCCCATGATCAGTCACCGGTCCCTTTTCAGACTCCAGCCCATTTTCAGACAACAGCTCATATGCAGACTCCAACCCAATATCAGCCTCCTGTCCATTTTAGGACCTCAGCCTATTTTCAGACTGCAGCCCATTCTTATATCTCAGTCCATTTTCAGACTCCAGGACATTTACAGAATCCCGCCAATTTTAAGACACAAGCCCATTTTCGGACTCCAGTTCATTTTCAGACTCCAGTCCATTTGGAGACTCCAGCCCATAAACAGACACCAGTCCATTTTCAGACACCAACCCATATTCAGACTCCAGTCCATTTTCAGAATCCAGCCCATTTTCAGACCCAAACCCATTTTCAGTCCTCCATCCATTTTCAGACCCAGCCCATATTCAGACTCCAGCATATATTCAGACTCCAGCTCATTTTCAGACTCCATCCTATATTCAGACTCCAGCCCATTTCAGACCAGTCCATTTTCTGTCTCCAGCTCATTTTCAGACCCAAGCCCATTTTCAGACTCCAGCCAATTTTTAAGATTCCAGTCCATTTTAAGTCTCCAGTCCATTTTAGACTCCAACCCATTATCAGACTCCAGTCCATTTTAAGACTTCAGGCCATTTTCAGACCCTAGCCCATTTTCAGACCCTATCACACTTGCAGACTCAATCCCATATTCAGACCACAGCCCATTTTCATTCCCTAGTCCTTTCTCAGACTCCAGCCTATTTTATGACTGCAGCCCATATCATACTCCAGCCCATTTTCAGAATCCAGCCCATTTTCAGACCTCATTCCATTTTCAAATCTTTTTCAGATTCTGAGCCATTTTCAGACTCCAACCCATATTCAAACTCCAGCCCATTTTCAGAAACCAGACCATTTTTAGACTCCAACCCATTGTCAGACTCCAGCCGATAACGAGATTTCAGCCCATTTTCAGACTGCAGCCTATTTTCAGACTGCTGCCCATATTCAGACTCTAGCCCATTTTCAGACTCAAGTCCATTTTCATACTCCAGCCCATTTTCAGTAACTAGTCATTTTTCAGACTCCAGCCCATTTTAAAACTCCAGCCCATATTCACACTCCAAACAATATCAGACGCCAGCCCATTTTCAGATCCCAGCCCATTTGCAGTCCCCAGTCCTTTTCTGATTCCGGCCAATTTTCAGACTCTAGCCCATATTCCCACTCGAGCCAATTTTCAGATCCCAGCCCATTTTCAGACCCCAGTTCATTTTCAGATAGAGCCCATATTCAGACTCTGGAACATTTTCAAACTCCAGTCCATTTTCAGACCCAAGCTCATTTTCAGTCACCAACCCTTTATCAAACTCCACCCATTATCACACTCCAGTTCATATTCAGGCTGCAGCCCATTTTCATACCCAAGCCATTTTCAGTCCTTTGCCTTTTTTCAGACTCCAGCCCATATCAGACCTCAGCCCATTTTCAGACACCACCCCATTTTCAGTCACAGTCCTTTTTCAGATTCCAGCCCATTTTCAGACTCCACCCTATATTCATACTCCAGCCCATTTTCAGACACCAGCCTATTTTAAGATCCCAGACCATATTCAGACTCCAGCCCATAATCACATTCGAGCAAATTCTCAGACTCCAGCCATTTTTAGACTCCAGATAATTTCAAACTCCAGTCCATATTCAGACCACTCCATTTTCATACTGCAGCAGATATTTAGACCACATCCCATTTTCAGACTCCTGCCCTTTTCAGACCCCAGCCCATTTTCAGACACCAGCCCATTTTCAGTCCCGAGTCCTTTTTTAGACTCCAGCCCATTCTCAAACCCCAGCCCATTTCAAGTCCCCAATTTTCAGACCCTAGCCCATTTTGAAACCCTAGGCCATTTTCAGACCCCAGCCCATTTTAAGGCTCCAGTCCTATTCAGACTCCAGCCCATTTTTAGACCCATGCCCATATTCAGTCACCAGTCCATTTCCAGACTTCAGCCCATTTTCAGACCCCAACCCATGTTCAGTCTCCAGTCCCTTTTAAGACTCCAGTCCATTTTCAAACTCAAGCCCATTTTCAGACTGCAGCCCATAATCAGACTCCAGTCCATTTATGACTCCAATCCCATTTTCAGACCAAATCCTATTTTTAGACTGCAGGCCATTTTAAGACTCCAGCCCATTTCAAGACTCCAGCCCATATTCAGACTCAAACCCATTTTCAGACTCCAGCCAGTTTTCAGTCCCCAGTTCTTTTTCAGACTCCAGCCCATTTTCAAACTACGCCCATTTTCATACCTCAGCCAATTTTCAAATTCCAATGCTTTTTCAGACTCCAGCCAATTTTCATAGCATCCCATTTCAGACTCCAGCCCATATTCAGACTTCAGGCCATTTCCAGACCACAGCCCATTTTCAGACCCTAGACCATTTTCAGACTTCAGCCCATATTCAGACTCCAGTCCATTTTCAGACCTCAGACCGTTTTCAGACTCCAGCCCATATTCAGACCCTAGACCATTTTCCGACTTCAGCCCATATTCAGACTCCTGCCCATTTTCAGACTCCAGTCCATTTTCAGACCTCAGCCCATTTTCAGACCCCATTCCATTTTCAAATCTTTTTCAGATTCTGAGCCATTTTCAGACTCCAACCCATATTCAGACTCCAGCCCATTTTCAGACCCCAGACCATTTATAGACTCCAACCCATTGTCAGACTCCAGCCAATATTGAGATTTCAGCCCATTTTCAAACTGCAGCCTATTTTCAGACTGCTGCCCATATTCAGACTCTAGCCCATTTTCAGACTCCAGTCCATTTTCATACTCCAGCCATTTCCAGACTCCAGCCGATTTTCAGATTCCAGCACATTTTCAGACTTCAGCCCATATTCAGACTCCTGTCCATTTTCAGACTCCAGTCCATTTTCAGACCTCAGCCCATTTTCAGACCCCGTTCCATTTTCAAATCTTTTTCAGATTCTGAGCCATTTTCAGACTCCAATCCATATTCAGAGTATAGCCCATTTTAAGACCCCGGACCATTTTTAGACTCCAACTTATTGTCAAACTCCAGCCAATATTGATATTTCAGCCCATTTTCAGACTGCAGCCTATTTTCAGACTGCTGCCCATATTCAAACTCTAGCCCATTTTCAGACTCCAGTCCATTTCATACTCCAGCCCATTTTCAGTCACCAGTCCTTTTTCAGACTCCAGCCCATATTCATACTCCAGCCCATTTCCAGACTCCAGCCGATTTTCAGATTCCAGCCCATTTTCAGACTGCAACCCATTTTCAGACCCCAACTAATTTTCAGTACCTAGTCCTTTTTCAGACTCCAGCCCATTTTAAGACTCCACCCCATATTCAGACTCCAAACCATATCACACCCCAGCCCATTTTCAGACCCCAGCCCATTAGCATTCCCCAGTCCTTTTTTTCTAATTTAAGCCCATTTTCAGACTCCAGCCCATATTCAGACTCCAGCCCATTTTCAGACCCCAGTTCTCATTTTCAG
Source organism: Macrobrachium nipponense (assembly GCF_015104395.2). Taxonomy (NCBI): domain Eukaryota; kingdom Metazoa; phylum Arthropoda; class Malacostraca; order Decapoda; family Palaemonidae; genus Macrobrachium; species Macrobrachium nipponense. The sequence continues at coordinate 66,763,721 of NC_087209.1, forward strand.
ACTACAACCCATATTCAGACTCCAGAACATTTTCAGACTCCATTCCATTTTCAGACCCAAGATCATTTTCAGTCCCCAGCCCTTTTTTCAGACTCTAACCATTATCACACTCCAGCCCATTTTCAAACTCCCGCCTATTTTCAGATTCCAGTCCATTTTCTGACTCCAGCTCATATTCAGACTGCAGCCCATTTTCAGACAGAAGCCATTTTCAGACTCCAGCCCATATTCAGACTCCAGCCTATTTTCAGACCCCAGCCCATTTTCAGTCCTTTTTCAGACAACTGCCATATCAGACCTCAGCCCATTTTCAGACCCCACCCCATTTTCAGTCACAGTCCTTTTTCAGATTCAAGCCCATTATCAGACTCCACCATATATTCATACTCCAGCCCATTTTCAAACCCCAGCCCATTTTAAGACCCTAGACCATATTCAGAATTCAGCTGATTTTATGACTCCAGCCCATAATCAGATTCCATTCAATTCTCAGACTCCAGCCATTTTCACAATCCAGGCCATTTTCAGACTCCAGTCCATGTTCAGACCACTCCATTTTCATACTCCAGTCGATATTTAGACCACAGCCCATTTTCAGACTCCAGCCATTTTCAGACCCAAGACCATTTTACAGACACCAGCCCATTTTCAGTCCCAAGTCCTTTTTTAGACTCCAGCCCATTCCCAGACCCCAGTCCATTTTCAATCCCCCATTTTCAGACCCTAGCCCATTTTGAAAGCCAAGCCCATTTTTAGACCCCAGCCCATTTTAAAGCTCCAGTCCATATTCAGACTCCAGCACCATTTTCAGAGGCCAGCCCATTATCAGTCACCAGTACTTTTGCAAACCCCAGCCCATTTTCAGACTCCAGACCATTTTCAGTCTCCAGTCCCTTTTCAGACTACAGCCCATTTTCAAATTCCTGCCCATTTTCAGACTGCAGCCCATATTCAGACTCCAGTCCATTTCATGACTCCAATCCCATTTTCAGACCAAAGCCCATTTTTAGACCGCAGGCCACTTAAAGACTCCAGCCCATTTCAAGACTCCAACCCATATTCAGACTCCAGCCCATTTTCAGACTCCAGCCCATTTTCATACCTAAGCCAATTTTCAAATTCCAGCACATTTTCAGACTCCAGCCAATTTTCAGACCATCCCATTTCAGACTCCAGCCCATATTCAGACTCCAGTGCATTCGCAGACCACAGCCCATTTCCAGACCACAGCCCATTTTAATACTTCAGCCCATATGCAGACTCCTGCCCATTTTCAGACTCCAGTCCACTTTCAGACCTCAGCCCATTTTAGGACTCCAGCCAATATTCAGAGTCCCACTCATTTTCAGACCCCACCCATTTTCAGTACCCAATAATTTTTCACACCAGCGCTTTTTTAGATTCCACCCTATATTCAGACTTGAACCCATTTAAAGACTCCAGCCCATTTTCAGACTCCAACCCTTTTTAAGAAAACCCTATTTTCAGACTCCAGCCCATTTTCAGTCTCCAACATATATTCAGACTTCAGTCAGTCCACTTGAAGACTCCAGCCCATAAACAGACACCAGTCCATTTTCAGAATCCAGCCCATTTTCAGACCCCTGCCCATTTTCAGTCCTCCATCCATTTTCAGACACCAGCCCATTTTCAAACTCCAGCATATATTCAGACTCCAGCACATTTTCAAACTCCACCCTATACTCAGACTCCAGCCCATTTTCAGACCAGTCCATTTTCAGACTCCACCTCATTTTCAGACCCAAACCCATATTCAGACTCCAGAAATTTTTTGACTCCAGTCCATTTCCAGTCTCCAGCAAATTTTAGACTTCAGCCCATTTTAAGTGTCCAGCACATGATCAGTCCCCAGTCCTTTTTCAGACTCCAGCCCATTTCAGACTCCTGTCCATTCTCAGACCCAAGCCTATTTTCAGACCCCAGCCCATTTTTTATCCCTGCCCATTTTCAGACTCCCGCCCATTTTAAGACACAAACCCATTTCCAGACTACAGTCCGTTTTCAGACTCCAGCACATATTCAGACTCCAGTCCATTTGAAGACTCCAGCCCATAAACAGACACCAGTCCATTTTCAGACAACAGCCCATATTAAGACTCCGGTCCATTTTTAGATCCCAGCCCATTTTCAGGCACAAACCCATTTTCAGTCCTCCGTCCATTTTCTGACTCCAACCCACTTTCATAATCCAGCATATATTCAGACTCCAGCTCATTTTCAGACTATAGCCCATATTCAGACTAGAACATTTTCATACTCCAATCCATTTTCAGACCCAAGCTCATTTTCAGTCCCCAGCTCTTTTTCAGACTCCAGTCATTTTCACAAACCAGCCCATTTTCAAACTCCAGCCCATTTTCAGATTCCAGCCTATTTTCAGACTTCAGCTCATATTCAGACTGCACCCCATTTTCAGACCCAAGCAATTTCCAGACTCCAGCCCATATTAACACTCCAGCCTATTTTCAGACCCCAGCCCATTTTCAGTCCTTAGTCCTTTTTCAGACTCCAGCCCATATCAGACCTCAGCCCATTTTCAGACCCCATCCCATTTTCAGTACACAGTCCTTTTTCAGATTCCGACCCATTTTCAGACTCCACCCTATATTCATACTCCAGCCCATTTTCCGACCTCAGACCATTTTTAGACCACAGACCATATTCCGACTTCAGCCAATTTTCAGACACCAGCCCATAATAAGATTCCAGCTAATACTCATATTCCAGCCATATTCAGACTCTAGGCCATTTTCAGACTCCAGTCCATATTCAGACCAGTCCATTTTCACACTCCAGCCGATATTTAGACCACAATCCATTTTCAGACTCCAGCCATTTTAAGACCCAAGCCCATTTTCAGACACCAGCCCATTTTCAGTCCCAAGTCCTTTTTTAGATTCCAACCCATTCTCAGACCCCAGCCCATTTTCACTCCCCCATTTTCAGACCCTAGGCCATTTTGAAACCCCAGGCCATTTTCAGACCCCAACCCATTTTAAGGCACCAGTCCATAATCAGACTCCAGCCCATTTTCAGACTACAGCCCATTTTGTCACCAGTCCTTTTGCAAACTCCAGACAATTTTCAGACTCCAGCCCATGTTCAGTCTCCAGTCCCTTTTAAGACACCATCCCATTTTCAAACTTCAGCCCATTTTCAGACTGCAGCCCATAATCAGACTCCAGTCCATTTAATGAATCCAATCCCATTTTCAGACCATAGCCCATTTTTAGACTGAACGCGATTTTGAGACTCCAGCCCATTTTCAGACCCTAACCCATTTTCAGTCCTCCATCCATATTCAGACTCCAGCCCATTTTCAGTCCTCCCTCCATTTTCAGACCCCAGCCCATTTTCAGACTCCAGCATATATTCAGACTCCAGCTCATTTTCACACTCCACCATATATTGACTCCAGTCCAATTTCAGACTCCACCTCATTTTCAGACCTAAACACATATTCAGACTCGAGCATATTTGTAGACTCCAATCCATTTCCCGTCTCCAGCCCATTTTAGACTTGAGCTTATTTTCAGACTCTAGCCCATGATCAGTCCCCAGTCCCTTTTCAAACTCCAGCCCATTTTCACACTACTGTTCATATGCCGACTCCAGCCCATTTTCAGACTCCTGTCCATTTTAAGACCTCAGCCTATTTTCAGACCCCAGCCCATTTTTAGATCCTAGTCCATTTTCAAACTCCAGATCATTTTCAGACTCCAGCATATATTCAGACTCCAGTCCATTTGAAGACTCCAGCCCATAAACAGACACCAGTCCATTTTCAGACACCAGCCCATATTCAGATTCCAGTCCATTTTCAGAATCCAGCCCATTTTCAGACCCAAACCCATTTTCAGACCCCAGCCCATTTTCAGATTTCAGCATATATTCAGACTCCAGCTCATTTTCAGACTCCACCCTATATTCAGACTCCAGCCCATTTTCGGACCAGTCCATTTTCAGACTCCAGCTCATTTTCAGACCCAAGCCCATTTTCACACTCCAGCCAATTTTTAGACTCCAGTCCATTTTCAGTCTCCAGTCCATTTTAGACTCCAGCCCATTTTCAGACTCCAGTCTATTTTCAGACTCCAGGCCATATTCAGACCCTAGCCCATTTTCAGACCCTATCACACTTGCAGACTCAATCCCATATTCAGACTCCAACCCATATTCAGACTCCACCCTATTTTCAGACCCAAGCCCATTTTCATTCACTAGTCCTTTCTCAGACTCCTGCCCATTTTAAGACTCCAGCACATTTTCAGACTCCAGCCCATTTTCATGTTTTCAAATTCTGGCCCATTTTCAGACTCCAGCCCATATTCAGACTCCAGCCCATTTTCAGACCCCAGACCATTTTTAGACTTCAACCCATTATCAGACTCCAGCCGATATTGAGATTTCAGCCCATTTTCAGACTGCAGCCTATTTTCAGACTGCTGCCCATATTCAGACTCTAGCCCATTTTCAGACTTGAGTCCATTTTCATACTCCAGCCCATTTTCAGTCACCAGTCCTTTTTCAGACTCCAGCCCATATTCATACTCCAGCCCATTTCCAGACTTCAGCCAATTTTCAGATTCCAGCCCCTTTTCAGACTCCAGCCCATATTCAGACCCCAGCCCATTTTAAGTCCAGGGTCATTTTCAGAATCCAGCCCAATTTCAGACCGCAACCCGTTTTCAGATCCCAGCCCATTTTCAGTACCTAGTCCTTTTTCAGACTCTAGCCCATTTTAAGACTCCAGCCCATATTCAGACTCCAAACCATATCAGACTCCAGCCTATTTTCAGACCCCAGTCCATTTGCAATCCCCAGTCCTTTTTCTGATTCCGGCCCATTTTCAGACTCCAACTCATATTCAGACTCCAGCCAATTTTCAGACCCCAACCCATTTTCAGACTACACCCCATATTCAGATTCTGGAACATTTTCAGACTCCAGTCCATTTTCAGACCCAAGCTAATTTTCAGACTCAAGTCCATTTTCATACTCCAGCCCATTTTCAGTACCTAGTCCTTTTTCAGACTCCAGCCCATTTTAAGACTCCAGCCCATATTCACACTCCAAAAAATATCAGACACCGGCCCATATTCAGACCCCTGTCCATTTGCAGTCCCCAGTAATTTTTCTGATTCTGGCCAATTTTCAGACTCCAGCCCATATTCAGACTCCAGCCAATTTTCAGATCCCAGCCCATTTTCAGACACCAGTTCATTTTCAGACTAGAGCCCATATTTAGACTCTGGAACATTTTCAGACTCCTGTCCATTTTCAGACCCAAGCTCATTTTCAGTCCCCAGCCCTTTTTCAGACTCCAACCATTATCACACTTCAGCCCATTTTAAGAACTCCAAAAAATTACAGATTCCAGCCCATTTTCAGACTCCAGCTCATATTCAGACTGCAGCCCATTTTCAGACCCAAGCCATTTTCAGACTCCAGCCCATATTCAGACTCCAGCCCATTTTCAGACCCCAGCCCATTTTCAGTCCTTTGTCTTTTTCAGACTCCAGCCCATATCAGACCTCAGCCCATTTTCAAACCCCAGCCCATTTTCAGTCACAGCCCTTTTTCAGATTCCGGCCCATTTTCAGACTCCACCCTATATTCATACTCCAGCCCATTTTCAGACCCCAGCCCATTTTCAGATCCCAGACCATATTCAGACTTCAGCTGATTTTCAGACTCCAGCCCATAATGACATTCCAGCCAATTCTCAGACTCCAGCCATTTTCAAACTCCAGACAATTTTCAGACTCCAGTCCATATTCAGACCACTCCATTTTCATACTGCAGCAGATATTTAGACCACATTCCATTTTCAGACTCCAGCCCTTTTCAGACCCCAGCCCATTTTCAGACACCAGCCCATTTTCAGTCCCGAGTCCTTTTTTAGACTCCAGCCCATTCTCAGACCCCAGCCCATTTCCAGTCCCCCATTTTCAGACCTAGCCCATTTTTAAACCCTAGGCTATTTTCAGACCCCAGCCCATTTTAAGGCTCCAGTCCTATTCAGACTCCAGCCCTTTTAGACCCACATTCATATTCAGTCACCATCCTTTCCAGACTTCAGCCAATTTTCAGACCCCAGCCCATGTTCAGTCTCCAGTCCCTTTTAAGACTCCAGCCCATTTTCAAACCCCAGCCCATTTTCAAACTGCAGCCCATAATCAGACTCCAGTCCATTTTATGACTCCAATCCCATTTTCAGACCAAATCCTATTTTTAGACTGCAGGCCATTTTAAGACTCCAGCCCATTTCAAGACTCCAGCCCATATTCAGACTCAAACCCATTTTCAGACTCCAGCCAGTTTTCAGTCCCCAGTTCTTTTTCAGACTCCAGCCCATTTTCAACCTCAGCCCATTTTCATACAACAGCCAATTTTCAAATTCCAACGCATTTTCAGACTCCAGCCAATTTTCATAGCATCCCATTTCAGACTTCAGGCCATTTCCTGACCACAGCCCATTTTCAGACCCTAGACCATTTTCAGACTTCAGCCATTATTCAGACTCCTGCCAATTTTCAGACTCCAGTCCATTTTCAGACCTCAGACCGTTTTCAGACTCCAACGCATATTCAGACCCTAGACCATTTTCTGACTTCAGCCCATATTCAGACTCCTGCCCATTTTCAGACTTCAGTCCATTTTCAGACCTCAGCCCATTTTCAGACCCCATTCCATTTTCAAATCTTTTTCAGATTCTGAGCCATTTTCAGACTCCAGCCCATTTTCAGACCCCAGACCATTTATAGACTACAACCCATTGTCAGACTCCAGCCAATATTGAGATTTCAGCCCATTTTCAGACTGCAGCCTATTTTCAAACTGCTGCCCATATTCAGACTCTAGCTCATTTTCAGACTCCAGTCCATTTTCATACTCCAGCACATTTTCAGACTTCAGCCTATATTCAGACTCCTGTCCATTTTCAGGCTCCAGTCCATTTTCAGACCTCAGCCCATTTTCAGACGCCATTCCATTTTTAAATCTTTCAGATTCTGAGCCATTTTCAGACTCCAACCCATATTCACTCTCCATCCCATTTTCAGACCCCAGACCATTTTTAGACTCCAACCCCTTGTCAGACTCCAGCCAATATTGAGATTTCAGCCCATTTTCAGACTGCTGCCCATATTCAAACTCTAGCCCATTTTCAGACTCCAGTCCATTTATATACTCCAGCCCATTTTCAGTCACCAGTCCTTTTTCACACTCCAGCCCATATTCATACTCCAGCCCATTTCCTGACTCCAGCCGATTTTCAGATTCCAGCCCATTTTCAGAATGCAACCCATTTTCAGACCCCAACTAATTTTCAGTGCCTAGTTCTTTTCCAGACTCCAGCCCATTTTAAGACTCCACCTCATATTCAGACTCCAAACCATATCACACCCCAGCCCATTTTCAGACCCCAGCCCATTAGCATTCCCAGTCCTTCTTTCTAACTTAAGCCCATTTTCTGACTCCAGCCCATATTTAGACTCCAGCCCATTTTCAGACACCAGTTCATTTTCAGACTACAGCCCATATTTAGACTCCGGAACATTTTCGGACCCTAGTCAATTTTCAGACCTAAGTTCATTTTAAGTCCCCAGCCCTTTTTCAGACTCCACCCATTATCACACTCCAGCCCATTTTCAAACTCCAGCCCATTTTCAGATTACAGTCTATTTTCAGACTCCAACTCATATTCAGACTGCAGCCCATTTTCAGACCCAAGCCATTTTCAGACTCCAGCACATATTCAGACTCCGGCCTATTTTCAGACCAGCCCATTTTCAGACCCCAGCCCATTTTCAATCACAGTCCTTTTTCAGATTCTGGCCCATTTTCAGACTCCACCATATATTCATACTCCAGCCTATTTTCAGACCTCAGCCCATTTTAAGACCCCAGACCATATTCAGAATTCAGCCAATTTTCAGACTCCAGCCAATTCTCACCTTCCAGCCATTTTCAGAATCAAGGCGATTTTCAGACTCCAGTCCATATTCAGACCACTCATTTTTCATACTCCAGCCATTTTCAGACCCAAGACCATTTTCAGACACCAGCCCATTTTCAGTCCCAAGTCCATTATTAGACTCCAGCCCATTCCCAGACCCCAGCCCATTTTCAATCCCCCATTTTCAGACCCTAGTCCATTTTGAAACCCTAGCCCATTTTTAGACCCCAGCCCATTTTAAGGCTCCAGATCATATTCAGACTCCAGCACCATTTTCAGACTCCAGTCCATTATCAGTCACCAGTCCTTTTGCAAACCTCAGCCCATTTTCAGTCTCCAGTCCCTCTTAAGACTACAGCCCATTTTCAAACTCCTGGCGTGTCTAGCAGATTCGCAATACGATGAGGTAGCAGGAAGGGAACTGGCATTTCTCATCTATGAAATCAGCAACAGTCCTAACCAAAAGATACAAAAGCATTCATAGATATATTAGAAGGATATAATCCTTCAAACTGGAACAAAATCTAATGAAAACATCTTGAAAATAATTGAAGAAGTTCCAAATAAAATCCAAGTGGTCAAGAGACTCATAAAGAAAATATACATAAACCAACATATTCCGACAAAGAAAATGAATAAGGTGAATCTTGTGAATATCCTAACTGATGCATTAGGAAAAAGAATGCCAAAAAGCATGCAAACTGTGTAAGGTTTGGTTATAGCATAGTCAATCCACAAAACCTAATCAGAAAAGTGCTGCATGCAACATTCCGACCCATCCACAGTGTGCTGAGGTAATACAAGATTTGAGAAAAGATACAAGAATTTTTGTTCAACATGTCTATCATGGATAGACAATGTTATTAAATCAAGATTGAATGTACAAATAGTTGAGGATGAAGAAGAAGAGGAAGAGGAAGGAAGAAGAAGAAAAAAGAAAAGAAGAAGAGGAAACGGAAGAGAAGTAAACAAAAATGAAATGACAGAAAAAAATAAGGAAAACAAAGAACAAGATAAAAGTATGGATGCAGAGATATCATTGATACTACATATGAGGCAATAAAGCAGCATACCTACGAAGAAATAAATTACGATATGACAACAGAAAAGCAAATCCCGAAGAGGCTCTACCCAGATCTATACAATGACGGGAAAGAGGAGAAAAAAAATTAGACAAGAAAGACAAAATCTGCAACCTTTTGAAAAGAGGGAATTGCAGATTTGGAGAAAGATGTTACTACAAACATCCTAAGATGTCAAAACTATGAAATATATGGTAAATGTGCATACTTAGATGGATATGGAGATGATTGCAGAGATCTGCATCCAAAAATATGTAAAACCTAAAAGAAGGAAAAGGATGTAAGTTCGACAAAAAATGCAAATATATGCACCCTGTAGCCATGAATCATAATCAAATAAATAACCAACCAAGTAATAAAATCCAAAATAAGAAAGAAACAAATAAAGAGAGAAATCAAGAATATCAGGTAAAAGAGAAAAGCAAACCACCAATGAGATATGCAGAGGTGTCAGCAAAAAATTTCAAAGCATCAGCTCCGATCATTCGAAATTCTACTCAAGAGTTAATAAACTGTATTTATTATGCAAGAGGATATTGCAGAAACGGAGAAAATTGAAAATGCAGATTCAGACACAAAATGAATAATTATGATGAAGGAAGATCAAATATTATGGAAAAGTTGGATTTTTTAATGTCAGAATTTCTGGAAAAATGAAAAAAAAGAACAACATACCAGAACAGGAAAGAGACATGGGAAAATCCTTTTATTACTACCAGATATTAAATGAAGGAGGAAAACACGCAAACCATCATAGTGATGAATGCGCAGGGTTCTTTAGTTACGAGTAACTCAAAAACGAAAAATAGAGTACTAGAAGAACTAACCCAAACATGAAAAGAAAATACGATATAATGTTAATAACCGTGAAACCTGGTATATCCCAAGAGACTGGGAAGTGATGATCATAAACCGGGTTCCAAACTTATAGATCAGATAGAAAAAATAGGAATCAAGGGGGGAACCGCAATATATGGGAAGACAAAAAACAGGGAGGAAAAAATAAAAATATATGAGAAATATAGTTAAACTCAGAATGTGAACTAATAGCGGTTAGAATTTGAATCTGAAACTTGATGAACATAGTAATGATATAGACCTCCAATAATACTAAAGAGTTTGACTTAATAATTGAAAAAATTGGATGATATATGTAGAAATCACAAGGACTGGACTATTCTCTATCTGGTGACTTCAACTTTCCTTTCCGTAGAATGGAAAGAACGAATAGGAGATTGTGGTTATTGTACTTATACATATAAAAAAGAGAGTAATAGTAGTGCAGAAGATAAGAGGCAATTGAAAAGCTATTAGATATGCTACTAGAATACAACATTCAACAAATAAATCACCTGCCAACAAGAAACGGAAAATACTTTAGACCTAGTATTTGTGAACGACATGAATTATGTTAAAGAAATAATAGTTTATAATGCAAGAATATTTCAGACCATAATGTCATAGAATTAAACAGTTCATTCCAAAGCAAGTGAAAATAGAGATAAGCAAGAAATGAAAAAGTGGGAAGGATATGGAAAATACAACTTCTACAGTAAAAATATAAAATGGTCAGAAATTAATGAAGAATTAAACAAAGATTGGGATAACATTTTCGTAAGTGATGACAATAAGGGTAAATACGGAGATATATATAAAATATTGGAGAAAAATAGTGGAAAATATATACCGAAGAAGAAAAGTAAAACATCATTCATGCATACCAAGAGACGAAGGATCTTGTTCCAGAAAATCAGAAAGTGGAAAAAAAGGTCTTGCAAAAGAAAAAAATGCATGGAAAGTTATAGAACTAAAAAGTAAGATAGAAAATGCAGAACAAAAGATTATACAATCAAAAGAAAATGAAAAACGGGAACTTGGAAGAAAAAACCCTATTAAATATCAAGCAAAACCCCAAGCTATTATACTCATATGCGAAGAAGATGAATAAAAGAAGAATAGAAATAGGCCCTCTAAGAATTGAAGGGAGATTAACGAATTAAAAAAAAGGAAATTTGCAAACATACTGGCAGAACGATATAAGAGAGAATTCACCCCTAGAAATAGATAATGAAGATAATGATATAGAAGTAAGGGATGAAAAATAGTGAATATTTAGCTGACATAGATATTAATGAAGCTGATATTGTGCAGGCTATTAATGAAATAAAAATGGAGCTGCTGCAGGGCCTGATGGAATTCCTGCTATTTTGTTAAAGAAAGTAGTTACGTTCTATCGCAAAAAGCCACTGAATATATAAGACCAAAGTGTTTAGATACAGGCAAAGATTATAGAGGAGCACAAAATTAAGCATATATTACCCCTACTTTTTCAAAAGGGGATGGACAAGACTAGAGCAAGTAATTATAGGCCTGTGAGTCTAACATCAAACATATGAAAAGTGTATGAAAGCGTAATGAAGAAAAAAATATTATGAAACATTGTTAATAAAAAAATAATTTGTTTAAAAATAAAGGACAACAGGTGGTTCGTACCCGGAAAAAAAAGAAAAAACCCAAACCCAAAAAAACTGTTAGTCCCCCAAACGTGAGAAAACCATATGTTATGAAAAAGCCGGAGAAACATTATTCAAAAAAAATATGAAAAAGCGGTGGGGAAATAAAAAGAAAAACACAGATGTGGTTTATTTAGAGCCAAAAAAGGCTTTTGTATAAAAAGAGACCTTCTTTTTTTTTTTTTTTTTTTTTTTTTTTATCATATATTAGCGAAAGTTTTTTTTTAAAAAATTTTTTTTTTTTTTTTTTTTTTTTTGTTTTTTTTTTTTTTTTTATGGAAAACACAATTTTTTTTTTTATCGTTTTTTGGTTTTTTGTTTTTTTTTTTTTTTTTTTTTTTATATAAGGTTTTAAGGGAAAGATGGTTTTTTTTAAAAGAATTTTTATTTTTTTTTTTTTTCTATTTTTTTTTTTTTTTTTTTTTTTTTTTTCAACAGAAAAAACAGATTTTTTTTTTTTTTTTTTTTATTATGCCAAAACGACTTTTTTGAGATCGTGTTTTTATTTTTAAGTTTTTTCCAATGGATAAAACCGTGTGTTTGCCGCAAGGACGGTGTATGCCTGCGGCAATACTGTTTGTTAATTATGATGAATTTATTGTTGGGGACATAGACAATAATGTGAAGGATTCGGTAGTGAGTAGTTCGCAGTTGGGATGGGACAGAATAAAAGTAGAGAAATTACACTGGATGAAATGATTAGGAAACGCTCACAAAGAGACCTTAACAAAGATATGATTGGGCAGAGGTTAAAGTAGGATTGGTATTTAACCTCTGATAAATTGAATCAATAAATTATGGAGACAGAGAAAGAAAGCTATATGCATATAAGGGACCTAATAATTGAGACCATCACAAAAAATAAGGAAGCAGTAAAGACCTTGGGTGATGTGATGATGAAATGGAAACATGTTATGCAATGCAAAAATGTTAAAACTCTGTTTGGCAAAATGTAAAGCAAAAATGGGAATGTTGTACGGCACTTCAAAACAAGAAAAAGCTGAACACTTTTTTATGATTATGCTTTATAAAAAACATATGTTCGTAGTCCACTTGAATATTGCAATATGATATGGTACCCACACTATCAAAAAGGATATGCACAAATAGAGAGGTAATAAAATGGGCCTTTACAGCTAGAATAGAAGAAGTTAAGGACCTAGACCTACTGGGAAAGACTACAATTCTTTAAAATTATATAGTCTAGAAAGGAGAAAGAAAGAACGCTACATGATAATTCAGGCAGGAAAAAAACAGATAGAAGGAATAGCAGAAAATATCATGGAACTAAAAATAATCAGAAAGAGCAAGCAGGAGGTAGATTAATAGTGCCCAAAACTATACCAGGAAAAATAAGGATAAAAAGCACACAGGACATTAATCCACTACGCACCAGCATCGATAAGCAGCGTCTATCAATGCGTTGCCAGCTCATCTAGGAATTATATTCAGTTGATCGCTGGAGCGCAGATGTGTTTTTTAAGAAAATAAGCTGACAAAAACTAAACTGCATCCCCCAGACCATCCAAGATGGGAAGATGCAAAAATACCGGAAGATGTACTAGCAACTCTCTGGTAGACATTAGAGGGCCTCACACTGAGGGACCTGGGGCAAACCCGGAACGAGATGTTAAGGTCGTAAGGTAAGGTAAGGTCAGACTGCAGCCCATATTCAGATTCCAGTCCATTCATGTCTCCAATCCCATTTCAGACCAAAAGTCATTTTTAGACCGCGGCCAGGCCCAATTTAAAGACTCCAGCCATTTCTAAGGGACTACAACCCATATTCAGACCCTCCCAGCCCATTTTTCAGACTCCAGCCCATTTCATACCTAAGCCAGTTTTCAAATTTCCAGCAAATTTCAGACTCCAGTCCATTTTCCAGGACCATCCCATTTTCAGACTCCAGCCCTTTATATTCAGGATCCAGGTCCATTTGCAGACCACAGCCAATTTTCAGACCACAGCCCCCGTTGGGGCCCCATTTACAGACTTCAGCCCATATCAGACTCCTGCCCCATTTTCAGACTCCAGTCCATTTTTGAGGACTCCAGCCCGTTTTGCAGGGGACTTCCAGCCCCTTTAGGACTCCAGCCCATATTCAGGAGTCCCACTCATTTCAGACCCTACCCATTTTCAGTACCCAATCATTTTCACACTCAGCACTTTTTTAGATTCCAAACCATATATTCAGACTCCAGCTCATTTTCAGACTCCACCAATATTCAGACTCCAGCCATTTTCAGACCAGTCCATTTCAGACTCCATCTCATTCAGACCCAACCCATATTAGACTCCAGACAATTTTTTAGACTCAACTCCATTTCCAGTCTCCAGCCCATTTTTAGACTTCAGTCTCCAGAACATAATCAGTCCCCAGTCCTTTTCAGACTCCAGCCATTTCAGACACCCGGTCCATTTTCAGACCCAAGCCTATTTTGAAACCCTGTCCCATTTTTTAGATCCCTGCCCATTTTTCAGGGGACTCCCACCCATTTTAAGGACACAAGACCATTTCAGACTTCCAGTCCATTTTCAGACTCCAGCATATTCAGACTCCAGTCCCATTGAAGACTCCAGCCCACAGACCACCAGTCCATTTTCAGACACCAGCCAATATTCAGACTCCAGTCCATTTTTAGATCCCCAGCCATTTTCAGACCCAAACCCATACATGCCTCCATCCCATTTCAGACCCCAGCCACTTTCTTAAATCCCAGCATATATTCAGGACTCCCAGCTTATTTTCATACTCCAACGTATATTCAGATTCCAGCCCATTTCAGGACCAGTCTATTTTTCAGGGACTCCAGCACATTTCAGACCCCAAGCCCATTCCCAGACTCCAGCCAATTTTTAGACTCGAGTCCATTTTAGACCCTACCAGCCATTTTCAGGGGGACTCAAGGCCATATTCAGACACTAGCCATTTTCAGACCCCATCGCATTCCAGGGATCATCCCATATTTCAGACTCCAACCCATATTCAGACTCCACCCATATTTTCAGGACCCCAGCCCATTTTCATTCCCTAGACCTTTCTCGGCTCAGGCCTATTTTAAGACTCCACCCCATATTCAGACTCCAGCCCAAATATTTCAGGACCCCAGACCATTTTCAAGTGTTTTTTCAGATTCTGGCTCATTTTCAGACCTTCAAAACCCATATCAAATCTATCAGCCCATTTCAGACCCAAAAAAACATTTTTAGACTCCAAAATCATTGTCAGACTCCAGCTGATATTGAGATTCAGCCCAATTACAGACCGCAGCCCTATTTTCACTGTTGGCCATATTCAAAACTCTCGCCCATTTTCAGACTCCAGGTCCATTTTCATACTCCAGCCCATTTCAGTAAAACCAGTCATTTCTACAGACTCCAGCCCATATTCATACTCCGGTCCATTACAGACTCCAGCCAATTTTCAGATTCCAGCGCATTTTCAGACCCCAGCCCATTAGCATCCCAGTCCTTTCTAATTTAAACCCCATTTTCAGACTCCAGCCCATATTCAGACTCCAGCCATTTTCAGGACCCCAGTTCATTTTCAGACTACAGCCCCCTATTTAGACCGGAAAACCATTTCAGACCCCAGTTTTCAATTTTCAGTCTCCGCCCTTTTTCAGACTCCAACCCCATTATCAACACCCCTCCAGCCCATTTTTCAAATTCCAGCCCATTTTCAGATTCCAGTCTATTTTTCAGACTCCAGCTCATATTCAGCTTTGATCAGCCCATTTTCAGACCCAACGCCCATTTTTCAGAATCAGCCCATATTCAGACTCCAGCCTATTTTCAGACCTCAGCCCATTCTCAGTCTTTTCAGACTACACAAGCTCCATATCAGACCTCAGCCATTCAGGACCCCAAGCCCATTTTTCAGTCACAGTCCTTTTTTCAGATCTGGCCCCTTATTTTCAGTTATCCACCATAATTTCTATTCCAGACTATTTTCAGACTTCAGCCCATTTTAAGACCCCAGACCATATTCAGAATTCAGCAATTTCAGACTCCAGCCAATTCTCACCCTCCAGCCATTTTCAGAATCAAGGCCATTTTCAGACTCCAGTCCATATTCAGACCACTCCATTTTCATACTCCAGCTGATATTTTGACCACAACCCATTTTCAGACTCCAGCCATTTTCAGGGACCCAAGACCATTTTCAGACACCAGTCCATTTCAGTCCCAAAGTCCATTATTAGACTCCAGCCCATTCCAGACCCCCCTGCCCATTTTAAATCCCCCACCTTTTCAGACCCTAGTCCATTTTGAAACCCCCTAGCCCCTTTAGACCCCAGCCCATTTTAAGGCTCCAGATCATATTCAGACCCCAGCACCATTTACAGACTCCAGTCCATTATCAGTCACCAGTCCTTTTGCAAACCCCAGCCCATTTTCAGACTCCAAAAACCATTTTTCAAGTCTCCAGTCCCTTTTAAGACTAAACAGCCCATTTTCAAACTCCTGCCATTTTCAGGACTTTTTTTTTTTGCACTGCCCATATTCAGACTCCAGTCCATTTCTAGACTCCAATCCTATTTTCAGACCAAAAAGCCCATTTTTTAGACCGCAGGCCACTTAAAGACACCAGCCCCCCATTTTTCAAGACTCCAAACCCATATTCAGGACTCCAGCCTATTTTCAGACTCCCAGGCCCATTTTTTCATACCTAAGCCAATTTCAAATTCCAGCACATTTTCAGAAATCCAGCCATTTTAGGACCATCCCATTTTCAGACTCAGCCATATTCAGACTCCAGTCCATTTGCAGACCACAGCCCATTTTCAGACCACAGACCATTTTCAGACCACAGCCCATTTTCAGACTTCAGCCCAATATTCAGACTCATGGCCATTTTCAGACTCAGTCCATTCTGGACCCTCCAGCCCGTTTTCAGACTCCAGCCCATTTAGGTTTACTCCAGCCCATATCAGAGCCCACTCATTTTCAGACCCTCCATTTTCAGTACCCAATCATTTTTCACACTCCAGGCGCTTTTTTAGATCCAACCTATATTCAGACTTCGAAACCCATTTAAAGACTCCAGCCCATTTTCCAGACTCCAACCCTTTTTTTAAGAAAACCCTATTTTCAGGGGACTCTCCAGCCCGTGTTCAGTCTCCAACAGTATATTCAGATTCAGGTCAGTCCACTTGAAGACTCCGCCCCATTAATTAGACACCAGTCCATTTACAGAATCTAGCCCATTTTCAGACCCCTGCCATTTTCTGTCCTCTCTCTATTTTCAGACACATGCCCATTTCAAACTCAAGCAAATATATTTCTAAACTCCTGCCCTCCCATTTTCAGACTCCACCCAATATCAGACCCTCCAGCCAATTTTTCAGACCAGTTTCATTTTTTCAGACTCCCATCTCATTTTCAGACCCAAAACCCCATATTCAGATCCATACAATTTTTTTAGACTCCAGTCATTTCCAGTCTCCATCCCATTTTTTAGACTTCAGTCTCTAACATATGATCAGTCCCAGTCGTTTTCAGACTCCAGCCCAATTTTCAGACTCCGGTTCCATTTTTCAGACCCAAGCCTATTTTGGAAAAAAAACCCCCCGTCCCATTTTTAGATCCCTGCCCATTTTCAGACTCCCGCCCCATTTTAAGACAAAAAGACCATTTTCAAACACCAGTCCATTTCAGGACTCCCCAGCACATATTCAGACTCCAGTCCATTGAAGACTCCCAGCCCATAAACAGACACCCAGGTCCATTTTTCAGACACCAGCCCATATTCAGACTCCAGTCCATTGTAGATCCCAGCCCATTTTCAGACCCAAAAACCCATTACCAGTCCTCCCATCCATTTCGGGGACCCCAGCCCCACTTTCAGACTCCAGCATATATTCAGACTCAAGCTCATTTCAGACTCCAAACGAATTTTTTATATCAGACTCCAGCCCATTTTCAGACCAGTCTATTTGCAGACTCCAACACATTTTCAGAACCAAGCCCATTCCAGACTCCCAGCCAATTTTTAGACTCGAGTCCATTTTAGGACTGCCAGCCCATTTTCAGACTCCAGGCCATATTCAGACCTAGTCCATTTCAGGACCCCATCACATTTGCAGACTCAATCCCATATTCAGACTCCAACCCATATACAGACTCCACCTTATTTCAGACCCCAGCCCATTTTCATTCCCTAAAGCCTTTCTCAGGCTCCAGCCTATTTTAAGACTCCAGCCCATATCAGACTCCAGCCCATATTCAGACCCCAGACCATTTTCAAGTCTTTTCAGATTTCTGGCTCATTTTTCAGACTCCAACACCCATATTTTCACACTACAGCCCATTTCAGACCCACAAAACATTTTTAGACAACTCATTGTCAGACTCCAGCTGATATGAGATTTCAGCCCATTTAAGACTGAAGCCTATTTCACTGTTGCCCACCCAAATTCAAACTTCTCGCCCATTTCAGACTCAGTCCATTTTCATACTCCAGCCCATTTTCAGTCACCAGTCATTTTTCAGGACTCCCAGCCCATATTCATACTCCGGTCCATTTACAGACTCCAGCCAATTTTCAGATTCCAGCCCATTTTCAGACCCCAGCGCATTAGCATTCCCAGTCCTTCTTTCTAATTTAAGCCCATTTTCAGACTCCAGCCCATATTCAGACTCAAGCCCATTTTTCAGACCAAGTTCATTTTCAGGGACTAAAACAGCCCATATTTAGGGACTCCAGAAAAATTTTCAGACCCCAGTCAATTTTCAGACCTAAGTCATTTCAGTCCCCAGCCCTTTTTCAGACTCCACCCATTATCACAATCCAGCCCATTTTCAAACTCCAGGGCCCCATTTTCAGATTCCAGTCTATTTTCCAGACTCCAGCTCATAATTCAGACTGCAGCCCATTTTCAGACCCAAGCCATTTTCAGACTCCAGCACATATTCAGACTCCAGCGTATTTTCAGAGCTCAGCCCATTTTCAGTCTTTTTTCAGACTACAGCTCATATCAGACCTTAGCCCATTTTCAGATCCAGCCCATTTTCAGTCACAGTCCTTTTTCAGATTTTTCTGTCCCATTTTCAGACTCCCCCACAATATATTCATACTTCCAGGGCCTATTTTTCAGACCTCAGCCCATTCAAAAGACCCCAGACCATATTCAGAATTCAGCCAATTTTCAGACTCCAGCCAATTCTCACCCTCCAGCCATTTTCAGAATCAAGGCCATTTTCAGACTCCATATATATTTCAGACCACTCCATTTTCATCTCCCAGCCGTATTATTTAGACCACAGTCCCATTTTCAGACTCCAGCCATTTTCAGACCCAAGACCATTTTCAGACCCCCCAGTCCATTTCCGTCCCAAGTCCATTATTAGACTCCAGCCCATTCCCATTAGGACCCCCATGCCATTTTCAATTCCCCCATTTTCAGACCCTAGTCCATTTTGAAACCCCTAGCCCATTTTTTAGACCCCAGCCCATTTTAAGGCCCTCCAGATCATATTCAGACCCCCAGCACCATTTTACAGACTCCCAGTCCATATCAGTCACCAGCCTCCTTTTGCAAAACCCCAGCCCATTTTCCAGACTCCAAAAATTTTCAAAACATTTTGTCAGTCCCAGTCCCTTTAAGATACAGCCCATTTTCAAAACTCTGCCATTTTCAGGACTGCAGCCCCATATTCAGATCCAGTCCATTTTCAGACTCCAACCCCTATTAGACTCAGACCAGTTTTCAGACTCCAGCCCATTTTCATAACTAAAGTCAATTTTAAAAATGTTCCAGCACATTTTCAGAGGGGGCACCATTTTCAGTCTCCAGTCCCTTTTAAGACTACAGCCCATTTCAAACCTCCTGGCCATTTTCAGACTGCAACCATATTCAGACTCCAGTCCCCCCCATTTTTTTTTTTTTTTCATGACTCCCAATCCCATTTTCAGACCAAAGCCCATTTTAGACCCGCAGGGCACTTAAAGACTCCAGCCCATTCCAAGACTCCAAAACCCTATCAGACTCCAGCTATTTTCAGACTCCAGCCCATTTTCATACTAAGCCAATTTTCAAATTCCAGCGCATTTTCAGACTCCAGTCAATTTTCAGACCATCCCATTTTCAGACTCCAGCCCATATTCAGACTCCAGTCCATTTGCAGACCACAGACCATTTTCAGGACCACCAGCCCATTTTCAGACTTCACTCCATATTCAGACTCATTGCCCATTTCAGACTCCAGTCCATTTTAGACTTAGCCGGTTTTCAGACCTCCAGCCCATTTTCCAGGGAACTTACCAGCCCATATTCAGAGTCCCCACTCATTTTCAGACCTACCCATTTTCAGTACCAATCATTTTTTCACACTCCAGCCCGCTTTTCATTCCACCCATATATTCAGACTCGAACCCATTTAAAAGACTCCAGCCTAATTTTCAGACTCCAAACCCTTTTCAAGAAAACCCTTATTTCAGACTCCAGCCCATTTTCAGTTTCCAACATATATTCAGACTTCAGTCAGTCCACTTTTTGAAGACTCCAGCCCATAAACAGACACCAGTTATTTACAGAACCTCCAGGCCCATTTTCAGACCCCTTGCCATTTTTAGTCCTCTGTTCTATTTTCAGACACAAGCCCATTTTCAAACTCCAGCATATATTCAGATCCAGCTCATTTTCAGACTCACCCAAATCAGACTCCAGCCCATTTTCAGACCCAGTTCCCATTTTTCAGAAAACCCCATTTTCAGACCCTCATCATTTTCAGACCCCAAAACCATATTCAGGGGACTCCAGACAATTTTAGACTCCAGTCCATTCCAGTCTCCAGCCCATTTAGGGACTTCAATCTCCAGCACATGAAACAGTCCCCAGTCCTTTTTCAGACTCCAGCCCATTTTCAGGACTCGGTCATTTCAGACCAAAGCCTAATTTTGAAACCCCGTCCATTTTAAGATCCCTGCCCATTTTCAGACTCCCACCCATTTAAAGGACAAAAGACCATTTTCAGACTTCCAGTCCATTTTCAGACTCCAGCACATATTCAGACTCCAGTCCATTTGAAGACTCAGCCCATAAAACAGACACCAGTCCATTTTCGGACACCAGCCCCATATTCAGACTCCAGTCCATTATTAGATCCCAGCCCATTTTCATACCCAAACCCATTACATGTCCTCATCCATTTTCAGACCCCAGCCCACTTTCAGACTCCAGCATATATTCAGGACTCAAGCTCATTTCAGACTCCAACATATATCAGATCCAGCCCATTTTCAGACCAGTCTATTTTTCAGACTCCAGCATATTTTCAGACCCAAGCCCATTCCAGACCCTCCAGCCAATTTTTTAGGACTCGAGTCCATTTTAGACTCCAGCCCATTTTCAGACTCCAGGCCATATTCAGACCCTAGTCCATTTTCAGACCCATCGCATTTGCAGACTCAATCCCATATCAGACTCCAACCCTATTCAGACTCCACCCTATTTCAGACCCCAGCCATTTTCATTCCCTAGTCCTTTTCTCAGGCTCCAGCCTATTTAAGGACTCCAGCCTTATCAGACCCAGCCCATTTCAGACCCCAGACCATTTCAAGTCTTTTTCAGATTCTGGCTCATTTTTCAAGACCCTCCAACCCTATTCGGATACAGCCCATTTCAGACCCCCAAAAATATTTTTAGACTCCAAATCATTGTCAGGACTCCAGCTGATATTGAGATTTCAGCCCATTTTCAGACCACAGCCTACCACAGTTGCCCCCAAAATTTCAAAACTCTAGTCCATTTTCAGACTCCAGTCCATTTTCATACTCCAGCCCATTTTTCAGTCACCAGTCATTTTTCAGACCCAGCCCATATTCATTCCCCTCCGGTCCATTACAGACTCCAGCCAATTTCAGATTCCAGCCAATTTTCAGACCCAGCCCATTAGCATTTCCCAGTCCTTCATTCTAATTTAAGCCCATTTTCCGACTCCAGCCCATATTCAGACTCCAGCCCTTTTTCAGACCCCAGTTCATTTTCAGACTACAGCCCATATTTAGACTCCGTAACATTTTCAGACCCTAGTCAATTTTCAGACCAAAGTTCATTTTCAGTCCCCAGCCCTTTTTCAGACTCCACCCATTATCACACTCCAGCCCATTTTCAAACTACAGCCCATTTTCAGATTTCAGTCTATTTTCAGACTCCAGCTCATATTCAGACTGCAGCCCATTTTCAGACCCAAGCCATTTTCAGACTCCAGCCCATTTTCATACCTAAGCCAATTTTCAAATTCCAGCACATTTTCAGACTCCAGCCAATTTTCAGACCATCCCATTTTCAGACTCCAGCCCATATTCAGACTCCAGTCCATTTGCAGACCACAGCCCATTTTCAGACCACAGCCCATTTTCAGACTTCAGCCCATATTCAGATCCCTGCCTATTTTCAGACTCCAGTCCATTTTCAGACCTCAACCCGTTTTCAAACTCCAGCCCATTTTAGGACTCCAGCCCATATTCAGAGTCCCACTCATTTTCAGACCCAACCCATTTTCAGTACCCAATCATTTTTCACACTCCAGCGCTTTTTTAGATCCCACCCTATATTCAGACTCGAACCCATTTAAAGACTCCAGCCCATTTTCCGACTCCAACCCTTTTTAAGAAAACCCTATTTTCAGACTCCAGCCCCATTTTTCAGTCTCAACTATATCAGACTTCAGTCAGTCCACTTGAAGACTCCAGCCCATAAACAGACACCAGTCCATTTACAGAATCCAGCCCATTTTCAGACCCCTGCCCATTTTCAGTCCTCTGTCTATTTTCAGACACAAGCCCATTTTCAAACTCCAGCATATATTCAGACTCCAGCTCATTTTCAGACTCCACCCAATATTCAGACTCAAGCCCATTTTCAGACCAGTCCATTTTCAGACTCCATCTCATTTTCAGACCCAAACCCATATTCAGACTCAAGACAATTTTTAGACTCCAGTCCATTTCCAGTCTCCAGCCCATTTTAGACTTCAGTCTCCAGCACATAATCAGTCCCCAGTCCTTTTTCAGACTCCAGCCCATTTTCAGACTCCGGTCCATTTTCAGACCCAAGCCTATTTTGAAACCCCATCCCATTTTCAGATCCCTGCCCATTTTCAGACTCTCGCCCAATTTAAGACACAAGACCATTTTCAGACTCCAGTCCATTTTCAGACTCCAGCACATATTCAGACTCCAGTCCATTTGAAGACTCCAGCCCATAAACAGACACCAGTCCATTTTCAGACACCAGCCCATATTCAGACTCCAGTCCATTTTTAGATCCCAGCCCATTTTCAGACCCAAACCCATTACCAGTCCTCCATCCATTTTCAGACCCCAGCCCACTTTCAGACTCCAGCATATATTCAGACTCCAGCTTATTTTCAGACTCCAACGTATATTCAGACTCCAGCCCATTTTCAGACCAGTCTATTTTCAGACTCAAGCCCATTCTCAGACTCCAGCCAATTTTTAGACTCGAGTCCATTTTAGACTCCAGCCCATTTTCAGACTCCAGGCCATATTCAGACCCTAGTCCATTTTCAGACCCCATCGCATTTGCAGACTCAATCCCATATTCAGACTCCAACCCATATTCAGACTCCACCCTATTTTCAGACCCCAGCCCATTTTCATTCCCTAGTCCTTTCTCAGGCTCCAGCCTATTTTAAGACTCCAGCCCTTATCAGACTCCAGCCCATTTTCAGACCCCAGACCATTTTCAAGTCTTTTTCAGATTCTGGCTCATTTTCAGACTCCAACCCATATTCAGAATACAGCCCATTTTCGGACCCCAAAACATTTTTAGACTCCAACTCATTGTCAGACTCCAGCTGATATTGAGATTTCAGCCCATTTACAGACCGCAGCCTATTTTCACTGTTGCCCATATTCAAACTCTCGCCCATTTTCAGACTCCAGTCCATTTTCATACTCCAGCCCATTTTCAGTCACCAGTCATTTTTCAGACTCCAGCCCATATTCATACTCCGGTCCATTTACAGAATCCAGCCAATTTTCAGATTCCAGCCCATTTTCAGACTCCAGCCCATATTCAGACTCCAGCCCATTTTCAGACTGCAACCCGTGTTCAACACCCCAGCCAATTTTCAGTACCTAGTCCTTTTTCAGACTCCAGCCCATTTTCAGAATCCAGCCCATATTCAGACTCCAAACCATATCAGACTCCAGCCCATTTTCTGACCCCAGCCCATTTGCAGTCCCTAGTCATTTTCTGATTCTGGCCCATTTTCAGACTCCAGCCCATATTCAGACTCCAGCCAATTTTCAGACCCCAGCCCATTTTCAGACCCCAGTTCATTTTCATACTACAGCCCATATTCAGACTCTGGAACATTTTCAGACTTTAGTCCATTTTCAGACCCAAGCTCATTTTCAGTCCCCAGCCCTTTTTCAGACTCCAGCCATTATCACACTCCAACCCATTTTCAGACTCCAGCCCATTTTCAGATTCCAGGCCAATTCACTCCAGCTCATATTCAGACTGCAGCCCATTTTCAGACCCAAGCCATTTTCAGACTCCAGCCCATATTCACACTGCAGTACATTTTCACACCCAAGCCATTTTCAGACTCCAGCCCATATTCAGATTCCAGCCCATTTTCAGACCCAACCCATTTACAGTCCTTAGTCCTTTTTCAGACTACAGCCCATATCAGACCTCAGCCCATTTGAAGACCATAGCCCATTTTCAATCCACAGTCATTTTTCAGAATCCGGCCCATTTTCAGACTCCAACCTATATTCATACTCCAGCCCATTTTCAAACCCATACCCATTTTCAGACCCCACACCATATTCAAACTTCAGCCAATTTTCAGACTTCAGCCCATAATCAGATTCCAGCCAATTCTCAGACTCCAGCCATTTTCAGACTCCAGTCCTTTTTCAGACTCCAGTCCATATTCAGACCAGTCCATTTTCATACTCCTGCCGATATTTAGACCACAGCCCATTTTCTGAGTCCAGCCATTTTCAGACCCCAGCCCATTTTCAGACACCAGCCCATTTTCAATCCCAAATCCTTTTTGAGACTACAGCCCATTCTCAGAACCCAACCCATTTTCAGTCCCCCATTTTCAGATCCTAGCTCATTTTTAAACATCAGACCATTTTAAGGCTCCAGTCCATAGTCAGACTCCAGCCCATTTTCAGACTCCAGCCCATTTTCAGTCACCAGTCCTTTTGCAGACTCCAGCCAATTTTCAGGTTCCAGCCCATTTTCGGTCTCCAGTCCCTTTTAAGACTCCAACCCATTTTCAAACTCCAGCCCATTTTCAGACTGCAGCCCATAATCAGACTCCAGTCCATTTTATGACTCTAATCCCATTTTCAGACCAAAGCCCATTTTTAGATTGTAGGCCATTTTAGGACTCCAGCCCATTTCAAGACTCAAGCCCATATTCAGACTCCAGCCCATTTTCAGTACCCAGCTCTTTTTCAGACTCCAGCCCACTTTCATACCTCAGCTAATTTTCAAATTACAGCACAGACTCCAGCCAATTTTCAGACCATTCCATTTCAGACTCCAGCCCATATTCAGACTCCAGTCCATTTGCAGACCACAGCCCATTTTCAGACCCTAGCCCAATTTCAGACTTCAGCTCATATTCAGATTCCTGCTCATTTTAGGACTCCGGTCTACTTTCAGACCTCAGCCCATTTTCAGACTCCAGCCCATATTCAGAGTCCCACTCATTTTCAGACCACACCCATTTTAAGTACCCAATCGTTTTTTACACTCCAGTCCTTTTTCAGATTCCCCCCTACATACAGACTCAAACCTATTTTCAGACACCAGCCCATTTTAAGACTAGCCCATTTTCAGACTCCAGCCCATTTTCAGACTCCAGCATATGTTCAGACTCCAGTCCATTTGAAGACTCCAGCCCATAAACAGACACAAGTCAATTTTTAGACTCCAGCCCCATTTCAGACTCCAGTTCATTTTCAGAATCCAGCCCATTTTCAGACACCAGCCCATTTTCAGACCCCAGCCCATTTTCAAACCCTGTCCATTTTCAAACTCCAGCATATATTCAGACTCCAGCGCATTTTCAGACTCCACCTCATTTTCAGACCCAAACCCATATTCAGACTCAAGCCCATTTTCAGACTCCAGCTCATTTTCAGACCCAAATCCATTTTCTGACTTCAGCATATATTCAGACTCCAGCTCATTTTCAGACTCCACCCTATATTTAGACTCCAGCCCATTTTCAGACTCCAGTCCATTTTCAGACTGCCTCATTTTCAGATGCAAACCCATATTCAGACTCCAGCCAATTTTTAGACTCCAGTCCATTTCCAGTCTCCAGCCCATTTTAGACTACAGCCCATTGCAGACTCCACCTCATGATCAGTCCCCAGTCCCTTTTCAGACTCCAGCCCATTTTCAGACTACAGCTCATATGCAGACTCTAGCTCATTTTCAGACTCCTGTCAATTTTCAGACCCCAGCCTATTTTCAGACCCAACCCCATTTTTAGATCCCAGTCCATTTTCACACTCCAGCCCATTTTAAGACACAAGCCCATTTTCAGACTCCAGCCCATTTTCAGACTCAGCACATATTCAGACTCCAGTCCATTTGAAGACTCCAGCCCATAAACAGACATCAGTCCATTTTCAGACTCTAGCCCATATTCAGACTCCAGTCCATTTTCAGAATCCAGCCCATTTTCAGACCCCAACCCATTTTCAGTCCTCTGTCCATTTTCAGACCTTAGCCCAATTTTAGACTTCAGCCCATATTCAGACTCCTGCCCATTTTCAGACTCCAGTCCATTTTCAGACCTCAGCCCGTTTTCAGACTCCAGCCCATATTCAGAGTCCCACTCATTTTCAGTACTCAATTGTTTCTTACACTCTAGTCCTTTTTCAGATTCCACCCTATATTCAGACTTGAACCTATTTTCAGACTCCAGCCCATTTTAAGACTCCAGCCCATTTAAAGACTCCAACCCATTTTAAGACTCCAGCCCATTTTAGGACAAGCCCATTTTCAGACTCCAGCCCATTTTCAGACCCAGCATATATTCACACTCCAGTCCATTTGAAGACTCCAGGCAATAAACAGACACCAGTCCATTTTCAGACTCCAGCCCCATTTCAGACTCCAGTCCATTTTCAGAATCCAGTCCATTTTCAGACCCCAGCCCATTTTCAGTCCTCCATCCATTTTCATACCCTGTCCATTTTCAGACTCCATTTTCAGACCCCGTCCATTTTCAGACTCCAGCATATATTCAGACTCCAGCTCATTTTCAGACTCCACCTCATTTTCAGACTCCACTTCATTTTCAGACCCAAACCCATATTCAGACTCCAGCCCATTTTCAGACTCCAGCTCATTTTCAGACCCAAACCCATTTTCTGACTCCAGCATATATTCAGATTCCAGCAAATTTTCAGACTCGACCCTGTATTCAGACTCCAGCAATTTTTAGACTCCAGTCCATTTCCAGTCTCCAGACCATTTTAGACTTCAGCCTATTTTCAGACTCCAGCCCATGATCAATCCCCAGTCCCTTTTCAGACTCCAGCCCATTTTCACACTACAGCTCATATGCAGACTCCAGCCCATTTTCAGACTCCTGTCCATTTTCAGACCCCAGCCTATTTTCAGACCCAAGCCCATTTTAAGATCCCAACCCATTTTCGCACTCCAGCCCATTTTAAGACACAAGCCCATTTTCAGACTCCAGCCCATTTTCAGACTCCAGCACATATTCAGACTCCAGCCCATTTGAAGACTCCAGCCCATAAACAGACACCAGTCCATTTTCAGACTCCAGCCCATATTCAGACTCCAGTCTATTTTCAGAATCCAGCCCATTTTCAGACCTCAACCCATTTTCAGTCCTCTGTCCATTTTCAGACCCCAGCCTATTTTCAGACTCCAGCATATAATCAGACTCCACCTGATTTTCAGACTCCACCCTATATTCAGAGTCCAGCCCATTTTCAGACCAGTCCATGTCCAGACTCCAGCTCATTTTCAGACCCCAGCCCATTTTCAGACTCCAGCCCATATTCAGACTCCAGCCCTTTTTAACCCAAGCCCATTTTGAGTCCCTAACCCATTTTCAGATTTCAGTCTATTTTCTCAAGGCCATGTCCAGACACCAGTCCATTTTCAGACTCCAGCCCATTTTCAGACCCCAGCCCATTTTAGGACTCCAGCCCATATTCAGACTCAAGCCCATTTTCAGACCCCAGCCTATTTTCAGTCCCCAGTCCTATTTCAATCCTGGCAATATCCAGACTTCAGTCCATATTCAGACTCCAGACCATTTTCAGACTCCAGCCCATACCTTACAGACCTTACATCTTGTTCGGGTTGCCCCAGGTCCCTCAGTGTGAGGCACCTCTAATGTCTACCAGAGAGTTGCTAGTACATCTTCCGGTATATTTTGCATCTTCCAATCTTGGATGGTCTGGGATGCAGTTTAGATATTTGTCGAGCTTATTCTTAAACACATCTACGCTCACTCCTGATATATTCCCTCAGATGAGCTGCAACGCAATGAATAGACGCTGCATTATCGATGCTGGTGCGTAGTGGATTAATGTCCTGTGTGCTTTCCTTATTTTTCCTGGTTAGTAGTTTTGGGCACTATTAATCTACCTCTGCTTGCTCTTCTGATATTTTTAGTTCCATGATACTCTGCTATTCCTTCTATCTGTTTCCATGCCTGAATTATCATGTGAGCGTTCTCTTCCTCCTTTCTAGGACTATATAATTTTAACGAAGAATGTAGTCTTCCCAGTAGTCTAGTCTTAGTCCTTAACTCTTCTATTCTAGCTGTAAAGGACCTTTGTACACTCTCTATTTGTGCAATATCCTTTTGATAGTGTGGGTACCATATCATATTGCAATATTCAAGTGGACTACGAACATATGTTTTATAAAGCATAATCATGTGTTCAGCTTTTCTTGTTTGAAGTGCCGTAACAACATTCCCATTTTTGCTTTACATTTTGCCAACAG
>NC_087209.1:66792802-66905302 GCF_015104395.2 Macrobrachium nipponense
ATTTTTAGTTTGCAGGTTATTTTAAGACTCCAGCCCATTTCAAGACTCCAGCCCATATTCAGACTCAAACCCATTTTAAGACTCCGGCCCATTTTCAGTCACCAATTCTTTTTCAGACTCCAGCCTATTTTCATACCTCATTCAATTTTCAAATTCCAAAACATTTTCAGACTCCAGCCAATTTTCAGACAATCCCATTTCAGAATCCAGCACATATTCAGACTTGCAGACTACAGTCCATTTTTAGACCACAGCCCATTTTCAGACTTCAGCCCATATTAAGACTTCTAACCCATTTTCAGACTCCAGTCCATTTTCAGACATCAGCCCATTTTCAGACTCCACCCATATTCAGAGTCCCACTCATTTTCAAACCCCACCCATTTTCAGTACCCAATCGTTTTTCACACTCCAGCCCTTTTTCAGATTCCAACCTATATTCACACTCGAACATATTTTCAGACTCCAGGCCATTTTTAGACTCCAGTCCATTTTCAGTCACCAGTCCTTTTGCAGACTCCAGCCCATTTTCAGTCTCCAGTCCCTTTTAAGACTGCAGTCCATTTTCAAACTCCAGCCCATTTTCAGACCGAAGCCCATATTCACACTCCAGTCCATTTTATGACTCCAATCCCATTTTCCGACCAAAGACCATTTTCAGGCTGCAGGCCACTTTAAGACTCCACCCCATTTGAAGACTCCAACCCATATTCAGACTCAAACCCATTTTCAGACTCCAGCCCATTTTCAGTCCCCAGTTCTTTTTCAGACTCCAGCCCATTTTCATACCTCAGCCAATTTTCAAATTCCAGCACATTTTCAGACTCCAGCCAATTTTCAGACCATCCCATTTTCATACTCCAGCCCATATTCAAACTCCAGTCCATTTGTAGACTACAACCCATTTCAGACCCTAGCCCATTTTCAGACTTCAGCCCATATTCGGACTTCAGCCCATATTCAGACTCCTGCCCATTTTCAGACTCCAGTCCATTTTCAGACTCCAGACCATTTTCAGACTCCAGTCCATTTTCAGATCCAGCCCATTTCAGACCCCAACCCAGTTTCAGTCCTCCGTCCATTTTCAGATCCCAGCCCATTTTCAAACTCCAGCAAATATTCAGAATCCAGCTCATTTTCAGACTCCATCCTATAGTCAGACTCCAGCCCATTTTCAGACTTCAGTCCATTGTCATACTCCACCTCATTTTCAGACCCAAACCCATATTCAGACTCAAGCCAATTTTTAGACTCAACTCCATTTCCAGTCTAAAGCCCATTTTAGACTTTGGCCCATTTTCAGACTCTAGCCCATGATCAGTCCCCTGTCCCTTTTCAGACTCCAGCCCATAGCTCATATGCAGACTCCAGCCCATTTTCAGACTCCTGTCCATTTTCAGACCCCAGCCTATATTAAGACCCCAGCCCATTTTTAGATCCCAGTCCATTTTCAGACTCCGCCCATTTTAAGATGCAAGCCCAATTTCAGACTCCAGCCCATTTTCAGACTTTAGCACATATTCAGACTCAAGTCCATTTGAAGACTCCACCCATAAACAGACACCAGGCCATTTTCAGACACCAGGCCATACTCAGACTCCAGTCCATTTTAAGAATCCAGCCCATTTCCAGACCCAAACCGATTTTCTGACTCCAGCATATATTCAGACTCCCACTCATTTTCAGACTCCACCCTATATTCAAACTCCAGCCCATTTTCAGACTCCAGTCCATTTTCAGACTCCAGCTCCTTTTTAGACAAGCCCATTTTCAGACTCCAGCTAATTTTTAGACTCCAGTCCATTTCCAATCCTCCATTCAATTTTGGACTCAAGCCCATTTTCAGACTCTAGTCCATTTTAAGATTCCAGGCCATATTCAGACCCTAGCCCATTTTCAGACCCCATTGCACTCTCAGACTCAATCCCATATTCACACTCCAACCCATATTCAGACTCCAACCTATTTTCAGACCCCAGCCAATTTTTATTCCCTAGTCCTTTCTCAGACTCCAACCTATTTTAAGACTCCAGCCCATATCAGACTCCAGCCCATTTTCACACTACAGCCCATTTTCAGACCCCATCCCACTTTCAAGTCTTTTCAAATTCTGGCCCATTTTCAGACTCCAGTCCATATTCAGACTCCAGCCCATTTTTAGACCCCAGACCATTTTTAGACTCCAACCCATTGTCAGACTCAAGCTGATATTGAGATTTCAGCCCATTTTCAAATTGCAGCCTATTTTCAGACTAAAGTCCATATTTAGACTCTATCCCATTTTCAGACTCCAGCCCATTTTCATACTCCAGCCCATTTTAAGTCACCAGTCCTTTTTCAGACTCCAGACCATATTCATACTCCGGCCCATTTCCAGACTCCAGCCGATTTTCAGATTCCAGCCAATTTTCAAACCCCAGCCCATTTTCAGTCCAGGGCCATTTTCAGACTCCCGCCCATTTTCAGTACCTATTCCTTTTTCAGAATCAAGCCCATATTCAGACTCCAAGTCATATCAGACTCAAGTCCATTTTCAAACCTCAGCCCATTAGCAGTCTCCATCCTTTTTTTTCTGATTCCAGCTCATTTTCAGACTCCAGTTCATATTCAGACTCCAGCCAATTTTCAGACCCCAGCCCATTTTCAGACTCATTCATTTTAAGACTACAGCCCATATCCAGACTCCAGAACATATTCAGACTCCAGTCCAATTTCAAACCAAAGCTCATTTTCATTCCCCAGCCCTTTTTCAAAATCCAGCCATTATCACACTCCAGCCCATTTTCAGATTCCAGTCCATTTTAAGGCTCTAGCTCATATTCAGACTGCAGCCCATTTTCAGACCCAATGCATTTTCAGACTTCAGTCCATATTCAGACTTCAGCCCATTTTCAGTCCTTAGTCCCTTTTTCAGACTCCAGCCCATATCAGACCTCACCCAATTTTCAGATTCCAGCCCATAATCAGATTGCAGCCAATTCTCAGACTCCAGCCATTTTAAGGCTCCAATCCATATTCAGACCAGTCCATTTTCATACTCCAGCCGAAATTTAGACCACAGCCCATTTCCAGACTCCAGCCATTTTCAGACCTCAGTCCATTTTCAGACACCAGCCCATTTTCAGTCTCAAGTCCTTTTTTAGACTCCAGCCAATTCTCAGAGCCCAGCCCATTTTCAGTCCCCCATTTTCAGACCCCATCCCATTTTCAAGTTTTTTTCAGATTCTGGCCCATCTTCAGATCCAGCCCATATTCAGACTCCAGACCATTTTCAGACCCCATACCATTTTTAGACTCCTACCCATTGTCAGACTCCAGCTGATATTGAGATTTCAGCCCATTTTCAGACTTCAGCCTATTTTCAGACTGCAGCCCATATTCAGACTCCAGTCCATTTTCATACTCCAGCCCATTTTCAGTCACCAGTCCTTTTTCAGACTCCAGCCCATATTCATACTGCAGCCCATTTCGAGACTCCAGCTGATTTTCACAGATTCCAGCCCATTTTCAGACTCCAGTCCACATTCAGACCGCAGCCCATTTTCTGTCCAGGGCCATATTCAGACTCCAGCCCATTTTCAGTACCTAGTCCTTTTTCAGACTCCAGCCCATTTTAAGACTCCAGCCCATATTCAGACTCCAAATCATATCAGACTCCAGCCCATTTTCAGATCTAGCCCATTAGCAGTCCCCAGTCCTTTTTCTGATTCCGGCTCATTTTCAGACCCCAATCCATATTCAGACTCTAGCTAATTTTCAGACCCCAGCCCATTTTCAGACACCAGTTCATTTTCACACTACAGCCCATATTCAGACTCCTGACCATTTTCAGACTCCAGTCCAATTTCAGACCCAAGCTCATTTTCAGTCCCCAGCCCTTTTCAAAATCCAGCCATTATCACACTCCAGCCCATTTTCAGACTCAAGCTCATTTTCAGATTCCAGTCCATTTTAAGACTCCAGCTCATATTCAGACTTCAGCCCATTTTCAGACCCAAGGCATTTTCAGACTTCAGTCCATATTCAGACTTCAGCCCATTTTCAGTCCTTAGTCCCTTTTTAGGACTCCAGCCCATATCAGACCTCACCCAATTTTCAGATTCCAGCCCATAATCAGATTCCAGCCAATTCTCAGACTCTAGCCATTTTCAGGCTCCAGTCCATATTCAGACCAGTCCATTTTCATATTCCAGCCCATACTTAGACTACAGCCCATTTTCAGGCTCAAGCCATTTTCAGACACCAGTCCATTTTCAGACACCAGCCCATTTTCAGTCTCAAGTCCTATTTTAGACTCCAGCCAATTCTCAGACCCAAGCCCATTTTCAGTCCCATATTTTCAGACCCTAGCCCATTTTGAAACCCTAGCCCCTCTTCAGAACCCAGCCCATTTTGAGGCTCCAGGTCATATTCAGTCGCCAGCCCAATTTCAGACTACATCCCATTTTTAGTCACCAGTCCTTTTGCAGACTCCAGTCCATTTTCAGACTTCAGCCCATTTTTAGTCTCCAGTCCCTTTCAAGACTCCAGCCCATTTTCAAACTCCTGCCCATTTTCAGACTGCAGCCCATAATCAGACTCCAGTCAATTTTATGACTCCAATCCCATCTTCAGACCAAAGCCCATTTTTAGTTTGCAGGTTATTTTAAGACTCCAGCCCATTTCAAGACTCCAGCCCATATTAAGACTCAAACCCATTTGCATACTCCAGCCCATTTTCAGTCACCAATTCTTTTTCAGACTCCAGCCCATTTTCAGACTTAGCCCATTTTCATACCTCAGCTAATTTTCAAATTCCAGAACATTTTCAGACTCCAGCCAATTTTCATACCATCCCATTTCAGACTCCAGCCCATATTCAGACTTCAGTCCATTTGCAGAAAACATCCCATTTTTAGACCCTAGCCCATTTTCAGACTTCAGCCCATATTAAGACTTCTAACCCGTTTTCAAACTCCAGTCCATTTTCAGACCTCGGCCTATTTTCAGACTCCAGCCCAAATTCAGAGTCCCGCTCATTTTCAGACCCCACCCATTTTCAGTACCCAATCGTTTTTCACACTCCAGCCCTTTTTTAGACTCCAACCTATATTCACGCTCGAACCTATATTCAGACTCCAGGCCATTTTTAGACTCCAGTCCATTTTCAGTCACCAGTCCTTTTGCAGACTCCAGCCCATTTTAAGACTCCAGACCATTTTCAGTCTCCAGTCCCTTTAAGACTCCAGCCCATTTTCAAACTCCAGCCCATTTTTAGACTGCAGCCCATATTTTATGACTCCAATCACATTTTCCGACCAAAGACCATTTTTAGACTGCAGGCCACTTAAGACTCCACCCCATTTCAAGACTCCAACCCATATTCAGACTTAAACCCATTTTCAGACTCCAGCCCATTTTCAGTCCTCAGTTCTTTTTCAGACTCCAGCCCATTTTCATACCTCAGCCAATTTTTCCAATTTTCAAATTCCAGCACATTTTCACACTCCAGCCAATTTCAGACCATCCCATTTTCAGACTCCAGCCCATATTTAAACTCCAGTCCATTTGTAGACCACAGCCAATTTTCAGACCCTAGCCTATTTTCAGACTTCAGCCCATATTCAGAATTCAGCCCATATTCAGACTCCTGCATATTTTCAGACTCCAGTCCATTTTCAGACCTCAGCCATTTCCAGACTCAAGACCATTTTAGGACTCCAGCCCATATTCAAGGTCCCACTCATCTTCAGACCCCACTCATATTCAGTACCCAATCGTTTTTCACACTCCAGCCCTTTTTTAGATTCCACCCTATATTCAGACTCAGACCCATAATCAGACTCCAGACCTTTTTAAGAAAAGCCAATTTTCAGACTCCAGCCCATTTTCAGACTCCAGCATATATTCATAATCCAGTCCATTTGAAGACTCCAGCCCATAAACAGACACCAGTACATTTTCAGACTCCAGCCCATATTCAGACTCCAGTCTATTTTCAGAATCCAGCCCATTTTCAGACCCCAGCCCAGTTTCAGTCCTCCATTCATTTTAGATCACAGCCCATTTTCAGACTCCATCTTATATTCAGACTCCAGCCCATTTTCAGACTTCAGTCCATTTTCATACTCCACCTCATTTACAGACCCAAACCCATATTCAGACTCCAGCCAATTTTTAGACTCGAGTCCATTTCCAGTCTAAAGCCCATTTTAGACTTCGGCCCATTTCAGACTCTAGCCCATTATCAGTCCCCTGTCCCTTTTCAGACTCCAGCCCATAGCTCATATGCAGACTCCAGCCCATTTTCAGACTCCTATCTATTTTCAGACCCCAGCCTATATTAAGACCCCATTTTTAGATCCCAGTCCATTTTCAGACTCCAGCCTATTTTAAGATGCAAGCCCAATTTCAGACTCCAGCCCATTTTCAGAATTTAGCACATATTCAGACTCCACTCCTTTTGAAGACTCCAGCCCTTAAACAGACACCAGGCCATTTTCAGACACCAGCCCATATTCAGACTCCAGTCCATTTTAAGAATCCAGCCCATTTCCAGACATAAAACCCATTTTCAGACTCCAGCATATATTCAGACTCCCACTCATTTTCAGACTCCACCCTATATTCAAACTCCAGCCCATTTTCAGACTCCAGTCCATTTTCAGACTCCAGCTCATTTTCAGACCCAAGCCCATTTTCAGACTCCAGCCAATTTTTAGACTCCAGTCCATTTCCAATCATCCAGTCCATTTTGGACTCAAACCCATTTTCAGACTCTAGTCCATTTTCAGATTCCAGGCCATATTCAGACCCTAGCCCATTTTCAGACCCCATCGCACTCTCAGACTCAATCCCATATTCAGACTCCAACCCATATTCAGATTCCACCCTATTTTCAGACCCCAGCCAATTTTTATTCCCTAGTCCTTTCTCAGCCTTCAACCTATTTTAAGACTCCAGCCCATATCAGACTCCAGCCCATTTTCACAATACAGCCCATTTTCAGACCCCATCCCACTTTCAAGTCTTTTACAGATTCTGGCCCATTTTCAGACTACAGTCCATATTCAGACTCCAGCCCATTTTCAGACCCCAGACCATTTTAGACTCCAATCCATTGTCAGACTCCAGCTGATATTGAGATTTCAGCCCATTTTCAAATTGCAGCCTATTTTCAGACTAAAGGCCATATTCAGACTCTATCCCATTTTCAGACTCCAGTCCATTTTCATACTCCGTCCCATTTTAAGTCACCAGTCCTTTTTCAGACTCCAGCCCATATTCATACTCCGGCCCATTTCCAGATTCCAGCCCATTTTCATACTTCAGCCCATATTCAGACTCCAAATCATATCCGACTCTAGCCCATTTGCAGTCCCCAAGTCCTTTTTCTGATTCCATCCCATTTTCAGACTCCAGCCCATATCAGACTACAGCCCATATCAGACTCCAGCCAATATTCAGACCCAGGCAATTTTCAGACCCCAGCAATTTTCAGACCCCAATTCATTTTCAGACTACAGCCCATATTCAGACTCCAGAACATTTTCAGACTCCAGTCCATTTTCAGACCCAAGCTCATTTTCGGTCCCAGCCCTTTTCCAGACTCCAGCCATTATGACACCCCAGCTTATTTTCAGACTCCAGCCCATTTTCAGATTCCAGCCCATTTTCAGACTCCAGCTCATATCCACACTGCAGCAAATTTTCAGACCAAAGCCATTTTCAGACTCCAGCCCATATTTAGACTCCAGCCCATTTTCAGACCCCAGCCCATTATTAGTCCTTAGTCCTTTTTCAGACTCCAGCCCATGTCAGAACCCAGCCCATTTTCAGACCCCAGCCCAAATTCAGTCCACAGTCCTTTTTCAGATTCCGGCCCATTTTCAGACTCCACCCTATATTCATACTCCAGCCCGTTTTCAGACTCCAGCTCATAATAAAATTCCAACCAATTCTCAGACTCCGGTCATTTTCAGAATCCAGGCCATTTTCAGACTCCAGTCCATATTCAGACCAGTCCATTTTCATACTCCAGCTTATATATAGACCACAGACCATTTTCAGACTTCAGCCATTTTCAGACCCCAGCCCATTTTCAGACACCAGCCCATTCTCAGACCCCAACCCATTTTCAGTCCTCCATTTTCAGACCCTAGCCCATTTTGAAAACCTGGGATATTTTAAGACCCCAGCCCATTTTAAGGTTCCAGTCCATATTCAGACTCCAGCCCATTTTCAGACTCCAGCCCATTTTCAGTCACCAGTCCTTTTGCAGACTCCAGTCCCTTTTCACACTCCAGCCCATTTTCAGTCTCCAGTCCCTTTTAAGACTCCAGCCCATTTTCAGACTGCAGCCCATATTCAGACTCCAGTCCAGCTTTTGACTCCAATCCCATTTTCAGACCAAAGCCCATTTTTAGACCACAGGCCACTTTAAGACTCCAGCCCATTTTAAGACTCCAACCAATATTCAGACTCAAATGCATTTTCAGACTCCAGCCCATTTTCAGTCCCCAGTTCTTTTTCAGACTCCAGCCCATTTTATTACCTCAGCCAATTTTCAAATTCCAGCACATTTTCAGACTCCAACCAATTTTCAGACCATCCAATTTTCAGACTCCAGCCCATATTCAGACTCCAGTCAATTTGTAGACCACAGCCTATTTTCAGACCCTAGCCCATTTTCCCACTACAGCCCATATTCAGATTCCTGCCCATTTTCTGACTCCAGTCCATTTTCAGACCTCAGCTGTTTCCAGACTCCTGCCCATTTTAGGACTCCAACCCATATACAGAGTCCCGCAAATTTTCCGACCCCACCCATTTTCAGTACCCAATCGTTATTCACACTCCAGCCCTTTTTTAGATTGCACCCTATATTCAGACTCGAACCCATTTTCATACTCCATCCCTTTTTAAGACAAGCTCATTTTCAGACACCACCCTATATTTAGACTCCAGCCTATTTTCAGACTCCAATCCATTGTCAGACTCCACCTCCTTTTCAGACCCAAACCCATATTCAGACTCCAGCCAATTTTTAGACTCCAGTCCATTTTCAGTCTACAGCCCATTTTAGACTTCAGCCCATTTGCAGACTCTAGCCCATGATCAGTCCACAGTCTCTTTTCATACTCCAGCCCATTTTCACGCTACTGCTCATATGCAGACACCAGCCTATTTTCAGACTCCTGTCCATTTTCAGACACCAGCCATTTTCAGAACCCAGCCCATTTTTAGATACCATTCCATTTTAGGACTCCAGCCCATTTTCAGACTCCCAACCATTTTCAGACTCCAGCCCATTTTCAGACTCCAGCCCATTTTCAGACTCCAGCTCATATTCAGACTCCAGTCCATTTGAAGACTTCAGCCCATAAATAGACACCAGTCCATTTTCAGACACCAGCCCATATTCAGACTCCAGTCCATTTTCAGAATCCCGCCCATTTCCAGACCCCAACCCATTTCCAGTCCTCCATCCATTTTCAGACCCCAGTCCATTTTTGGACTCCAGCATATATTCAGACTCCCACTCATTTTCAGACTCCACCCTAGGTTCAGCTCCGGCCCATTTTCAGACTCCAGTTCATTTTCAAACTCCAGCTCATTTTCAGACCCAAGCCATTTATTAGACTCCAGCCATTTATTAGAATCCAGTCCATTTTAAATCTCCAGTCTATTTTGGACTCCAGCCCAATTTCAGACTCCAGTCCATTTTAAGACTCCATGCCATATTCAGACCCTACCCCATTTTCAGAACCCATCACACTCTCAGACTCAATACCATATTCAGACTCCAACACATATTCAGACTCACCCTATTTTCAGACCCTAGCCCATTTTCATTCCCTAGTCCTTTCACAGATTCCAGACTATTTTAAGACTCCAGCCCATTTTCAGACCCCATCCCATTTTCAAGTCTTTTTCAGATTCTGGCCCATCTTCAGACTCCAGCCCATAATCAGACTCCAGACCATTTTCAGACCCCATACCATTTTTAGACTCCAACCCATTGTCAGACTCCAGCTGACATTGAGATTTCAGCCCATTTTCAGACTGCAGCCTATTTTCAGATTGCAGCCCATATTCAGACTTCAGTCCATTTTCATACTCCAGCCCATTTTCAGTCACCAGTCCTTTTTCAGACTCCAGCCCATATTCATACTGCAGCCCACTTCGAGACTCCAGCTGATTTTCAGATTCCAGCCCATTTTCAGACTCCAGCCCATATTCAGACTGCAGCCCATTTTCTGTCCAGGGCCATATTCAGACTCCAGCCCATTTTCAGTACCTAGTCCTTTTTCAGACTCCAGCCCATTTTAAGACTCCAGCCCATATTCAGACTCAAAATCATATCAGACTCCAGCCCATTTTCAGACCCAGCCCATTTTCAGACACAGCCCATTAGCAGTCCCCAGTCCTTTTTCTGATTCCGGCTCATTTTCAGACTCCAGTCCATATTCAGACTCCAGCCAAATTTCAGACCCCAGCCCATTTTCAGACACCAGTTCATTTTCACACTACAGCCCATTTTCAGACTCCAGAACATTTTCAGACTCCAGTCCAATTTCAGACCCAAGCTCATTTTCAGTCCCCAGCCCTTTTTAAAAATCCAGCCATTATCACACTCCAGCCCATTTTCAGACTCCAGCCCATTTTCAGATCCCAGTCCATTTTAAGACTCCAGCTCATATTCAGACTGCAGCCCATTTTCAGACCCAAGCCATTTTCAGACTTCAGTCCATATTCAGACTTCAGCCCATTTTCAGACACCAGCCCATTTTACGTCCTTAGTCCTTTTTCAGTTTCCAGCCCATATCAGACCTCACCCAATTTTCAGATTCCAGCCCATAATCAGATTCCAGCCAATTCTCAGATTCCAGCCATTTTCAGACTCCAGGCCATTTTCAGGCTCCAGTCCATATTGAGACCAGTCCATTTTCATACTCCAGTCCATACTTAGACTATGGCCCATTTTCAGACTCCAGCCATTTTCAGACCCCAGTCCATTTTCAGACACCAGCCCATTTTCATTCCCAAGTCCTATTTTAGACCCCAGCCCATTTTCAGTCCCCAATTTTCAGACCCTAGCCCATTTCGAAATCCTAGCCCATTTACAGAACCCAGCCCATTTTGAGGCTCCAGGTCATATTCAGTTGCCACCCAATTTCAGACTACATCCCATTTTTAGTCACCAGTCTTTTTGCAGACTCCAGCCCATTTTCAGAATCCAGCCCATTTTCAGTCTCCAGTCCCTTTCAAGACTCTAGCCCATTTTCAAACTCCTGCCCATTTTCAGACTGCAGCCCATAATCAGACTCCAGTCAATTTTATGACTCCAATCCCATCTTCAGACCAAAGCCCATTTTTAGTTTGCAGGTTATTTTAAGACTCCAGCCCATTTCAAGACTCCAGCCCATATTCAGACTCAAACCCATTTTCAGACTACAGCCCGTTTTCAGTCACCAATTCTTTTTCAGACTCCAGCCCATTTTCATATATCATCCAATTTTCAAATTCCAGAACAATTTCAGACTCCGGCTAATTTTCAGACCATCCCATTACAGACTCCAGCACATATTCAGTCCATTTTCAGACCCTAGCCCATTTTCAGACTTCAGCCCATATTAGGACTTATAACCCATTTTCAGACTCCAGTCCATTTTCAGCCCTCAGCCCATTTTCAGACTCCAGCCCATATTCAGAGTCCCACTCATTTTCAGACCCCATCCCTTTTCAGTACCCAAT
The DNA here is from genome assembly GCF_015104395.2 of Macrobrachium nipponense. Classification (NCBI taxonomy): domain Eukaryota; kingdom Metazoa; phylum Arthropoda; class Malacostraca; order Decapoda; family Palaemonidae; genus Macrobrachium; species Macrobrachium nipponense. Next base: position 66,804,539 of record NC_087209.1, read on the forward strand.
CGTTTTTCACACTCCAGCCCTTTTTCAGATTCCAACCTATATTCACACTCGAACCTATTTTCAGACTCCAGGCCATTTTCAGACTCCAGCCCATTTTGAGACTCCAGCCCATTTTAAGACTCCAGCCCATTTTCAGTCTCCAGTCCCTTTTAAGACTCCAGTCCATTTTCAAACTCCAGCCCATTTTAAGACTGAAGCCCATATTCACACTCCAGTCCATTTTATGACTCCAATCCCATTTTCCAACCAAAGACCATTTTTAGACTGCAGGCCACTTTAAGACTCGACATCATTTTAAGACTCCAACCCATATTCAGACTCAAACCCATTTTCCGACTCCAGCCCATTTTCAGTCCCCAGTTCTTTTTCAGACTCCAGCCCATAAACAGACACCAGTCCATTTTCAGACTCCAGCCTATATTCAGACTCCAGTCCATTTTCAGAATCCAGCCCATTTTCAGACCCCAGCCTAGTTTCAGTCCTCCATCCACTTTCAGATCCCAGCCCATTTTCAGATTCCAGCAAATATTCGGAATGCAGCTCATTTTCAGACTCCATCCTATATTCAGACTCCAGCCTATTTTCAGACTTCAGTCCATTTTCATACTCCACCTCATTTTCAGACCCAAACCCATATTCAGACTCCAGCCAATTTTTAGACTCGAGTCCATTTCCAGTCTCCAGCCCATTTTAGACTTTGGCCCATATTCAGACTCTAGCCCATGATCAGTCCCCTGTCCCTTTTCAGACTCCAGCCCATAGCCCATATGCAGACTCCAGCCCATTTTCAGACTCCTGTCCATTTTCAGACCCCAGCCTATATTAAGACCCCAGCCAGTTTTTTAGATCCCAGTCCATTTTCAGACTCCAGCCCATTTTCAGACTCCAGCCCATTTTAAGATGCAAGCCCAATTTCAGACTCCAGCCCATTTTCAGACTTTAGCACATATTCAGACTCCAGTCCATTTGAAGACTCCAGCCCATAAACAGACACCAGCCCATTTTCAGACACCAGCCCATTTTCAGACACCAGCCCATATTCAGACTCCAGTCCATTTTAATAATCCAGCCCATTTCCAGACCCCAACCCATTTTCAGACTCCAAAATATATTCAGACTCCCACTCATTTTCAGACTCCACCCTATATTCTAACTCCAGCCCATTTTCAGACTCCAGTCCATTTTCAGACTCCAGTCCATTTTCAGACTCCAGCTCATTTTCAGACCCAAGCTCATTTTCAGACTCCAGCTAATTTTTAGACTCCAGTCCATTTCCAATTCTCCAGTCCATTTTGGACTCAAGCCCATTTTCAGACTCTAGTCCATTTTCAGATTTCAGGCCATATTCAGACCCTAGCCCATTTTCAGACCCCATTGCACTCTCAGACTCAATCCCATATTTCGACTCCAACCCATATTCAGACTCCAACCTATTTTCAGACCCCAGCCAATTTTCATTCCCTAGTCCTTTCTCAGACTCCAACCTATTTTAAGACTCCAGCCCTTATCAGACTCCAGCCCATTTTCACACTACAGCCCATTTTCAGACCCCATCCCACTTTCAAGTCTTTTTCAGATTCTGGCCCATTTTCAGACTCCAGTCCATATTCAGACTCCAGCCCATTTTCAGACCCCAGACCATTTTTAGACTCCAACCCATTGTCAGACACCAGCTGATATTGAGATTTCAGTCCATTTTCAAATTGCAGCCTATTTTCAGACTGAAGGCCATATTCAGACACTATCCCATTTTCAGACTCCAGTCCATTTTCATACTCCAGCCCATTTTAAGTCACCAGTCCTTTTTCAGACTCCAGACCATATTCATACTCCAGCCCATTTCCAGACTCCAGCCGATTTTCAGATTCCAGCCAATTTTCAGACTTCAGCCCATATTCAGACCCCAGCCCATTTTCAGTCCAGGGCCATTTTAAGACTCTAGCCCATTTTCAGTACCTATTCCTTTTTCAGAATCAAGCCCATATTCAGACTCCAAGTCATATCAGACTCAAGTCCATTTTCAGACCCCAGCCCATTAGCAGTCCCCATCCTTTTTTCTGATTCCGGCTCATTTTCAGACTCCAGTTTCCATTTTCAGACTCCAGCCAATTTTCAGACCCCAGCCCATTTTCAGACCCATTCATTTTAATGACTACAGCCCATATCCAGACTCCAGAACATATTCAGACTCCAGTCCAATTTTGGAACCAAAGCTCATTTTCAGTCCCCAGCCTTTTTTCAAAATCCAGCCATTATCACACTCCAGCCCATTTTCAGACTCCAGCCCATTTTCAGATTCCAGTCCATTTTAAGGCTCCAGCTCATATTCAGACTGCAGCCATTTTCAGACCCAAGCCATTTTCAGACTTCAGCCCATTTTCAGACCCCAGCCCATTTTCAAACCCCAGCCCATTTTCAGTCCTTAGTCCTTGTTCAGACTCCAGCCCATATCACACCTCACCTAATTTTCAGATTCCAGCCCATAATCAGATTCCGGCCAATTCTCGGACTCCGGTCATTTTCAGACTCCAGGCCATTTTCAGGCTCCAGTCAATATTCAGACCAGTCCATTTTCATACTCCAGCCGATATTTAGACCACAGCCTATTTCCAGACTCCAGCCATTTTCAGACCTCAGTCCATTTTCAGACACCAGCCCATTTTCAGTCTCAAGTCCTTTTTTAGACTCCAGCCTATTCTCAGACACCAGCCCATTTTCAGTCCCCCCTTTTCAGACCCTAGCCCATTTTGAAACCCTAGCCCATTTTCAGAACCCAGCCCATTTTAAGGCTCCAGTCCATATTCAGTTGCCAGCCCATTTTCATACTACATCCCATTTTCAGTCACCAGTCCTTCTGCAGACTCCAGCCCATTTTCAGACTCCAGCCCATTCTCAGTCTCCAGTCCATTTCAAGACTCCAGCCCATTTTCAAACTCCTGCCCATTTTCAGACTGCAGCCCATTATCAGACTCCAGTCAATTTTATGACTCCAATCCCATCTTCAGACCAAGCCCATTTTTAGTTTGCAGGTTATTTCAAGACTCCAGCCCATTTCAAGACTCCAGCCCATATTCAGACTCAAACCCATTTTCAGACTCCAGCCAATTTTCAGTCACCAATTCTTTTTCAGACTCCAGCCCATTTTCAGACTCAGCCCATTTTCATACCTCGGCCAACTTTCAAATTCCAGAACTTTTCAGACTCCAGTCAATTTTCAGATCATCCCATTGCAGACTCCAGCCAATTTTCACACCATCCCATATTCTGACTCCAGTCCATTTGCAGACCACAGCCCATTTTTAGACCCTAGCCCATTTTCAGACTTCAGCCCATATTAAGACTCCTAACATATTTTCAGACGAGTCTATTTTCAGCCCTCAGCCCATTTTCTGACTCCAGCCCATATTCAGAGTCCTGCTCATTTTCAGACCCCACCCATTTTCAGTACCCAATCGTTTTTCACAGATTCCACCCTATATTCACACTCGAACCAATTTTAAGACTCCAGCCCATTTTCAGTCTCCAGTCCCTTTTAAGACTCCAGCCCATTTTCAAACTACAGCCCATTTTCAGACTGCAGCCCATATTCGCACTCCAGTCCATTTCATGTAACTTCAATCCCATTTTCAGACCAAACCCCATTTTTAGACCGCAGGCTACTTTAAGACTCCAGCCCATTTCAAGACTCCAACCCATATTCAGACTCAAACCCATTTTCACACTCCAGCCAATTTTCAGTCCCCAGTTCTTTTACAGACTCCATCCCATTTTCATACTCAGCCAATTTTCAGATTCCAGCACATTTTCAGACTCCAGCCAATTTTCAGACCATCCCATTTTCAGACTCCAGCCCATATTCAAACTCCAGTCCATTTGCAGACCATAGCCCATTTTCAGACCATAGCCCATTTTCAGACTTCAGCCCATATTCAGACTCCTGCCCATTTTCAGACTCCAGTCCATTTTCAGACCTCAGCCCGTTTTCAGACTTAAGCCCATTTAAGGACTCCAGCCCATATTCAGGGTCCCACTCATTTTCGGACCCCATCCATTTTCAGTAGCAAATCGTTTTTCACACTCCAGCCCTTTTTTAGATTCCACCCTATATTCAAACTCGAACCCATTTTCAGACTCCAGCCCATAATCAGACTTCATCCCTTTTTAAGACAAGCCCATTTTCAGACTCCAGCCCATTTTGCGACTCCAGCATCTATTCAGACTCAAGTCCATTTGAAGACTCTAGCCCATAAACAAACACCAGTTCATTTTCAGACTCCAGCCATTTTCCGTCCCCAGTTCATTTGCAGACTCCAGCCCATATCAGACTCCAGTCCATTTTCAGAATCCACCCCATTTTCAGACCCCAGTTTCAGTCTTCCATCCATTTTCAGACCCAATCTTATTTTCAGACTCCAGCATATATTCAGAATCCAGCTCATTTTCAGACTCCACACTATATTAAGACTCCAGCTCATTTCAAGACTCCAGTCCATTTTCAGACCCCACCTCCTTTTCAGACCCAAACCCATATTCAGACTCCAGTCCATGTCCAGTCTCCAGCCCATTTTAGACTTCACCCCTTTTTCAGACTCTAGCCCATGATCAGTCCCAAGTCCCTTTTCAGACTCCAGCCCATAGCTCATATGCAGACTCCAGCCCATTTTCAGACTCCTGTCCATTTTCAGACTCCAGTCCATTTTCAGATTCCAGGCCATATTCAGACCCTACCCCATTTTCAGACCCCATTGCACTCTCAGACTCAATCACATATTCAAACTCCAACCCATATTCAGACTCCACCCCATTTTCAGACCACAGCCCATTTTCATTCTCTAGTCCTTTCTTAGACTCCAACCTATTTTAAGACTCCAGCCCATATCAGACTCCAGCCCATTTTCAGACCCCATCCCACTTTCAAGTCTTTTTCAGATTCTGGCCCATTTTCAGACTCCAGCCCATATTCAGACTCCAGCCCATTTTCAGACCCCAGACCATTTTTAGACTCCAACCCATTGTCAGACTCCAGCTGATATTGAGATTTCAGCCCATTTTCGGACCAGAGCCTATTTTCAGACTGCAGCCCATATTCAGACTCTAGTCCATTTTCAGACTCCAGTCCATTTTCAGACTCCAGTCCATTTTCATACTCCAGCCCATTTTCAGTCACCAGTCCTTTTTCAGACTCCAGCCCATATTCATACTCCGGCCCATTTCCAGACTCCAGCCAATTTTCAGATTCCAGCCCATTTTCAGACTTCAGGCCATATTCAGACCCCAGTCCATTTTCAGTCCAGAGCCTTTTTCAGACTCCAACCTATTTTCAGTACCTAGTCCTTTTTCAGACTCCAGCCCATATTCAGACTCCAAATCATATCAGACTCAAGTCCATTTTCAGACCCCAGCCCATTAGCAGTCCCCATCCTTTTTCTAATTATGGCTCATTTTCAGACTCCAGCCCGTATTCAGAGTCCAGCCAATTTTCAGACCACAGCCCATTTTCAGACCCCAGTTCATTTTCAGACTACAGCCCATATTCAGACTCCAGAACATTTTCAGACTCCAGTCAAATTTCAGACCCAAGCTCATTTTCAGTCCTCAGCCCTTTTTCAGACTCCAGCTATTATCACACTCCAGCCCATTATCAGACTCCAGCCCATTTTCAGATTCCAGCCCATTTTAAGACTCCAGCACATATTCAGACTGCAGTCCATTTTCAGACCCAAGAAATTTCCAGACTCCAGCCCATATACAGACTTCAGCCCATTTTCAGGCCCCAGACCATTTTCAGTCCTAAATCTTTTTTCAGACTCCAGCCCGTATCAGACCTCACCCAATTTTTAGACTCCAGCCCATATTCAGATTCTAGCCAATTCTCAGACTCCGGCCATTTTCAGACTCCAGTCCATATTCAGACCAGTCCATTTTCATACTCCAGCCGATATTTAGACCACAGCCCATTTTCAGACTCCAGCCATTTTCAGCCCCTTCCCATTTTCAGACACCAGCCCATTTTCAGTCCCAAGTCCTTTTTTAGACTCCAGCCAATTCTCAGACCACAGCTCATTTCAAGGCTCCAGTCCATATTCAGTCACCAGCCCATTTTCAGACTACATCCCATTTTCAGTCACCAGTCCTTTAGCAGACTCCAGCCCATTTTCAGACTCCAGCCCATTTTCAGTCACCAGTCCCTTTCAAGACTCCAGCCCATTTTCAAACTCCTGCCCATTTTCAAACTGCAGCCCATAATCAGAATCCAGTCCATCTTATGACTCCAATCCCATTTTGAGACCAAAGCCCATTTTTAGATTGCAGGCCATTTTCAGACTCCAGCCCATTTCAAGACTCTTTCCCATATTCAGACTCACACCCATTTTCAGACTGCACCCCATTTTATGTCCCCAGTTCTTTTTCAGACTCCAGCCCATTTTCAGACTCAGCCTATTTTCATACCTCAGTCAATTTTCAAATTCCAGCACATTTTCCGACTCCAGCCAATTTTCAGACCATCCCATTTCACGCTCCAACCCATATTCAGACTTCTGTCCATTTTCAGACCTCAGCCCATTTTCAGACTCCAGCCCATATTCAGAGTCCCACTCATTTTCAATACCCAATTGTTTTTCACACCAGCCCTTTTTCAGATTCCACCCTATATTCAGACTCAAACCCATTTTCAGACTCCAGTCCATTTTCAGACTCCTGCCCATTTTAAGACAAACCCATTTTCAGACTCCAGTCCATTTTCAGACTCCAGTCCATTTTCACACTCTGACAAGCCCATTTTCAGACTTCAGTCCATTTTCAGACCTCAGCCCATTTTCAAACTCCAGCTCATATTCAGAGTCCCGCTCATTTTCAACCCCCACCCATATTCAGTACCCAATCGTTTTTCACACTTCACCCCTTTTTCAGATTCCACCCTATATTCAGACTTGAACCCATTTTCAGACTCCAGCCCATTTTTTCACTCCATCCAAATTTAAGACAAGCCCATTTTCAGAATCCAGACCATTTTCAGACTCCAGCATATATTCAGACTCCAGTCCATTTGAAGACTCCAGCCTATAAACAGACACCAGTCCATTTTCAGACTCCAGCCCCTATTCAGACTCCAGTCCATTTTCAGAATCGAGCCCATTTGAGACCCTAGGACATTTTCAGTCCTCCATCCATTTTCAGACTAGAGCATATATTCAGACTGCAGCTCATTATCGAACTCCACCCTATATTCAGACTCCAGCCCATTTTAAGACTCAAGTCCATTTTCAGACTCCACCTCATTTTCAGACCCAAACCCATATTCAGACTCCAGCCAATTTTTAGACTTCAGTTCATTTCCAGTCTCCAGCCCATTTTAGACTTCAGCCCATTTTCAGACTCCAGCCCATAATCAGTCCCCAGTCCCTTTTCAGATTCCAGCCCCTTTTCACACTACAGCTAATAACAGATTCCAGCCCATTTCCAGACTCCTGTCCATTTTCAGACCACAACTAGTTTTCAGACCACATCCCATTTTTAAATCCCAGTCCATTTTCAGACTCCAGCCCCTTTTAAGACAAGCCCATTTTCAGACTCCAGCACATATTCAGACTCCAGTCCATTTTCAGAATCCAGCCCATTTTCAGACCCCAACACATTTACAGTCCTCCATCCATTTTCAGACCCCAGCCCATTTTAAGACTCAAGCATATATTCAGACCAGCTGATTTTTTGACTCCACCCTATATTCAGACTCAAGCCCATTTTCAGACCAGTCCTTTTTCAGACTCTAGCTCATTTTCAGACCCAAGCACATATTCAGACTACAGCCAATTTTTAGACTCCAGTCCATTTTCAGTCACCAGTCCATTTAGACTCCAGCCCATTTTCAGTCTACAACCCATTATCAGTCCCCAGTCCCTTTTCAGACTCTAGCCCATTTTCAGACTAAAGCTCATATACAGACTCCAGCCAAATTTCAGACTACAGTCCATTTTCAGACCCCAGCCTATTTACAGACCCCAGCTCATTTTTCTATCCCAGCCCATTTTCAGACTCCAGCCCATTTTCAGACTCCAGCCCATTTTAAGACTCCAGCCCATTTTCAGACCCCACCCATTTTCAGTCCCCAGTCCTTTTTCAGACTCCAGCCCATTTTCACACTCCAACCCATATTCAGGCTCCAGCATATTTTCAAACCCCAGCCCATTTTCAGTCTCCAGTCCTTTTTAAGACTCCAGCCCATTTTCAGACTCCAGCCATTTTCAGACTCCAGCCCATTTTAAAACTCCGGCTCATGTTCAGACTCCAATCCATATTAAGACTCAAGCCCATATTCAGACCCCAGCCCATTTTCAGACTCCAAACCATATTCAGACTTCAGAACATTTTAACCCAAGCCCATTTTCAGTCCCTACCCCATTTTCAGATTTCAGTCCATTTTCTCTAGCCCATATCCAGACTGCAGACTATTTTCAGACTCAAGCCCATTTTCAGACCACAGTCCATTTTCAGTCCCCAGCCCTATTTCAATCCAGGCCATTTACAGACTTCAGTCCATATTCAGGCTCCAGCCCATTTTCAGACACCAGCCCATTTTCAGACTCCAGCTCATTTTCAGACTCCACCCTATATTCAGACTCCAGCCCATTTCAGTCCACAGTTCTTTTTCAGACTCCAGCCCATTTTTAGACTCTAGCCCATTTTCATATTTCAGCCAATTTTCAAATTCCAGCACATTTTCAGACTCCAGCCAATTTTCAGATCATCCCATTTCAGACACCAGTCCATATTCAGACTCCTGCTAATTTTCCAACTCCAGTACATTTTCAGACCTCAGCACATTTTCAGACTCCAGCCCATATTCAGTGTCCCACTCATTTTCAGACCACCCATTTTCAGTACCCAATTGTTTTTCACACTCGAGCCCTTTTTCATATTCCACCCTATATTCAGACTTGAACCCCTTTTCAGACTCCAGCCCATTTCATACACCAGCCCATTTTTAGACTCCAGCATATATTCAGACTCCAGTCCATTTAAAGACTCCAGCCCATAAACAGACACCAGTCTATTTTCAGACTCCAGCCCATATTCAGACTTCAGTCCATTTTCAGAATCCAGCCCATTTTCAGACCCTAGCCCATTTTCAGTCCTCCATCTATTTTCAGGCCCAATCTTATTTTCAGACTCCAGCATATATTCAGACTCCAGATCATTTTCAGACTCCACTCTATATTCAGACTAGCCCATTTTAAGACTCCAGTCCATTTTCAGACTCCAACTCAGTTTCAGACGCAAACCCATATTCAGACTCCAGCCAATTTTTGAACTCCAGTCCATTTCCAGTCTCCAGCCCATTTTAGACTTTAGCCCATTTTCAGACTCCAGCCCATTTTCAAACTCTAGTTCATTTTCAGACTCCAGGCCATATTTAGACCCTATCGCACTTGCAGACTCAATCCCATCTTCAAACTCCAACCCATATTCAGACTCCAACCTATTTTCAGACCCCAACCCATTTTCATTTCCTAGTCCTTTCTCAGACTCCAGCCTATTTTAAGACTCCAGCCCATATCAAACTCCAGCCCATCTTCAGACCCCAGACCATTTTTAAGTCTTTTTCGGATTCTGGCCCATTTTCAGACTCCAACCCATATTCAGACTCCAGCCCATTTTCAGACCCCAGACCATTTTTTGACTCCATCCCATTATCAGACTCCAGCTGATATTGAGATTTCAGCCCATTTTCAAACTGCAGCCTATTTTCAGACTGCTGCCCATATTCAGACTCTAGCCCATTTTTAGACTCCAGTAATTTTCATACTCCAGCCCATTTTCAGTCACCAGACCTTTTTCAGACTCAAAGCCTATATTCATACTCCAGCTCATTTACATACTTCAGCAGATTTTCAGATTCCAGACCATTTTCAGACTCCAGCCCATATTCAGACCCAAGCCCTTTTCAATTCCAGGGCCATTTTCAGACTCCAGCCAATTTTCAGACTGCAACCCGTTTTCAGATCCCAGCCCATTTTCAGTACCTAGTCCTTTTTCAGACTCCAGCACATTTTAGGACTTCAACACATATTCAGACTCCAAACCAAATAAGACTCCAGCCCATTTTCAGACCCTAGCCGATTTGCAATCCCCAGTCCTTTTTCTGATTCTGGCCCATTTTCAGACTCCAGCCCATATTCAGACTCCAGCCAATTTTCAGACCCCAGCCCATTTTCAAAAATCAGTTCCTTTTCAGACTACAGCCCATATTCAGACTCTGGAACATTTTCAGACTCCAGTCCATTTTCAGACCCAAGCTCATTTTTAGTCCCCAGTCCTTTTTCACACTCCAGACATTATCACACTCCAGGCCATTTTAAGAACTCTAGCCCATTTTCGAATTCCAGCCCATTTTCAGACTCCAGCTCATATACAGACTGCAGCCCATTTTCAGACAATCCATTTTCAGACTCCAGCCCATATTAACACTCCAGCCCATTTTCAGACCAAAGCCCATTTTCAGTCCTTAGACCTTTTTAAACTCCACCCCATATCAGACCTCAACCCATTTTCAGACCCGATCCCATTTTCAGTCCAGTCCTTTTTCAGATTCCAGCCCATTTTCAGACTCCACCCTATATTCATACTCCAGCCCATTTTCAGACCCATGCCCATTTTCAGACCTCAGACCATATACAGACTTCAGCCGATTTTCAGACTCCAGCCCATTATCAGATTCCAACCAATTCTCAGACTCCAGCCATTTTCAGACTCCAGTCCATATTCAGACCAGTCCATTTTCATACTCCAGCAATATTAGACCACAGCCCATTTTCAGACTCCAGCCATTTTCAGAACCCAGCCCATTTTCAGACATCCATCCATTTTCAGTCCCCCATTTTCAGACCCTAGCCCATTTCCAAACCCTAGCCCTTTTTTAGACCCCAGCCCATTTTTAGGATCCATTCCATATTCAGACTCCAGCCCATTTTCAGACTACATCACATTTTCAGTCACCAGTCCTTTTGCAGACTCCAGCCCATTTTCAGACTCCAGCCCATTTACAGTCTCCAGTCCTTTTTCAGAATCCAGCCCATTTTCACACTCCAGGCAGTTTTCAGACTACAGCCCAAATCAGACTCCAGTTCATCTTATGACCCCAATCCCATTTTCAGACCAAAGCCCATTTTTAGACTGCAGGTCATATAGAGACTCCAGCCCATTTCAAGTCTCCAGCCCATATTCAGACTCAAACCTATGTTCAGACTCCAGCCCATTTCAGTCCACAGTTCTTTTTCAGACTCCAGCCCATTTTCAGACTCCAGCCAATTTTCATATCTCAGCCAATTTTCATATCTCAGCCAATTTTCAAATTCCAGCACATTTTCAGACTCCAGCCAATTTTCAGACCATCCCATTTCAGACTCCAGTCCATATTCAGACTCCTGCTAATTTTCCGACTCCAGTCCATTTTCAGACCTCAGCCCATATTCAGTGTCCCACTCATTTTCAGACTCCACCCATTTTCAGTACCCAGTTGTTTTTTCACACTCGAGCCCTTTTCAGATTCCACCCTATATTCACACTTGAACCCATTTTCAGACTCCAGTCCATTTTTAGACTCCAGCCCATTTCAGACACCAGCCAATTTTTAGACTCCAGCATATATTCAGACTCCAGTCCATTTAAAGACTCCAGCCCATAAACAGACACCAGTCCATTTTCAGACTCCAGCCCATATTCAGACTCCAGTCCATTTTCAGAATCCACCCCATTTTCAGACCCCAGCGCATTTTCAGTCCTCCATCCATTTTCAGACCCAATCTTATTTTCAGACTCCAGCATATATTCAGACTCCAGCTCATTTTCAGACTCCAATCTATATTCAGACTAGCCCATTTTAAGACTCCAGTCCATTTTCAGACTCCAACTCAGTTTCAGACCCAAACACATATTCAGACTCCAGCCAATTTTTGAACTCCAGTCCATTTCCAGTCTCCAGCCCATTTTAGACTTAGCCCATTTTCAGACTCCAGCCCATGATCAGTCCCCAGTCCCTTTTCAGACTCCAGCACATTTTCACACTACAGCTCATATGCAGAATCCTGTCCAATTACTGACCCCAGCCTATTTTCAGACCACAGTCCATTTTTAGATCCCAGTCCATTTTCAGACTCCAGCTCATTTTCAGACTCCAGCCCATTATAAGACACAAGCCCATTTCCAGACTCCAGCCTATTTTCAGACTCCAGCCCATTTTCAGACCCAGCACATTATCAGTCCCGTCCTTTTTCAGACCCATCCCATTTTCAGACTTCAGTCCTTTTCCAGACTCCAGCCCATTTTCAGACTCCAGTCAATTTTCAGACTCCATCCCATATTGAGACTCCAGTCCATTTTCAAACTACAGCCCATTCTCATACTCCAGCCCAGTTTTAGATTCCAGTCCATATTCAGACACCAGCAAATATTCAGACTCCAGCCTTTTTTCAGACTCCAGCCAATATTCAGACTCCAAACCATATCAGACCAGCCCATTTTCAGACCCCAGCCCATTTGCAGTCCCCAGTCCTTTTTCAGATTCCGGTCCATTTTCAGACTCCAGCCCATATTCAGACCCCAGACCATTTTCAGACCCTAGATCATTTTCAGACTACAGCCCATATTCAGACTCCAGAACATTTTCAGACTCCAGTCCATTTTCAGACCAAGCTCATTTTCGGTCCCCAGCCCTTTTTCAGACTCCAGTCCATTTTCAGACCCCAGATCATTTTCAGACTACAGTCCATATTCAACTGGAACATTTCCAGACTCCAATCCATTTTAAGACCAAGCTCATTTTCAGTCCCCAGCCCTTTTTCAGACTCCAGCATATTTTCAAACCCTAGCCATTTTCAGTCCACAGTCCTTTTTCAGACTCCAGCCCATTTTCAGACTCCAGCCGTTTTCAGACTTCCTCCCATTTTAAGACTCCAGTCCATATTCAGTCTTCAATCCAATTTAACACTCCAGCCTCTGTTCAGACCCCAGCCCATTTTCAGACTCCAGCCCATATTCAGACTCCAGCCCATTTTAACCTAAGCCCATTTTCAGTACCTAGCCCATTTTCAGACTCCAGCCCATTTTAAGACGCCAGCCCATTTTAGAACTCCAGTCCATATTCAGACTACAGCCCATTTTCAGACCACAGCCCATTTTGAGTCCCCAGTTCTATTTAGATCCAGGCCATTTCCAGACTCCAGTGCATATTCAGGCTCCAGCCCATTTTCAGACACCAGCCCATATTCAGACTCCAGTCCATTTTCAGAGTCCAGACCATATTCAGACCTTAGCTCATTTTCAGACTCCAGCCCATATCACACTCCAGCCCGTTTTCAGACCTCAGTCTATTTTAAGTCCCAAGCCCATTTTCAAACTCCAGCCTTTTCAGACCCAGCCCATTATCATTCCCATCCTTTTACAGGCACCATCCCATTTTCAGACTTCAGTCCTTTTTTAACTCGGGCCCATTTTCAGACTCCAGTCAATTTTCAGACTCCAGCCCATATTCAGACTCCAGCACATTTTCAAACTACAGCCCACCCATTCTCATTCTCCAGCCCAGTTTCAGATTCCAGTCCATATTCAGACCCCAGATCATATTCACACTCCAGCTCAGTTTCAGATTCCAACCGTTTTCAGACTCCAGCCCATATTCAGACTACAAACCATATCAGACACCAGCCCATTTTCAGACCCCAGCCCATTTGCAGTCCACGTTCCCTTTTTTATTTGGCCCATTTTCAGACTACAGTCCATATTCAGACTTCAGCCAATATTCAGACCCCAGCCCATTTTCAGACCCCAGTTCATTTTCAGACTACAGCCTATACTCAGACTCCAGATCATTTTCAGACTCCAGTCCATTTTCAGTAACCAGCCCTTTTTCAGACTCAAGCCATTATCACACTCCAGCCCATGTTCAGACTCAAGCCATTTTCAGATTCCAACACATTTTCAGATTCCACCTCATATTCAGACTACAGCTCATATTCAGACTGCAGCCCATTTTCAGACCCAAGCCAATTTCAGACTCCAGCCCATATTCAGACTCCAGCCCATATTCAGACTCCAGCCCATTTTCAGACCCAGCCCATTTTCAGTCCTTAGTCTTTTTCAGCTCAAGCCCATATCAGACCTCAGCCACCCCTTTCAGACCCCAGCCATTTTCAGTCCAGAGTCCTTTTTCAGATTCCGGCCCACTTTGTCAGACTCCATACCCTATAGCATTTTGACTTTCCAGCCATTTTACGACAAAACCAATTTCAGACCCAGACATATTCACACTTCAGCCAAATTTCAGACTCCAGCCCATAATCATATCCAGCCAATTCTCAGACTCAGCCATTTTCAGAATCAGCTTTTTCAGACTCAAGTCCATATTTTCAGACCAGTCATTTTCAGACTCCCAGCCAATATTTAGACCACAGCCCATTTTCAGACAGCCCCAGCCCCCGATTTTCAGACCCCAGCCCATTTCAGTCCCAAAGTCCTTCTTTTAGACACTAGCCCACTCAGATCCCAGCCCTCAGTCCCCCATTTTCAGACCTAGTCCATTGCGAAACCCTAGCCCATTTTTAGACTCCAGCCTATTTTAAGGCTCCAGTCCATATTCAGACTCCAGCCCATTTTCAGACTCCAGCCCATTTACAGTCACCAGTCCTTTTCCAGACTCCAGCCATTTTCAGACTCCAACCCATTTTTCAGTCTCCAGTCCCTTTTTAAGACTCCAGCCCATTTTCAAACTCCAGCCCATTTTCAGACTCCAGCCCATATTCAGACTCCAGTCCATTTTATGACTCCAATCCTATTTTCAGACTAAAGCCCATTTTTAGACCGCAGGCCACTTAAGGACTCCAACCCATTTCAAGACTCCAACCCATATTCAGACTCAAACCCATTTTCAGACTCCAGCCCATTTTCAGTCCCCAGTTCTTTTTCAGACTCCAACCCATTTTCAGACTCAGCCTATTTACATCCGCCAATTTTCAAACTCCAGCACATTTTCAGACTCCAGCCTATTTTCAGACTATCCCATTTTCAGACTTCAGCCCATATTCAGACTCCAGTCCAATTGCAGACCACAGCCATTTTCACCTAGCCCATTTTCAGACTCAGTCCAATTTCACACCTCAGACCATTTTCAGACTCCAGCCCATTTTAGGACTGCAGACCACATTCAGAGTCCCGCTCATTTTCAGACCCCACCCATTTACAGTTACCAATCGTTTTTCACACTACATCCCTTTTTTAGATTCCACCCTATATTCAGACTCGAACCCATTTTCAGACTTCAGCCCCTTTAAAGAAGATCCCATTTTCAGACTCCAGCCCATTTTCAAACTCCAGCATATATTCAGACACCAGTCCATTTGAAGACTCCAGCCTATAAACAGACACCAGTCTATTTTCAGACTGCAGCCCATATTCAGACTCCAGTCCATTTTCAGAATCAAGCCCATTTTCAGACCCCTCCCCCTTTTCAGTCCTACATACATTTTCAGACTCCAGCATATATTCAGACTCCAGCTCATTTTCAGACTCCACCCTATATTCACTCCAGCCTATTTTAAGACTCCAGTCCATTTTCAGACTCAGCATTTTCAGACCCAAACCAATATTTAGACTTCCAACCATTTTAGACTCCAGCCCATTTCTAGTCTCCAGCCCATTTTAGACTTCAGCTTATTTTCAGACCCCAGCCCATATTCAGACTACAGCCAATTTTCAGACCCCATCCCATTTTAAAACTCCAATTCATCTTCAGACTACAGCCCATATTCAGACTCTGGAACATTTTAAGACTCCAGTCCATTTTCAGACCCAACCTCATTTTCAGTCCTCGGCCCTTTTTCAGAATAGAGCCATTATCACACTCCAGCCCATTTTAAGAACACCAGCCCATTTTAAGAACACCAGTCCATTTTCAGATTCCAGCCCATTTTCAGACTCCAGCTCATATACAGACTGCAGCCCATTTTCAGACATAAGCCATTTTCAGACTCCAGCCCATTTTCAGACCAAAGCCCATTTTCAGTCCTTAGTCCTTTTTAAACTCCACCCCATATCAGACCTCACCCACTTTCAGACCCCAGTTCTTTTTCAGACTCTAGTCCATTTTCAGACTCAGCCCATTTTCATACCTCATCCAATTTTCAAATTCCAGCACATTTTCAGACTCCAGCCTATGTTCAGACCCCAGCCCATTTTCAGACTCCAGCCCATATTCAGACTACAGTCCATTTGCAGGCCACAGCCCTTTTCAGACCCTAACCCAATTTCAGACTTCAGCCAATATTCACACTACTGCCAATTTTCAGACTCCAGTCCATTTTCAGACCTCAGCCCTTTTTCAGACCTCAGCCCATTTTAGAACTCCAGTCCATATTCAGACTACAGCCCATTTTCAGACCACAGCCCATTTTGAGTCCCCAGTTCTATTTAGATCCAGGCCATTTCCAGACTCCAGTGCATATTCAGGCTCCAGCCCATTTTCAGACACCAGCCCATATTCAGACTCCAGTCCATTTTCAGAGTCCAGACCATATTCAGACCTTAGCTCATTTTCAGACTCCAGCCCATATCACACTCCAGCCCGTTTTCAGACCCCAGTCTATTTTAAGTCCCAAGCCCATTTTCAAACTCCAGCCTTTACAGACCCAGCCCATTATCAGTCCCATCCTTTTACAGACACCATCCCATTTTCAGACTTCAGTCCTTTTTTAACTCGGGCCCATTTTCAGACTCCAGTCAATTTTCAGACTCCAGCCCATATTCAGACTCCAGCACATTTTCAAACTACAGCCCATTCTCATTCTCCAGCCCAGTTTTAGATTCAAGTCCATATTCAGACCCCAGATCATATTCACACTCCAGCTCAGTTTCAGATTCCAACCGTTTTTCAGACTCCAGCCCATATTCAGACTACAAACCATATCAGACACCAGCCCATTTTCAGACCCCAGCCCATTTGCAGTCCACGTTCCTTTTTTTATTTGGCCCATTTTCAGACTACAGTCCATATTCAGACTTCAGCCAATATTCAGACCACAGCCCATTTTCAGACCCCAGTTCATTTTCAGACTACAGACTATACTCAGACTCCAGATCATTTTCAGACTCCAGTCCATTTTAGTAACCAGCCCTTTTTCAGACTCAAGCCATTATCACACTCCAGCCCATGTTCAGACTCAAGCCCATTTTCAGATTCCAGCACATTTTCAGATTCCACCTCATATTCAGACTACAGCTCATATTCAGACTGCAGCCCATTTTCAGACCCAAGCCAATTTCAGACTCCAGCCCATATTCAGACTCCAGCCCATATTCAGACTCCAGTCCATTTTCAGACCCCAGCCCATTTTCAGTCCTTAGTCCTTTTTCAGACTCCAGCCCATATCAGACCTCAGCCCATTTTCAGACCCCAGCCATTTTCAGCCCAGAGTCCTTTTTCAGATTCCGGCCCACTTTCAGACTCCACCCTATATTCATACTCCAGCCCATTTTCCGACCCCAAATCAATTTCAGACCCCAGACCATATTCACACTTCAGCCAAATTTTAGACTCCAGCCCATAATCATATTCCAGCCAATTCTCAGACTCCAGCCATTTTCAGAATCCAGGCTTTTTTCAGACTCAAGTCCATATTCAGACCAGTCTATTTTCATACTCCAGCCAATATTTAGACCACAGCCCATTTTCAGACGCCAGTGATTTTCAGACCCCAGCCCATTTTCAGTCCCAAGTCATTCTTTTAGACTCTAGCCCATTCTCAGATCCCAGCCCATTTTCAGTCCCCCATGTTCAGACCCTAGTCCATTTCAAAACCCTAGCCCATTTTTAGACTCCAGCCTATTTTAAGGCTCCAGTCCATATTCAGACTCCAGCCCATTTTCAGACTCCAGCCCATTTACAGTCACCAGTCCTTTTCCAGACTCCAGCCCATTTTCAGACTCCAACCCATTTTCAGTCTCCAGTCCCTTTTAAGACTCCAGCCCATTTTCAAACTCCAGCCCATTTTCAGACTCCAGCCCATATTCAGACTCCAGTCCATTTTATAACTCCAATCCGATTTTCAGACTAAAGCCCATTTTTAGACCGCAGGCCACTTAAGGACTCCAACCCATTTCAAGACTCCAACCCATATTCAGACTCAAACCCATTTTCAGACTCCAGCCCATTTTCAGTCCCCAGTTCTTTTTCAGACTCCAACCCATTTTCAGACTCAGCCTATTTACATCCGCCAATTTTCAAACTCCAGCACATTTTCAGACTCCAGCTAATTTTCAGACTATCCCATTTTCAGACTCCAGCCCATATTCAGACTCCAGTCCATTTGCAGACCACAGCCCATTTTCAAACCCTAGCCCATTTTCAGACTCGGTCCATTTTCACACCTCAGACCATTTTCAGACTCCAGCCCATTTTAGGACTGCAGACCACATTCAGAGTCCCGCTCATTTTCAGACCCCACCCATTTACAGTTCCCAATCGTTTTTCACACTACAGCCCTTTTTTTAGATTCCACCCTATATTCAGACTCGAACCCATTTTCAGACTTCAGCCCCATTAAAGAAGATCCCATTTTCAGACTCCAGCCCATTTTCAAACTCCAGCATATATTCAGACACCAATCCATTTGAAGACTCCAGCCCATAAACAGACACCAGTCCATTTTCAGACTCCAGCCCATATTCAGACTCCAGTCCATTTTCAGAATCAAGCCCCTTTTCAGACCCTCCCCATTTTCAGTCCTCCATCCATTTTCAGACTCCAGCATATATTCAGACTCCAGCTCATTTTCAGACTCCACCCTATATTCACTCCAGCCTATTTAAAGACTCCAGTCCATTTTCAGACTCCAGCTCATTTTCAGACCCAAACCAATATTTAGACTCCAACCAATTTTTAGACACCAGCCCATTTATAGTCTCCAGCCCATTTTAGACTTCAGCTTATTTTCAGACCCCAGCCCATATTCAGACTACAGCCAATTTTCAGACCCCATCCCATTTTAAAACCCCAATTCATCTTCAGACTACAGCCCATATTCAGACTCTGGAACATTTTCAGACTCCAGTCCATTTTCAGACCCAACCTCATTTTCAGTCCTCGGCCCTTTTTCAGAATCAAGCCATTATCACACTCCAGCCCATTTTAAGAACACCAGCCCATTTTAAGAACACCAGCCCATTTTCAGATTCCAGCCCATTTTCAGACTCCAGCTCATATACAGACTGCAGCCCATTTTTAGACATAAGCCATTTTCAGACTCCAGCCCATATTCAGACTCCAGCCCATTTTCAGACCAAAGCCCATTTTCAGTCCTTAGTCCTTTTTAAACTCTACCCCATATCAGACCTTACCCATTTTCAGACCCCAGTTCTTTTTCAGACTCTAGTCCATTTTCAGACTCAGCCCATTTTCATACCTCATCCAATTTTCAAATTCCAGAAACATTTCAGACTCCAGCTAGTTCAGACCCCAGCCCATTTTTCAGAATCCAGCCCATATTCAGACTACAGTCCATTTGCAGGCCACAGCCCTTTTCAGACCCTAACCCAATTTCAGACTTCAGCCAATATTCCACTACTGCCAATTTTTCAGACTCCAGTCCATTTTCAGACCTCAGCCCTTTTTCAGACCCCAGCCCATTTTAGAACTCCAGTCCATATTCAGACTACAGCCCATTTTCAGACCACAGCCCATTTTAAGTCCCCAGTTCTATTTAGATCCAGGCCATTTCCAGACTCCAGTGCATATTCAGGCTCCAGCCCATTTTCAGACACCAGCCCATATTCAGACTCCAGTCCCTTTTCAGAGTCCACCAGACCATATTCAGACCATTAGCTCATCAGACTCCAGCCCATATCACACTCCAGCCCGTTTTCAGACCTCAGTCTATTTTAAGTCCTAAGCCCATTTTCAAACTCCAGCCTTTTCAGACCCAGCCCATTATCAGTCCCATCCTTTTTCAAACACCATCCCATTTTCAGACTTCAGTCCTTTTTTAACTCGGGCCCATTTTCAGACTCCAGTCAATTTTCAGACTCCAGCCCATATTCAGACTCCAGCACATTTTCAAACTACAGCCTATTCTCATTCTCCAGCCCAGTTTTAGATTCCAGTCCATATTCAGACCCCAGATCATATTCACACTCCAGCTCAGTTTCAGATTCCAACCGTTTTTCAGACTCCAGCCCATATTCAGACTACAAACCATATCAGACACCAGCCCATTTTCAGACCCCAGCCCATTTGCAGTCCACGTTCCTTTTTGTATTTGGCCCATTTTCAGATTACAGTCTATATTCAGACTTCAGCCAATATTCAGACCCCAGCCCATTTTTAGACCCCAGTTCATTTTCAGACTACAGCCTATACACAGACTCCAGATCATTTTCAGACTCCAGTCCATTTTCAGTACCAGCCCTTTTTCAGACTCAAGCCATTATCACACTCCAGCCCATGTTCAGACTCAAGCCCATTTTCAGATTCCAGCACATTTTCAGATTCCACCTCATATTCAGACTACAGCTCATATTCAGACTGCAGCCCATTTTCAGACCCAAGCCAATTTCAGACTCCAGCCCATATTCAGACTCCAGCCTATATTCAGACTCCAGCCCATTTTCAGACCCCAGCCCATTTTCAGTCCTTAGTCCTTTTTCAGACTCCAGCCCATATCAGACCTCAGCCCATTTTCAGACCCCAGCCATTTTCAGTCCAGAGTCCTTTTTCAGATTCCGGCCCACTTTCAGACTCCACCCTATATTCATACTCCAGTCCATTTTCCGACCCCAGACCAATTTCAGACCCCAGACCATATTCACACTTCAGCCAAATTTCAGACTCCAGCCCATAATCATATTCCAGCCAATTCTCAGACTCCAGCCCTTTTCAGAATCCAGGCTTTTTTCAGAATCAAGTCCATATTCAGACCAGTCTATTTTCATACTCCAGCCAATATTTAGACAACAGCCCATTTTCAGATGCCAGTGATTTTCAGACCCCAGCCTATTTTCAGTCCCAAGTCCTTCTTTTAGACTCCAGCCCATTCTCAGATCCCAGCCCATTTTAAGTCCCCCATTTTCAGACCCTAGTCCATTTCGAAACCCTAGCCCATTTTTAGACTCCAGCCTATTTTAAGGCTCCAGTCCATATTCAGACTCCAGCCCATTTTCAGACTCCTGCCCATTTTCAGTCACCAGTCATTTTTCAGGACCCAGCCCATTTTCAGACTCAAACCCATTTTCAGTCTCCAGTCCCTTTTAAGACTCCAGCCCATTTTCAAACTCCAGCCCATTTTCAGACTCCAGCCCATATTCAGACTCCAGTCCATTTTATGACTCCAATCCTATTTTCAGACTAAAGCCCATTTTTAGACCGCAGGCCACTTTAGGACTCCAACCCATTTCAAGACTCCAACCCATTTCAAGACTCCAACCCATATTCAGACTCAAACCCATTTTCAGACTCCAGCCCATTTTCAGTCCCCAGTTCTTTTTCAGACTCCAACCCATTTTCAGACTCAGCCTATTTACATCCGCCAATTTTCAAACTCCAGCACATTTTCAGACTCCAGCTAATTTTCAGACTATTCCATTTTCAGACTCCAGCCCATATTCAGACTCCAGTCCATTTGCAGACCACAGCCCATTTTCAAACCCTAGCCCATTTTCAGACTTAGTCCATTTTCACACCTCAGACCATTTTCAGACTCCAGCCCATTTTAGGACTGCAGACCACATTCAGAGTCCCGCTCATTTTCAGACCCCACCCATTTACATTTCCCAATCGTTTTTCACACTACAGTCCTTTTTTAGATTCCACCATATATTCAGACTTGAACCCATTTCAGACTTCAGCCCCTTTAAAGAAGATCCCATTTTCAGAGTCCAGCCCATTTTCAAACTCCAGCATATATTCAGACACCAGTCCATTTGAAGACTCCAGCCTATAAACAGACACCAGTCCATTTTCAGACTGCAGCCCATATTCAGACTCCAGTCCATTTTCAGAATCAAGCCCATTTTCAGACCCCTCCCCCTTTCAGTCCTCCATTACATTTTCAGACTCCAGCATATATTCAGACTCCAGCTCATTTTCAGAACTCCACCCTATATTCACTCCAGCCTATTTTAAGACTCCAGTCCATTTTCAGACTCCAGCTCATTTTCAGACCCAAACCAATATTTAGACTCCAACCAATTTTTAGACTCCAGCCCATTTCCAGTCTCCAGCCCATTTTAGACTTCAGCTTATTTTCAGACCCCAGGCCCATATCAGACTACAGCCAATTTTCTTTTAGACCCCATCCCATTTAAAACCCCAATTCATCTTCAGACTACAGTCCATATTCAGACTCTGGAACATTTTCAGACTACAGTCCATTTTCAGACCCAACCTCATTTTCAGTCCTCGGCCCTTTTTCAGAATCAAGCCATTATCACACTCCAGCCCATTTTAAGAACACCAGCCCATTTTAAGAACACCAGCCCATTTTCAGATTCCAGCCCATTTTCAGACTCCAGCTCATATACAGACTGCAGCCCATTTTCAGACATAAGCCATTTTCAGACTCCAGCCCATATTCAGACTCCAGCCCATTTTCAGACCAAAGCCCATTTTCAGACCAAAGCCCATTTTCAGTCCTTAGTCCTTTTTAAACTCCACCCCATATCAGACCTCAGCCCATTTTCAGACCCCAGTTCTTTTTCAGACTCTAGTCCATTTTCAGACTCAGCCCATTTTCATACCTCATCCAATTTTCAAATTCCAGCACATTTTCAGACTCCAGCATATTTTCAGACCATCCCATTTCAGACTCCAGCCCATATTCACACTACAGTCCATTTGCAGGCCACAGCCCTTTTCAGACCCTAACCCAATTTCAGACGCCAGCCAATATTCACACTCCTGTCAATTTTCAGACTCCAGTCCATTTTCAGACCTCAGCCCTTTTTCAGACTCCAGCCCATATTCAGTCCCACTCATTTTCAGACCACCCATTTTCAGTACCCAATCGTTTTTCACACTCCAGCACTTTTTCAGATTCCACCCTATATCCAGACTTGAACCCATTTTCAGACTCCAGCCCATTTTAAGACAAGCCCATTTTCAGACTCCAGCTCATTTTCAGACTCCAGCATATATTCAGACTCCAGTCTATTTGAAGACTCCAGCCCATAAACAGACACCAGTCTATTTTCAGACTCCAGCCCATATTCAGACTCCAGACCATTTTCAGAATCCAGCCCATTTTCAGACCACAGCCCATTTTTAGTCCTCCATCCATTTTCAGACTCCAGCTTATTTTCAGACTCCAGCATATATGCAGACTCCAGCTCATTTTCAGACTCCATTCTATATTAAGACTGTAGCCCATTTTAAGACTCAAGTCCATTTTCAGACTCCAGCTCATTTTCAGACCCAAACCCATATTCAGACTCCAGCCAAATTTTGAAGTCCAGACCATTTTAGACTTTAACTGATTTTCAGATTCCAGCCCATTTGCAGACTCCAGCCCATATTCAGAGACAAGCCTATTTTACGCCCAGGGCCATTTTCAGACTCCAGCACATTTTCAGAATGCAACCCGTTTTCAGACCCCAGCCCATTTTCAGTGCCTAGTCCCTTTTCAGACTCCAGCACATTTTAAGACTCCAGCCCATATTCAGACTCCAAACTATATCAGACCCCAGCCCATTTTCCGACCCCAGCCCATAAGCAGTGTGAGTACTTTTTCTGATTCCAGCCCATTTTCAGACTCCACCCCATAAACAGACTCCAGACAATTTTCAGATCACAGACCATTTTCAGACCCCAGTTGATTTTCAGACTACAGCCTATATTCAGACTCTGGAACATTTTCAGACTCCAGTCTATTTTCAGACCCAATCTAATTTTCAGTTTCCAGCCCTTTTTCAGACTCCAGCAATTATCGCACTCCAGCCCATTTTTAGACTCCAGACCATTTTCAGATTCCAGCCCATTTTCAGACCAGCTCATATTCAGACTGCAGCCCATTTTCAGACCCAAGCCATTTTCAGACTCCATCCCATATTACAACTCCAGCCCATTTTCAGAACCCAGCCCATTTTCAGAATCCAGCCCATTACCAGACACCAGCCCATTACCAGACACCAGCCCATATCAGACCTCAGCCCCTTTTCAGACCCCAGCCCATTTTCAGACTCCTGTCCATTTTCAGAACACAGCCTATTTTCAGACACCAAGTCATTTTTAGATCACAGTCCATTTTCAGACTCCTGTCCATTTTATGAACACAGCCTATTTTCAGACACCAGGTCATTTTTAGATCACAGTCCATTTTCAGACTCCAGTCCATTTTAAGACTCCAGCCCATTTTCAGACTCCTACACACATATTCAGACTCCAGTCTATTTGAAGACTCCAGCCCATAAACAGACACCATTCCATTATCAGACTCCAGCCCATATTCACACTCCAGTCCATTTTTAGAATCCAGCCCATTTTCAGACCCCAGCACATTTTCATCCTCCATCCATTTTCAGACCCCAGCCCATTTCCAGACTCCAGCATATATTCAGACTCAGCTCATTTTCAGACTCCACCCTATATTCAGACTCCAGATCATTTTCAGACCAGTCCATTTTCAAACTCCAGCTCATTTTCAGACCCAAGCCCATATTCAGACTACAGCCAATTTTTAGACTCCAGTCCATTTTCAGTCTCCAACCCATTATCAGTCCCCAGTCCCTTTTCAGACTCTAGCCCATTTTCAGACTACAGCTCATATGCAGACTCCAACACATTTTCAGACTACAATCCATTTTCGGACCCCAGCCCATTTTCAGACCCCAAACATTTTCAGTCCCTAGAACTTTTTCAGACTCCCGCCCATTTTCACACTCCAACCCATATTCAGACTTCAGCATATTTTCAAACCCCAGCCCATTTTCAGTCCCCATTTCTTTTTCAGACTCCAGACCATTTTTAGACTCCAACCATTTCCAGACTCCCTCCCATTTTATGACTCCAGCCCATATTCAATCTCCAATCAATTTTTGACTTTTAAGTACTCCAGCCATATGTTCAGACTACCAGCCATTGTCAACGGAGCAGGCCATTTTCACACTCCAGTGCCATATTCGGGGAAAAAGGAGGAGCAGGAGATCCATCATACTCCAGCCAATATTTACCACCAAGAACATTTTCAGACTCCCAGCCATTTTCAGACCCCTACCCCCCACCCCATTTCCAGACACCAGCCCATTTTCAGTCCCAAGTAATTTTTAGACTCCAGCCCATTCTCAGATCCCAGCCCATTTTCAGTCCCCCATTTTCAGACACTAGCCCATTTTGAAACCCTATGCCATTTTCAGACCCCAGCCCATTTTAATGCTCCAGTCCATATTAAGACTCCAGCCCATTTTCAGTCACCAGTCCTTTTGCAGACTCCAGCCCATTTTAAGACTCCAGACCATTTTCAGTCTCCAGCCCCTTTTAAGACTCCAGCCCATTTTCAAACTCCAGCCCATTTTCAGACTGCAGCCCATAATCAGACTCCAGTACATTTTATGACTCCAATCCCATTTTCAGACCAAAACCCATTTTTAGACTGCAGGCCATTTTAAGACTCCAGCCCATTTCAAGACTCCAGCACATATTCAGACTCAAATGCATTTTCAGACTCCAGCCCATTTTCAATCCCCAGTTCTTTTTCAGACTCAAGCCCATTTTCATACCTCAGCTAATTTTCAAATTCCAGCACATTTTCAGATTCCAGTCAATTTTCAGACCATCCCATTTCAGACTCCAGCCCATATTCAGACTCCATTCCTTTTGCAGACCACAGCCCATTTTCAGACCCTAGCCCATTTTCAGACTTCAGCCTATATTCAGACTCCTGCCCATTTTCAAACACCAGTCCATTTTCAGACTTCAGCCTGTTTTCACACTCCAGCCCATATTCAGAGTCCCACTCATTTTCAGACCCCACCCATTTTCAGTACCCAATTGTTTTTCACACTCCAGCTCTTTATCAGATTCCACCCTATATTCAGACTCGAACCCATTTTCAGACTCCAGCCCATTTTCAGACTCCAACTCATTTTAAGACAAGCCCATTTTCAGACTCCAACCCATTTTCAGACTCCAGTCCATTTGAAGATTCCAGACCATAAACAGACACTAGTCCATTTTCAGACTCCAGCCCCTATTCAGACTCCAGTCTATTTTCAGAATCCAGCTCATTTTCAGACCCCAGCCCATTTTCAGCCTTCCATCCATTTTCAGACCCAAGCCCCATTTTCGACTCCAGCATACATTCAGACTCCAGATCATTTTCAGACTCAACCCTATATCCAGACTACAGCCCATTTTAAGACTCCAGTCCATTTTCAGACTCAACCTCATTTTCAGACCCAAACACATATTCAGACTCCAGCCAGTTTTTAGACACCAGTCCATTTTCACACTCCAGCCCATTTTAAGACAACCCCATTTTCTGACTCTAGCCCATTTTCAATCTCCAGCACATATTCAGGCTCCTGTCCATTTGAAGACTCCAGCCCATATTCACACTCCAGTCCATTTTCAGAATCCGGCCCATTTTCAGACACCAGCCCATTTTCAGACCCAACCCATTTTCAGTCCTCCATCTATTTTCAGACCCCAGCCCATTTTCAGACTCCAGCATATATTCAGACTCCAACTCATTTTCAGACTCCACCCTATATTCAGACCCAGCCCATTTTCAGAAACCAGTCCATTTTCAGACTCCAGCTCATTTTCAGACCCAAGCCCATATTCAGACAACAGCCAATGTTTAGACTACAGACCATTTTCAATCCCAGTCCATTTTGGACTCCAGCCCATTTTCAGTCCCTTTTCAGACTCTAGCCCACTTTCAGACTACAGCTCATATGCAGACTCCAGCCCATTTTCAGACTACAGACCATTTTCAGACCCAAGCCTATTTTCAGACACCCTACCCATTTTTAGATCCCAGCCCATTTTCAGACTCCAGCCCATTTTCAGACTAGCCCATATTAAAATTCCAGCCCATTTTCAGACCCCACCCATTTTCAGTCCCCAGTCTTTTTTCAGACTCCAGCTCATTTTCACACTCCAACCCATATTCAGACATCAGTATATTTTCAAACACCAGCCCATTTTCAGTCGCCAGTCCTTTTTCAGACTCCAGTCCATTTTCAGACTCCAGCCATTTTCAGACTCCAGCATTTCAGAATCCCTCCATTTAAGACTCAGCCCATTTTCAATCTCCAATCCATTTTAAGACTCCAGCTTATGTTCAGACCCAGCCCATTTTCATACTCCAGCCCATATTCACTCCAGCCAATTTTAAGACCCCAGCCCATTTCAGACCCCAGATCATTTTCAGACTATGGCCCATATTCAGACTCCAGAACATTTTCAGACTCCAGTCCATTTTCAGACCCAAGCTCATTTTCAGTCCCTAGCCCTATTTCAGACTCCAGCCCATTTTCAGACCCCATTTCATTTTCAGACTAGAATCCATTTTCTAACTCCGGAACATTTTCAGACTCCAGTCCATTTTAAGACCCAAGCTCATTTTCAGTCCCCAGCCCTTTTTCAGACTCCAGCATATTTTCAACCCCCAGCCAATTTTCAGTCCCCAGTACTTTTTCAGACTCCAGCCCATTTTCAGACTCCAGCTCATTTTCACTCTCCAAACTATATTCAGACTCCAACCCATTTTAAGACCAGTCCATTTTCAGACTCAACCACATTTTCAGACATAAACACATATTCAGACCCCAGCCAATTTTTAGTCTCCAGTCCATTTCCAGTCTCCAGCCCAGACCTTACAGACCTTACAGATCTTACATCTTGTTCGGGTTGCCCCAGATCCCTCAGTGTGAGGCACCTCTAATGTCTACCAGAGAGTTGCTAGTACATCTTCCGGTATATTTTGCATCTTCCAATCTTGGATGGTCTGGGATGCAGTTTAGATATTTGTCGAGCTATTCTTAAACACATCTACGCTCACTCCTGTTATTATTTCCTCAGATGAGCTGGCAACGCATTGAATAGACGCTGCATTATCGATGCTGGTGCGTAGTGGATTAATGTCCTGTGTGCTTTCCTTATTTTCCTGGTATATTTTTTTTGTGCACTATTAATCTACCTCTGCTTGCTCTTTCTGATATTTTTAGTTCCATGATATTTTTTCTGCTATCCTTCTATCTGTTTCCATGCCTGAATTATCATGTAGCGTTCTCTTCTCCTTTACTAGACTATATAATTTTAAGGATTGTAGTCTTTCCCAGTAGTCAAGGTCTTTAACTTCTTCTATTCTAGCTGTAAAGGACCTTTGTACACTCTCTTATTTGTGCAATACCCTTTTGATAGTGTGGGTACCATATCATATTTGCAATATTCAAGTGGACTACGAACATATGTTTTATAAAGCATATCATGTGTTCAGCTTTTCTTGTTTTGAAGTGCCGTAACAACATTCCCATTTTTGCTTTACATTTTTGCCAACAATTGCTATTTGATCATTGCATTAACATGTTCCTATCATCATACACCAGGTCTTTAACTGCTTCCTTATTTGTGATTGTCTCATTATTAGGTCCCCTAATATGCATATAGCTTTCTTTCTCTGTCTCCATAATTTATTGATTCAAATTATCAGAGTTAAATACATCCTATTTACCTCTGCCCAATCATATACTTGTTAAGGTCTCTTTGTAGAGCGTTCCTATCTTCATCACAAGTAATTTCTCTACTTATTCTTGGGTCATCTGCGAAACTACTCACTACCGAATCCTTAACATTACTGTCTATGTCTTCAATCATAATAACAACAGTATTGCAGCTAACACCGTACCTTGGGCGGCCACCGGATATTACCTTAGCTTCATCCGATTTCTCGTCGTTTGCAATAACTATCTTTTTTCTGTTGTGTAAAAATTCTTTTAACCATCTTCCTACTTTATCCACGATATTGTGTTTTCTAATTTTCTTCGCTAATATATATGGTCTACTTTGTCAAAAAGCTTTTGCAAAGTCTAAATAAACCACATCTGTTTCATTTCCGCTTTTCATATTTTGAATATGTTCTCACGGTGGACTAACAGTTGGGTTTGTGTGCTTTTTCCGGGTACGAAACCATGTTGTCTTTTATTAAACAAATTATTTTTTTATTAAATGTTTCATAATATTTTTCTTCATTACCCTTTCATACACTTTCATAATATGTGATGTTAGACTCACAGGCCTATAATTACTTGCCTCTAGTCTTGATCCACTTTTGAAAGTAGGGGTAATATATGCTAATTTGTGCTCATCATAAATCTTGCCTGTATCTACACTTTGCCTTAATAATATTGCAAGTGGCTTTGCGATAGAATGAACTACTTTCTTTAACAAAATAGCAGGCACTCTCCATCAGGCCCTGCAGCAGCTCCATTTTAATTTCATTAATAGCCTGCCACAATATCAGCTTTCATTAATATCTATGTCAGAAATCTAAAATCACTGATTTTCATCCCTTTACTTCTATATCATTATCTTTCATTATCTATTCTAGGGGTGAATTCTCTCTTATATCGTTCTGCCAATATGTTGCAAATTTCCTTTTTTTCATTCGTTAATCTCCCTTCAATTCTTAGGGGGCCTATTTCTATTCTTCTTTTATTCATCTTCTTCGCATATGAGTGTAATAGTTTGGGATTTTGCTTGATATTTAATAGGTTTTTTTCTTCCAAGTCCGTTTTTCATTTTCTTTTGATTGTATAATCTTTTTGTTCTGCATTTTCTATCTTACTTTTTAGTTCTATAACTTTCCATGCATTTTTTTCTTTTGCAAGACCTTTTTTCCACTTTCTGATTTTCTGGAACAAGATCCTTCTGTCTCTTGGTATGCATGACTGATGTTTACTTTTCTTCTTCGGTATATATTTATCCACTATTTTCTCTAATATTTTATATAATATCTCCGTATTTACCTTTATGTCATCACTTACGAAAATGTTATCCCAATCTTTGTTTAATTCTTCATTTATTTCTGACCATTTTATATTTTTACTGTAGAAGTTGTATTTTCCATATCCTTCCCACTTTTTCATTTCTTGCTTATCTCTGTTTTCACTTGCTTTGGAATGGACTGTTAATTCTATGACATTATGGTCTGAAATACTCGCATTATAAACTATTATTTCTTTAACATAATTCATCTCGTTCACAAATACTAGGTCTAAAGTATTTTCCTTTCTTGTTGGCAGGTGATTTATTTGTTGAATGTTGTATTCTAGTAGCATATCTAATAGCTTTTCGAATTGCCTCTTATCTTCTGCACTACTATTACTCTCTTTTTTATATGTATAAGTACAACCACAATCTCCTATTCGTTCTTTCCAGTCTACGAAAGGAAAGTTGAAGTCTCCAGATAGGAGAATAGTCCAGTCCTTGTGATTTCTACATATATCATCCAATTTTTCTATTATTAAGTCAAACTCTTTAGTATTAGGAGGTCTATATAAATTACTATGTTTCATTAATTTTTCAGATTCAAATTCTACCGCTATTAGTTCACATTCTGAGTTACTATATTTCTCTATATATTTTTCCTTGTTTTTTGTCTTTCCCATATATTGCGGTTCCCCCTTGATTCCTATTTTTTTCTATCTGATCTATAAGTTTGGAACCCTTTATTTGATCATCATTCCCAGTCTCTTGGGAATACCAGGTTTCACTTATATTCAATATATCTATTTTCTTTTCAATTTGGGTTAGTTCTTCTAAGTACTCTATTTTTCTTTTTGAGTTACTCGTAACTAAACCCTGCGCATTCATCACTATGATGGTTTGCGTGTTTTCTCCTTCATTTAATATTGGTAATAATAAGGATTTTCCCATGTCTCTTTCCTGTTCTGGTATGTTGTTCTTTTTTTCATTTCCAGAAATTCTGACATTAAAAAATCCAACTTTTCCATAATATTTGTTCTTCCTTCATCATATTATTCATTTTGTGTCTGAATCTGCAATTTTCTCCATATCTGCAATATCCTCGTAGTTGATGGCTTGCTTTTTTCTTTTACCTGATATTCTTCATTTCTCTCTTTATTTGTTTTCTTTCTTATTTTGGATTTTATTGCTTGATTGGTTATTTATTTGATTATTTTTCATGGCTACATGGTGCATATATTTACATTTTTTGTCGAACTTACATCCTTTTCCTTCTTTTAGGTTTTGCATATTTTTGGATGTAGATCTCTGCAATCATCCTCATATCCATCTATGGTATGGTGCACATTTACCATATATTTCATAGTTTTTGTTGGACATACCTTAGGATGTTTGTAGTAACATTTTTCTCCAAATCTGCATTCCCTCTTTTCAAAAGGTTGCAGACTTTGTCTTTCTTGTATATTTTTTTCCTCTTTCCCGTCATTGTGTAGATCTGGGTAGAGCCTCTTCGGCATTTTCTTTTGTGTTGTCATATCGTAATTTATTTCTTCGTAGGTATGCTGCTTTATAGCCTCATATGTAGTATCAATGAGTATCTCTGCATCCATACTTTTATCTTGTTCTTTGTTTTCCTTATCTTTTTCTGTCATTTCAGTTTGTTTACTTCTCTTACTTTTCCTCTTCTTCTTCTTCTTCTTCTTCTTCCTCTCTTCTTCTTCTTCTTCATCCTCAACTATTTGTACATTCAATCTTGATTTAATAACATTGTCTATCCATGGTAGACATGTTGAGCAAAAATTCTTGTGTCCTTTTCTCATATCTTGCATTACCTCAGCACACTGTGGATGGGTCGGAATGTTGCATGCAGCACATTTTCTGATTAGGTTTTGTGGATTAACTATGCTATACCACACCTTACACAGTTTACATGCTTTTGGCATTCTTTTTCCTAATGCATCAATTAGGATATTCACAAGGTTCACTTTATTCATTTTCTTTGGTCGGAATATGTTGGTTTATGTATATTTTCTTTATGAGTCTCTTGACACTTGGATTTTATTTGGAACTTCTTCAATTATTTTCAAGATGTTTTCAGTTGATTTGTTCCAGTTTGAAGGATTGTATCCTTCTAATATATCTATGAATGCTTTTGTATCTTTTTGGTTAGGAATGTTGCTGATTTCATAGATCAGAAATGCCAGTTCCCTTCCTGCTACCTCATCGCATTGCGAATCTGCCAAGCAAGCTAAATCTCGCCATTTTTTTCCGAAGTTGGAACTTACTGCCATCTTGTTCTGATTTACAGTATTTCACTTGATAAACTAACTTAGAAGACGCTTTATCCTACTATTTTCACACTAATCTTATCACCGATAGTTCACGAACACTTCTAGATATTTCTCAAATTCTAGACGTATGTTAAACTTGTGATATCTGTTGATTAATCTGACTTCGCGCATGAACGTCTCACCAAGCAAGATGACTTCAGCCCATTTTAAGACTCCGGCCCATGATCAGCCCCCACCCCCAGTCAGTCTTTTCAGACTCCCACCAGGCCCATTTTCACACAACAGCTCATATGCCGACTCCAGCCCATTTTCAGACTCCTGTCCATTTTCAGACCACAGCCTATTTTCAGATCACAGCCCATTTTTAGATCCTAGTCCATTTTCACACTCCAGCCCAGTTTCAGACTCCAGCCCAATTTAAGAAAAGCTCATTTTAAGACTCCAGCACATATTCAGACTCCAGTCCAATTGAAGACTCCAGCACATAAACAGACACCAGTCCATTTTCAGACTCCAGCCCATATTCACACTCCAGTCCATTTTCAGAATCCAGCCCATTTTCAGACCCCAACATATTTTCAGTCCTCCATCCATTTTCAGACCCCAGCCCATTTTCAGACTCCAGCATATATTCAGACTCCAGCTCATTTTCAGACTCCAGACTATTTTCAGACCAGTCCATTTTCAAACTCCAGCTCATTTTCAGACCCAAGCCCATATTCAGACTAGACAGCCATATTTTAGACTACAGCCAGCCCTATTTTCAGTCTCCAACCCATTATCACATCCCCCAGTCCCTTTTCAGACTCTAGCCCATTTTCAGACTACAGCTCATATGCAGACTCCAACACATTTTCAGACTACAATCCATTTTCAGAACCCAGTCCATTTTCAGACCCCACCCATTTTCAGTCCCCAGAACTTTTTCAGACTCCAGCCCATTTTCACACTCCAACCCATGTTCATACTTCAGCATATTTCCAAACCCCAGCCCATTTTCAGTAACCAGTCCTTTTTCAGACTCCAGACCATTTTCAGACTCCAGACCATTTTCAGACTCCCTCCCATTTTTAGACTCCAGCCCATATTTAGTCTCCAATCCATTTTGAGACTCCAGCCTATGTTCAGATCCCAGTCCATTTTCAGACTCCAGCCCATATTCAGACTCCAGCCAATTTTCAGACCCCAGCCCATTCTCAGACCCCAGATCATTTTCAGACTACAGCCCATATTCAGACTAAAGAACATTTTCTAACTCCAGTCCATTTTCAGACCCAAGCTCATTTTCTGTCCCCAGCCCTTTTTCGGACTCCAGCCCATTTTCAGACCCCAGTTCATTCTCAGACTACAGTCCATATTCAGACTCCAGAACATTTTCAGACTCCAGTCCACTTTAAGACCAAGCTCATTTTCAGTCCCCAGCCCTTTTTCAGATGCCAGCATATTTTCAAACCCCAGCCGATTTTCAGTCCCCAGTCCTTTTTCAGACTACAGCCCATTTTCAGACTCAAACCATTTTCAGACTCCCTCCCATTTTAGGACTCCAGCCCATATTCAGTCTCCAATCCATTTTAAGACTCCAGCCTATGTTCAGACCCCAGCCTATTTTCAGACTCCAGCCCATTTTAACCCAAGCCCATCAGTCCCTAGCCCATTTTCAGATTTCAGTCCATTTTCTCTAGCCATATCTAGACGCCAGTCCATTTTCAGACTCCAGCCCATTTTTAGACCCCAGCCCATATTCAGACTCCAGCCCATATTCAGACTCCAGCCCATTTTCAGACCACAGCATTTTTACAGTCCCCAGTCCATATTCAGGCTCCAGCCCATTTTCAGACTCCAGTCCATTTTCAGAGTCCAGCCCATATTCAGACCTTAACCTATTTTCAGACTCCAGCCCATATCACGTTCCAACCCGTTTTCAGATCCCAGTTCATTTTCAGTCCCCAGCCCATTTTCAGATTCCAGCCCATTTTCAGACCCAGACCATTATCAGTCTAGTCCTTTTCCAGACTCCATCCCATTTTCAGACTTCAGTCCTTTTTCAGACCACAAATTTTTAGAATCCAGTCAATTTTCAGACTCCAGCCTATATTCAGACTCCAGCCCATTTTCAAACTACAACCCATTCTCACACTCCAGCCCAGTTTCAGATTCCAGTCAATATTCAGACCCCAGCCCATATTCAGACTCCAGCCCAGTTTCAGATTACAGCCCATTTTCAGAATACAGCCCATATTCAGACTACAAACCATATCAGACTCCAGCCCATTTTCAGACCCCAGCCCATTTGCAGTCCCCAGTCCTTTTAATGATTCCAGATCACATTTTCAGACTCCAGCCCATATTCAGACTCCAGCCAATTTTCAGAGCCCATCCCATTTTCAGAGCCCAGTTCATTTTCATACAACAGCCTATATTCAGACTGCAGAACATTTTCAGACCCCAGTTCATTTTCAGACCCAAGCTCATTTACAGACCCCAGCCCTTTTTCAGACTCCACCCATTATCACACTCCAGCCCATTTTCAGACTCCAGCCCATTTTCAGATTCCACATCATTTTCAGACTCCATCTCATATTCAGACTGCAGCACATTTTCAGGCCCAAGCCATTTTCAGATCCAACCCATATTCAGACTCCAGCCCATTTTCAGACCCCATCCCATTTTCAGTCCGTAGTCCTTTTTCAGACTCCAGCCAATATCAGACCTCAGCCCATTTTCAGACCCCACCCCCTTTTCAGTCCAGTCCTTTTTTTCAGAATCTAGCCCATTTTCAGACTCAACCCTATATTCATACTCCAGCCCATTTTCAGACCCCGGCCCATTTTCAGACCCCAGACCATATTTAGACTTCAGCCAATTTTCAGACTCCAGCCCATAATCAGATTCCAGCAAATTCTCAGACTCCAGCCATTTTCAGACTCCAGGCATTTTTCAGACTCCAGTCCATTTTCATACTCGAGCCAATATTTAGACCACAGCCCATTTTCAGACTCCAGTCATTTTCAGACCCCAACCCATTTTCAGACACTAACCCATTTTCAGTCCCAATTCCTTTTTTTAGACTCCAGCCCATTCTCAGACCCCAGCCGATTTTCAGTCCCCCATTTTCAGACCCTAGCCCATTTAGAAATCCTAGCCCATTTTTAGACGCCAGCCCATTTTCAGTCGCCAGTCCTTTTGCAGACTCCAGCCCATTTTCAGACTCCAGCCCATTTTCAGTCTCCAGTCCCTTTTAAGACTCCAGCCCATTTTCAAACTCCAGCCCATTTTCAGACTGCAGCCCATATTCAGACTCCAGTCCATTTTATGACTCCAATCCCATTTCCAGACCAAAACCCATTTTTAGACCACAGTCCACTTTCAGACTCCAGCCCATTTCAAGACCCAACCCATGTTCAAACTTAAACCCATTTCCAGACTCTAACCCATTTTCAGTCCCCAGTTCTTTTTTGAACTCCAGCCCATTTTCAGACTCCGGCCCATTTACATACCTCAGCCAATTTTCAAATTCCAGCACATTTTCACACTCCAGCAAATTTTCAGACCATCGCATTTTCAGATTCCACCGCCCATATTCTAACCCCAGTCCATTTGCAGACCAAACCGATTTTCAGACCCTAGCCCATTTTCAGACTTATGACCATATTCAGCCTCCAACACATTTTCACACACCAGTCCATTTTCAGACCTCAGACCATTTTCAGACTTCAGCCCATTTTAGGACTCCAGCCCATATTCAGAGTCCTGCTCATTATCAGACCCCAACCACTTTCAGTACCTAATCGTTTTTCACACTCCAGCCCTTTTTAGATTCCACCCTATATTCAGAATCAAACCCATTTTCAGACTCCAGCCCATTTTCAGACTCCAGCTCTTCTAAAGACAAACCCATTTTCAGACTCCAGCATATATTCAGACTCCAGCTCATTTTCAGACTCCACCCTATATTGACTCCAGCCCATTTTCAGACTCCAGTCCATTTTCAGACCACCTCATATTCAGACCCAAACACATATTCAGACTCCAGCCAATTTTAGACTTCACCTTTTTCAGACTCTAGCCCATGATCAGTCCCCAGTCCCTTTTCAGACTCCAGCCCATTCTCACACTACAGCTCATATGCAGACTCCAGCCCATTTTCAGACTCCTGTCCATTTTAAGGCCTTAGCCTATGTTCAGACCCCAGCCCATTTTTAGATCCCAGTCCATTTTCTCACTCCAGCCCATTTTCACACTCCCACCCATTTTAAGACACAAGCCCATTTCAAACTCCAGATCATTTTCAGACTCCAGCATATATTCAGACTCCAGTCCATTTGAAGACTCCAGCCCATAAACTGACACCAGTCCATTTTCAGACACCAGCCCATATTAAGATTCCAGTCCATTTTCGAATCCAGCTCATTTTTCAGAACTCCACCAACTTTTAGACCCCAGTCTATTTTCAACCAAAGCCCATTTTCCAGACTTCAAGTTCCAATTTTTTAAGGGGGGGGGGACTCCAGTCCATTTTTCGTTTTCCATCCATTTTAGACTCCAGCCCATTTTCAGACTCCAGTCCCTTTTCAGACTCCATGCCATTTACAGACCATAGCCCATTTTCAGGCCCTATCACACTTGCAGACTAAATCCCATATTCAGACTCTAACCCATATTCAGAATCCACCCTATTTGCAGACCCCAGCCCATTTTCATTCACTAGTCCTTTCTCAGACTCCAGCCTATTTTAAGACTCCAGCCCATTTTCAGACTCCAGCCCATTTTCAGACACCATCACATTTTCAAGGTTTCAGATTCTGCCCCATTTTCAGACTCCAGCCCATATTCAGACTCCAGCCCATTTTCAGACCCCAGACAATTTGTTGACTTCAACCCATTATCAGACTCCAGCCGATATTGAGATTTCAGCCCATTTTCAAACTGCAGCCTATTTTCAGACTGCTGTCCATATTCAGACTCCATCCCATTTTCAGACAAGTCCATTTTCATACTCCAGCCCATTTTCAGTCACCAGTCCTTTTTCAGACTCCAGCCCATATTCATACTCCAGCCCATTTCCAGACTTCAGCCAATTTTCAGATTCTAGCCCATATTCAGACTCCACCCTATATTCAGACTCCAGCCTATATTCAGTCCAGGGCCATTTTCAGAATCCAGCCCATTTTCAGACTGCAACCCGTTTTCAGATCCTAGCCCATTTTCAGTACCTAGTCCTTTTTCAGACTCTAGCCCATTTTAAGACTCCAGCCCATATTCAGACTCCAAACCATATCAAACTCCAGCCCATTTTCAGACCCCAGCCCATTTGTAGTACCCAGTCCTTTCTCTGATTCCAGTCCATTTTCAGACTACAGCTAATTTTCAGACCCCAACCCATTTTCACACCCCAGTTCATTTTCAGACTACAGCCCATATTCAGACTGGAACATTTTCAGACTCCAGTCCATTTTCAGACCCAAGCTCATTTTCAGTTCCCAGCTCTTTTTCAGACTCCAGTCATTATCACAAACCAGCCCATTTTCAACTCCAGCCCATTTTCAAATTCCAGCCTATTTTCAGACTTCGGCTCATATTCAGACTGCAGCCCATTTTCAAACCCAAGCCATTTTCAGACTCCAGCCCATATTCAGACTCCAGCCTTTTTTCAGACCCCAGCCCATTTTCAGGGCTTAGTCCTTATTCAGACTCCAGCCCATATCAGACCTCAGCCCATTTTCAGACCCAAAACCATTTTCAGTCTACAGTCCTTTTTCAGATTCCGGCCCATTTTCAGACTCCACCATATATTCATACTCCAGCCCATTTTCCGACCTCAGCCCATTTTCAGACCCCAGACTATATTCAGACTTCAGCCCATTTTAACCCAAGCCCATCAGTCCCTAGCCCATTTTCAGATTTCAGTCCATTTTCTCTAGCCATATCCAGATGCCAGTCCATTTTCAGACACCAGCCCATAATCACATTCCAGCCAATTCTCATATTCCAGCCATATTCAGACTCCAGCCCATTTTCAGACTCCAGTCCATATTCAGACCACTCCATTTTCACACTCCAGCCGATATTTAGACCAAAACCCATTTTCAGACTCCAGCCATTTTCAGACCCCACCCCATTTTCAGATACAGCCCATTTTCAGTCCCAAGTCCTTTTTTAGACTCCAGCCCATTCTCAGACCCCAGCCCATTTTCACTCCCCCATTTTCAGACCCTAGCCCATTTTGAAACCCCAGGCCATTTTCAGACCCCAACCCATTTTAAGGCACCAGTCCATAATCAGACTCCAGCCTATTTTCAGACTACAACCCATTTTGTCACCAGTCCTTTTGCAAACGCCATCCAATTTTCAGACTCCAGCCCATTTTCAGTCTCCAGTCCCTTTTAAGACTCCATCCCATTTTCAAACTCCACCCCATTTTCAGACTGCAGCCCATAATCAGACTCCGGTCCATTTTATGACTCTAATCCCATTTTCAGACCATAGCCCATTTTTAGACTGAACGCCATTTTGAGACTCCAGCCCATTTCAAGACTCCTGCCCATATTCAGACTCAAACCCATTTTGAGACTCCAGTCCATTTTCAGACCCTAACCCATTTTCAGTCATCCATCCATATTCAGACTCCAGCCCATTTTCAGTCCTCCCTCCATTTTCAGACCCCAGCCCATTTTCAGACTCCAGCATATATTCAGACTCCAGCTCATTTTCAGACTCCACCCTACATTGACTCCAGTCCATTTTCTGACTCCACCTCATTTTCAGACCCAAACACATATTCAGACTCCAGCCAATTTTTAGACTCCAGTCCATTTCCTGTCTCCAGCCCATTTTAGACTTGAGCTTATTTTCAGACTCTAGCCCATGATCAGTCCCCAGTCCCTTATCAGACTCCAGCCCATTTTCACTCTACTGTTCATATGCAGACTCCAGCCCATTTTCAGACTCCTGTTCACTTTAGGACCTCAGCCTATTTTCAGACCCCAGCCCATTTTTAGATCCCAGTCTATTTTCACACTCCAGCCCATTTTCAGACTCCAACCCATTTTAAGACACAAGCCCATTTTCAAACTCCGGGTCATTTTAAGACTCCAGTCCATTTGAAGACTCCAGCCCATAAACAGACACCAGTCCACTTTGAGACACCAGCCCATATTCAGATTCCAGTCCATTTTCAGAATCCAGACCATTTTCCAACCCAAACCCATTTTCAGTCCTCCATCTATTTTCAGATTTCTGCATATATTCAGACTCCAGCTCAATTTAAGACTCCACCCTATATTCAGACTCCAGCCCATTTTTGGACCAGTCCATTTTCAGACTAGAGCTCATTTTCAGACTAGAGCTCATTTTCAGACCCAAGCTCATTTTCAGACTCCAGCTAATTTTTAGACTCCAGTCCATTTTCAGTCTCCAGTCAATTTTAGACTCCAGCCCATTTTCAGACTCCAGTCCATTTTCAGACTCCAGGCCATATTCAGACCCTAGCCCATTTTCAGACTCTATCACACTTGCAGACTTAATCCCATATTCAGACTCTAACCCATATTCAGAATCCACCCTATTTTCAGACCCCAGCCCATTTTCATTCACTAGTCATTTCTCAGACTCCAGCCTATTTAAAGACTCCAGCACATTTTCAGACTCCAAGCCCATTTTCAGACACCATCACATTTTCAAGTTTTTCAGATTCTGGCTCCATTTTCCAGACTCTCAACCCATATTCAGATCTCCCAGCCCATTTCAGACCCTCGGCCATTTTTAGACTTCAACCCATTATCAGACTCCAGCCAATATTGAAATTTCAGCCCATTTTCAGACTGCAGCCTATTTCCAGACTGCTGCCCATATTCAGAATCTAACCCATTTTCAGACTTGAGTCCATTTTCGTACTCCAGCCCATTTTCAGTCACCAGTCCTTTTTCAGACTCCAGCCCATATTCATACTCCAGCCCATTTCCAGACTTCAGCCAATTTTCAGATTCCAGCCCATTTTCAGACTCCAGCCCATATTCATACTCCAGCCCATATTCATACTCCAGCCGATTTCCAGACTTCAGCCAATTTTCAGATTCCAGCCCATTTTCAGACTCCAGCCCATATTCAGACCCCAGCCCATTTTCAGTCCAGGGTCATTTTCAGAATCCAGCCCAATTTCAGACTGCAACCCATTTTCAGATCCCAGCCCATTTTCAGTACCTAGTCCTTTTTCAGACTAGCCCATTCTAAGACACAAGCCCATATTCAGACTCCAAACCATATCAGACTCCAGCCTATTTTTAGACCCCAGCCCATTTGCAATACCCAGTCCTTTCTCTGATTCTGGCCCATTTTCAGACTCCAACCCATATTCAGACTCCAGCCAATTTTCAGACCCCAACGCATTTTCAGACCCCAGTTCATTTTCAGACTACACCCCATATTCAGACTCTGGAACATTTTCAGACTCCAGTCCATTTTCAGACCCAAGCTCATTTTCAGTCCCCAGCCCTTTTTCAGCCTACAACCATTATCACACACCAGCCAATTTTATGATTCCCGCCTATTTTAAGACTCAGCTCATATTCAGACTGCAGCCCATTTTCAGACCCAAGCCATTTTCAGACCAACCCATATTCAGACTCCAACCCATATTCAAACTCCAGCCCATTTTCAGACCACAGCCCATTTTCAGACCCCAGCCCATTTTCAGACACCAGCCCATTTTCAGTCCACAGTCCTTTTTCAGATTCTGGCCTATTTTTAGACTCCACCAATATTCATACTCCAGCCCATTTTCAGACCCCAGCCTATTTTCAAACCCCAGACCATATTCAGACTTCAACCGATTTTCTGACTCCAGACCAAAATCAGATTCCAGCTAATTCTCAGATTCCAGCATTTTCAGACTCCAGGCCATTTTCAGACTCAGCTCATATTCAGACTGCAGCCATTTTCAGACCCAAGCCATTTTCAGACTCCAGCCCATTTTTAGACCCCAGCCCATTTTCAGTCCACTGTCCTTTTTCAGATTCCGGCCCATTTTCATACTCCACCCTATATTCACACTCCAGCCCATTTTCAGACCCCAGCCCATTTTCAAACCCCAGATCATATTCAGACTTCAGCCAATTTTCTGACTCCAGACCATAATCAGATTCCAGCCATATTCAGACTCCAGGCTATTTTCAGACTCCAGTCAATGTTCAGACCAGTCCATTTTCACACTACAGCTGATATTCAGACCACAGCCCATTTTCAGACTCCAGCCATTTTCAGACCCCAGCCCATTTTCAGACACCAGCCCATAATCAGATTCCAGCCAATTTTCAGACTCCAGTCATTTTCAGAATCCAGGCCATTTTCAAACTCCAGGCCATTTTCAGACTGCAGCCCATAATCAGACTCCAGTCCATTTTATGACTCCAATCCCATTTTAAGACCAAAGCCCATTTTTAGACTGCAGGCCATTTGAAGACTCCAGTCCATTTCAAGACTCCAGCCCATATTCAGACTCAAACCCATTTTGAGACTCCAGTCCATTTTCAGACCCCAACCCATTTTCAGTCCTCCATCCATTTTCAGACCCCAGCCCATTTTCAGACTACAGCATACATTCAGACTCCAGCTCATTTTCAGACTCCAACATATATTGACTCCAGCCTATTTTCAGACTCCAGTCCTTTTTCAGACTCAACCTCATTTTCAGACCAAAACCAATATTCAGACTCCAACCAATTTTTAGACTCCAGTCCATTTCCAGTCTCCAGCCCATTTTAGACTTCAGCTTATTTTCAGACTCTAGCCCATGATCAGTCACCAGTCCCTTTTCAGACTCCAGCCCATTTTCACACTACAGCTCATATGCAGACTCCAACCCAATATCAGACTCCTGTCCATTTTCAGACCTCAGCCTATTTTCAGACCCCAGCCCATTCTTACATCTCAGTCCATTTTCAGACTCCAGAACATTTTCAGAATCCTGCCAATTTCAAGACAAAAGCCCATTTTCAGACTCCAATAATTTTCAGACTCCAGCATATATTCAGACTACAGTCCATTTTCAGTCCTGGGTCATTTTCAGAATCCAGCCCAATTTCAGACTGCAACCCATTTTCAGATCCCACCCTTTTCAGTACCTAGTCCTTTTTTTCAGACTAGCCCATTTTAAGACACAAAGCCCATATTCAGACTCCAAACCATTATCAGAACTCCAGCCTATTTTTAGACCAAAGCCCATTTGCCCTTTAATACCCAGTCCTTTCTCTGATTCTGGCCCATTTTCAGACTCCAACCCATACCTTACAGACCTTACAGACCTTACATCTTGTTTCGGGTTGCCCCAGGTCCCTCAGTGTGAGGCACCTCTAATGTCTACCAGAGAGTTGCTAGTACATCTTCCGGTATATTTTGCATCTTCCAATCTTGGATGGTCTGGGATGCAGTTTAGATATTTGTCGAGCTTATTCTTAAACACATCTACGCTCACTCCTGATATATTCCTCAGATGAGCTGGCAACGCATTGAAGAGGCGCTGCATTATCGATGCTGGTGCGTAGTGGATTAATGTCCTGTGTGCTTTCCTTATTTTTCCTGGTATAGTTTTGGGCACTATTAATCTACCTCTGCTGCTCTTTCTGATATTTTTAGTTCCATGATATTTTCTGCTATTCCTTCCTTTCATCTGTTTCATCCTGAATTATCATGTAGCGTTCTCTTCTCTTTCTAGACTATATAATTTTAAGAATTGTAGTCTTTCCCAGTAGTCTAGGTCCTTAACTTCTTCTATTCTAGCTGTAAAGGACCTTTGTACACTCTCTATTTGTGCAATATCCTTTTGATAGTGTGGG
Source organism: Macrobrachium nipponense (assembly GCF_015104395.2). Taxonomy (NCBI): domain Eukaryota; kingdom Metazoa; phylum Arthropoda; class Malacostraca; order Decapoda; family Palaemonidae; genus Macrobrachium; species Macrobrachium nipponense. The sequence goes on from NC_087209.1 coordinate 66,847,621, forward strand.
TACCATATCATATTGCAATATTCAAGTGGACTACGAACATATGTTTTATAAAGCATAATCATGTGTTCAGCTTTTCTTGTTTTGAAGTGCCGTAACAACATTCCCATTTTTGCTTTACATTTTGCCAACAGAGTTGCTATTTGATCATTGCATAACATGTTCCTATTCATCATCACACCAAGGTCTTTAACTGCTTCCTTATTTGTGATGGTCTCATTATTAGGTCCCTTATATGCATATAGCTTTCTTTCTCTGTCTCCATAATTTATTGATTCAAATTTATCAGAGTTAAATACCATCCTATTTACCTCTGCCCAATCATATACTTTGTTAAGGTCTCTTTGTAGAGCGTTCCTATCTTCATCACAAGTAATTTCTCTACTTATTCTTGTGTCATCTGCGAAACTACTCACTACCGAATCCTTCACATTATTGTCTATGTCTTCAATCATAATAACAAACAGTATTGCAGCTAAACACCGTACCTTGCGGCACACCGGATATTACCTTGACTTCATCCGATTTCTCGTCGTTTGCAATAACTATCTGTTTTCTGTTGTGTAAAAATATTCAGACTCCAGCCAATTTTCAGACCCCAACGCATTTTCAGACCCCAGTTCATTTTCAGACTACACCCCATATTCAGACTCTGGAGCATTTTTAGACTCCAGTCCATTTTAAGACCCAAGCTCATTTGCAGTCCCCAGCCCTTTTTCAGCCTACAACCATTATCACACACCAGCCAATTTTATGATTCCAGCCTATTTTAAGACTCAGCTCATATTCAGACTGAAGCCCATTTTCAGACCCAAGCCATTTTCAGACCAACCCATATTCAGACTCCAACCCATATTCAGACTCCAGCCCATTTTCAGACCACAGCCCATTTTCAGACCCCAGCCCATTTTCAGACACCAGCCCATTTTCAGACACCAGCCCATTTTCAGTCCACAGTCCTTTTTCAGATTCCGGCCCATTTTCAGACTCCACCCAATATTCATACTCCAGCCCATTTTCAGACCCCAACCTATTTTCAAACCCCAGACCATATTCAGACCAGCCGATTTTCTGACTCCAGACCAAAATCAGATTCCAGCTAATTCTCAGATTCCAGCCATATTCAGACTCCAGGCCATTTTCAGACTCAGTTCATATTCAGACTGCAGCCATTTTCAGACCCAAGCCATTTTCAGACTCCAGCCCATTTTCAGACCCCAGCCCATTTTCTGACCCCAGCCCATTTTCAGTCCACAGTCCTTTTTCAGATTCCGGCCCATTTTCATACTCCACCCTATATTCATACTCCATCCCATTTTCAGACCCCAGCCCATTTTCAAACCCTAGATCATATTCAGACTTCAGCCAATTTTCTGACTCCAGACCATAATCAGATTCCAGCCACATTCAGACTCCAGGCTATTTTCAGACTCCAGTCCATGTTCAGACCAGTCCATTTTCACACTACAGCCGATATTTAGACCACAGCCCATTTTCAGACACCAGCCATTTTCAGACCCCAGCCCATTTTCAGACACAGCCCATAATCAATTCCAGCCAATTTTCCCAGACTTCCACCTTTTCAGAATCCAGGCCCATTTTTCAAACTCCAGGCCATTTTCAAACTGCAGCCCTAATCAGACTCCAGTCAATTTTATAACTCCAATCCCATTTTCAGACCAAAGCCCATTTTTTAGACTGCAGGCCATTTGAAGACTGCAGTCCATTTCAAGACTCCAGCCCATATTCAGACTCAAACCCATTTTGAGACTCCAGTCCATTTTCAGACCCCAACCCATTTTCAGTCCTCCATCCATTTTCAGACCCCAGCCCATTTTCAGACTCCAGCATACATTCAGACTCCAGCTCATTTTCAGACTCCAGCATATATTGACTCCAGCCCATTTTCAGACTCCAGTCCATTTTCAGACTCAACCTCATTTTCAGACCCAAACCAATATTCAGAAACCAACCAATTTTTAGACTCCAGTCCATTTCCAGTCTCCAGCCCATTTTAGACTTCAGCTTATGTTCAGACTCTAGCCCATGATCAGTCACCAGTCCCTTTTCAGACTCCAGCCCATTTTCAGACTACAGCTCATATGCAGACTCCAACCCAATATCAGACTCCTGTCCATTTTCAGACCTCAGCCTATTTTCAGACTGCAGCCCATTCTTACATCTCAGTCCATTTTCAGACTCCAGAACATTTTCAGAATCCTGCCAATTTCAAGACAAAAGCCCATTTTCAGACTCCAAAAATTTGCAGACTCCAGCATATATTCAGACTACACCCCATAAACAGACACCAGTCCATTTTCAGACACCAACCCATATTCAGACTCCAGTCCATTTTCAGAATCCAGCTCCTTTTCAGACCCAAACCCATTTTCAGTCCTCCATCCATTTTCAGACCTCAGCCTTTAAGACTCCAGCATATATTCAGACTCCAGCTCATTTTCAGACTCCATCCTATATTCAGACTCCAGCCCATTTTCGGACCAGTCCATTTTCAGTCTCCAGCTCATTTTCAGACCCAAGCCCATTTTCAGACTGCAGCCAATTTTTAAGATCCCAGTCCATTTTAAGTCTCTACTTCATTTTAGACTCCAACCCATTATCAGACTCCAGTCCATTTTAAGACTTCAGGCCATATTCAGACCCTAGCCCATTTTCAGACCCTATCACTCTTGCAGACTCAATCCCATATTCAGACTCCAACCCATATTCAGACTCCAACCTATTTTCAGACCACAGCCCATTTTCATTCCCTAGTCCTTTCTCAGACTCCAGCCTATTTTATGACTCCAGCCCATATCAGACTCCAGCCCATTTTCAGACTCCAGCCCATTTTCAGACCCCATTCCATTTTCAAATCTTTTTCAGATTCTGAGCCATTTTAAGACTCCAACCCATATTCAGACTCCAGCCCATTTTCAGAATCCAGACCATTTTCAGACTCCAGCCAATAACAAGATTTCAGCCCATTTTCAGACTGCAGCCTATTTTCAGACTACTGCCCATATTCAGACTGCAGCCCATTTTCAGACTCAAGTCCACTTTCATACTAAAGCCCATTTTCAGTACCTAGTCCTTTTTCAGACTCCAGCCCATTTAAGACTCAATAACAGACTCCAGCCCATTTTAAGACTCAATAACAGAATCCAGCCCATTTTCAGACCCAAGCCCATTTTCAGACTCCAGCCCATTTACAGTCCCCACTCTTTTTTTCTGATTCCAGCCAATTTTAAGACTCCAGCCCATATTCAGACTCCAGCCAATTTTCAGATCCCACCCCATTATCAGACCCCAGTTCATTTTCAGACTACAGCCCATATTCAGACTGGAACATTTTCAGACTCTAGTCCATTTTCAGACCCAAGCTCATTTTCAGTCCCCAGCCCTTTTTCAGACTCCACCCATTATCACACTCCAGCCCATTTTAAGAACTCCAGCCCATTTTCAGATTCCAGCCCATTTTCAGACTCCAGCTCATATTCAGACTGCAGCCCATTTTCAGACCCAAGCCATTTTCAGACTCCAGCCCATATTCAGACCCCAGCCCATTTTCAGACCCCAGCCCATTTTCAGACCCCAGCCCATTTCCAGACTCCAGCCCATTTTCAGACCCCAGCCCATTTTCAGTCCTTTGTCGTTTTTCAGACTCCAGCCCATATAAGACCTCAGCCCATTTACAAACCCTTGCCTATTTTCAGTCACAGTCCTTTTTCAGATTCCGGCCCATTTTCAGACTCCACCTTATATTCTACTCCAGCCCTTTTCAGACCCCAGCCCATTTTCAGATCCCAGACCATATTCAGACTTCAGCTGATTTTCAGACTCCAGCCCATAATCACATTCCAGCTAATTCTCAGACTCCAGCCATTTTCAGACTCCAGCCATTTTCAGACTCCAGACAATTTTTAGGCTCCAGTCCATATTCAGACCACTCCATTTTCATACTGCAGCAAATATGTAGACCACATCCCATTTTCAGACTCCAGCCCTTTTCAGACCCCAGCCCATTTTCAGACACCAGCCCATTTTCAGTCCCGAGTCCTTTTTTAGATTCCAGCCCATTCTCAGACCCCAGCCCATTTCCAGTCCCCCCTTTTCAGACCCTAGCCCATTTTGAAACCCTAGGCCATTTTCAGACCCCAGCCCATTTTAAGGCTCCAGTCCTATTCAGACTCCAGCCCATTTTTAGACCCACACCCATTTTCAGTCACCAGTCCATTTCCAGACTTCAGCCCATTTTCAGACCCCAGCCCATGTTCAGTCTCCAGTCCCTTTTAAGACTCCAGCCGATTCTAAACTACAGCCCATTCTCATTCTCCAGCCCAGTTTTAGATTCCAGTCCATATCCAGACCCCAGATCATATTCACACTCCAGCTCAGATTCAGATTCCAACCTTTTTTCAGACTCCAGCCCATATTCAGACTCCAGCCCATTTTCAGACCCCAGCCCATTTTCAATCCTTTGTCGTTTTTCAGACTCCAGCCCATATCAGACCTCAGCCCATTTACAAACCCTAGCCTATTTTAAGTCACAGTCCTTTTTCAGATTCCGGCCCATTTTCAGACCCCACCCTATATTCTACTCCAGCCCTTTTCAGACCCCAGCCCATTTTCAGATCCCAGACCATATTCAGACTTCAGCTGATTTTCAGACTCCAGCCCATAATCACATTCCAGCCAATTCCCACACTCCAGCCATTTTCAGACTCCAGCCATTTTCAGACTCCAGACCATTTTCAGACTCCAGTCCATATTCAGACCACTCCATTTTCATACTGCAGCAAATATGTAGACCACATCCCATTTTCAGATTCCAGCCCTTTTCAGACTCCAGCCCATTTTCAGACACCAGCTCATTTTCAGTCCCGAGTCCTTTTTTAGACTCCAGCCCATTCTCAGACCCCAGCCCATTTCCAGTCCCCCATTTTCAGACCCTAGCCCATTTTGAAACCCTAGGCCATTTTCAGACCCCAGCCCATTTTAAGGCTCCAGTCCTATTCAGACTCCAGCCCATTTTTAGACCCAAGCCAATTTTCAGTCACCAGTCCATTTCCAGACTTCAGCCCATTTTCAGCCCCAGCCCATGTTCAGTCTCCAGTCCCTTTTAAGACTCCAGCCGATTCTAAACTACAGCCCATTCTCATTCTCCAGCCCAGTTATAGATTCCAGTCCATATTCAGACCCCAGATCATATTCACACTCCAGCTCAGTTTCAGATTCCAACCTTTTTTCAGACTCCAGCCCCTATTCAGACTACAAACCATATCAGACACCAGCCCATTTTCAGACCCCAGCCCATTTGCAGTCCACGTTCCTTTTTTTATTCTGGCCCATTTTCAGACTACAGTCCATATTCAGATTTCAGCCAATATTCAGACCCCAGCCCATTTCAAGACCCCAGTTCATTTTCAGATTACAGCCTATACTCAGACTCCAGATCATTTTCAGACACCAGTCCATTTTCAGTAACCAGCCCTCTTTCAGACTCCAGCCATTATCACACTACAGCCCATGTTCAGACTCAAGCCCATTTTCAGATTCCAGCACATTTTCAGATTCCACCTCATATTCAGACTACAGCTCATATTCAGACTGCAGCCCATTTTCAGACCCAAGCCAATTTCAGACTCCAGCCATATTCAGACTCCAGCCCATTTTCAGACCCCAGCCCATTTTCAGTCCTTAGTCCTTTTTCAGACTCCAGCCCATATCAGACCTCAGTCCATTTTCAGACCCCAGCCATTTTCAGTCCAGAGTCCTTTTTCAGATTCTGTCCCACTTTCAGACTCCACCCTCTATTCATACTCCAGCCCATTTTCCGACCCCAGACCAATTTCAGACCCCAGACCATATTCACATTTCAGCCAAATTTCAGACTCCAGCCCATAATCATATTCCAGCCAATTCTCAGACTCCAGCTATTTTCAGAATCCAGGCTTTTTTCAGACTCAAGTCCATATTCAGACCAGTCTATTTTCATACTCCAGCCTATATTTAGACCACAGCCCATTTTCAGACTCCAGTGATTTTCAGACTCCAGCCCATTTTCAGACATCAGCCCATTTTCAGTCCCAAGTCCTTCTTTTAGACTACAGCCCATTCTCAGATCCCAGCCCATTTTAAGTCCCCCATTTTCAGACCCTAGTCCATTTTGAATCCCTAGCCCATTTTTAGACTCCAGCCTATTTTAAGGCTCCAGTCCATATTCAGACTCCAGCCCATTTTCAGACTCCAGCCCATTTTCAGTCACCAGTCCTTTTCCAGACTCCAGCCCATTTTCAGTCTCCAGTCCCTTTTAAGACTCCAGCCCATTTTCAAACTCCAGCCCATTTTCAGACTGCAGCCCATATTCAGACTCCAGTCCATTTTATGACTTCAATCCTATTTTCAGACCAAAGCCCATTTTTAGACCGCAGGCCACTTTAGGACTCCAACCCATTTCAAGACTCCAACCCATATTCAGACTCAAACCCATTTTCAGACTCCAGCCCATATTCAGTCCCCAGTTCTTTTTCAGACTCCAGCCCATTTTCAGACTCAGCCTATTTACATCCGCCAATTTTCAAATTCCAGCACTTTTTCAGACTCCAGTCAATTTTCAGACTATCCCATTTTCAGACTCCAGCACATATTCAGACTCCAGTCCATTTGCAGACCACAGCCCATTTTCAAACCCTAGCCCATTTTCAGACTACAGTCCATTTTCACACCTCAGACCATTTTCAGACTCCAGCCCATTTTAGGACTGCAGACCACATTCACAGTCCCGCTCATTTTCAGACCCCACCCATTTACAGTACCCAATCATTTTTCACACTCCAGCCCTTTTTTAGATTCCACCCTATATTCACACTCGAACCCATTTTCAGACTTCAGCCCCTTTAAAGAAGATCCCATTTTCAGACTCCAGCCCATTTTCAAACTCCAGCATATATTCAGACACCAGTCCATTTGAAGACTCCAGTCTATAAACTGGCACCAGTCCATTTTCAAATTGTAGCCCATATTCAGACTCCAGTCCATTTTCAGAATCAAGCCCATTTTCAGAACCCTCCCCATTTTCAGTCCTCCATACATTTTCAGACTCCAGCATATATTCAGACTCCAGCTCATTTTCAGACTCCACCCTATTCACTCCAGCCTATTTTAAGACTCCAGTCCATTTTCAGACTCCAGCTCATTTTCAGACACAAACCAATATTTAGACTCCAACCAATTTTTAGACTCCAGCCCATTTCCAGTCTCCAGCCCATTTTAGACTTCAGCTTATTTTCAGACTCTAGCCAATGATCAGTCCCCAGTCCCTTTTCAGACTCCAGCCCATTTTCAGACTACAGCTCAAATGCAGACTCCAGACCATTTTCAGACTCCTGTCCATTTTAAGACCTCAGCCTATTTTCAGACCCCAGCCAATTTTTAGATCCCAGTACATTTTCAGACTCCAGCCCATTTTCAGACTTGCCCATTTTAAGATGCAAGCCCATTTTCAGACTCCAGTCCATTTTCAGACTCCAACATATATTCAGACTCCAGTCCATTTGGAGACTTCAGCCCATTTTCAGACATAAGCCATTTTCAGACTCCAGCCCATTTTCACACTCTAGTCCATTTTCAGAATCCAGCCCATTTTCAGACCCCAACCCATTTTCAGTCCTCCATCCATTTTCAGACCCCAGCCCCTTTTCAGACTCCAGCATATACTCAGACTCCAGCTCATTTTCAGACTCACCCTATATTCAGACTCCAGCCCATATTGGACCAGTCCATTTTCAGTCTCCAGTCTATTTTAGACTCCAGCCCATTTTCAGACTTCAGGCCATATACAGACCACAGCCAATTTTCAGACTCTATTGCATTTGCAGACTCAATCCCATATTCAGACTCCAACCCACGTTCAGACTCCACCCTATTTTCAGACCCCAGCCCATTTTCATTCCCTAGTCCTTTCTCAGACTCCAGCTTATTTTAAGAATCCAGCCCATATCAGACTCCAACACATTTTCAGACTCCAGCCCATTTTCAGACCCCAGATCATTTTCAAGTCAATTTCAGATTCTGGCCCATTTTCAGACTCCAACCCATATTCAGACTCCAGACCATTTTTAGACTCCAACACATCAGACTACAGCCGATATTGAGATTTCAGCCCATTCTCAAACTGCAGCCTATTTTCAGACTGCTGCCATATTCAGACTCTAGCCCATTTTCAGACTCCAGTCCATTTTCATACTCCAGCCAATTTTCAGTCACAAGTCCTTTTTCAGACTCCAGCCCATATTTATACTCCAGCCCATTTCCAGACTTCAGCTGATTTTCAGATTCCAGCCCATTTTCAGACTCCAGCCTATATTCAGACCCCCTGCCCATTTTCAGTCCATGGCCATTTTCAGACTCCAGCCCATTTTCAGACTGCAACCGTTTTCAGATCCCAGTCCATTTTCAGTACCTAGTCCTTTTACAGACTCCAGCCCATTTTAGAGACTCAAGCCCATATTCAGACTCCAAACCATATCAGACTCTAGCCCATTTTCAGACCCCAGCCCATTTGCAGTCCCAGTCCTTTTTCTGATTCCGGCCTATTTTCAGACCCCAGACCATATTCAGACTACAGCCAATTTTCAGACCCCAGTCCATTTTAAAACCCCAGTTCATCTTCAGACTACAACCCATATTCAGACTCTGGAACATTTTCAGCTCCAGTCCATTTTCAGTCCTCGGCTCTTTTCAGAATCAAGCCATTATCACACTCCAGCCCATTTTAAGAACACCAGCCCATTTTCAGATTCCAGCCCATTTTCAGACTCCAGCTCATATACAGACTGCAGCCCATTTTCAGACATAAGCCATTTTCAGACCAGCCCATTTTCAGACCAAAACCCATTTTCAGTCCTTAGTCCTTTTTAAACTCCACCCCATATCAGACCTCAGCCCATTTTCAGACCCCAGTTCTTTTTCAGACTCAGCCCATTTTCATACCTCATCCAATTTTCAAATTCCAGCACATTTTCAGACTCCAGCCAATTTTCAGACCATCCCATTTCAGACTCCAGCCCATATTCACACTACAGTCCATTTGCAGGCCACAGCCCTTTTCAGACCTAACCCAATTTCAGACTTCAGCCAATATTCACACTCCTGCCAATTTTCAGACTCCAGTCCATTTTCAGACCTCAGCCCTTTTTCAGACTCCAGCCCATATTCAGTCCCACTCATTTTCAGACCACCCATTTTCAGTACCCAATCGTTTTTCACACTCCAGCCCTTTTTCAGATTCCACCCTATATCCAGACTTGAACCTATTTTCAGACTCCAGCCCATTTTAAGACAAGCCCATTTTCAGACTCCAGCTCATTTTCAGACTCCAGCATATATTCAGACTCCAGTCTATTTGAAGACTCCAGCCCATAAACAGACACCAGTCTATTTTCAGATTCCAGCCCATATTCAGACTCCAGACCGTTTTCAGAATTCAGCCCATTTTCAGACCACAGCCCATTTTAAGTCCTCCATCCATTTTCAGACCCCAGCTTATTTTCAGACTCCAGCATATATGCAGACTCCAGCTCATTTTCAGACTCCACTCTATATTAAGACTCTAGCCCATTTTAAGACTCAAGTCCATTTTCAGACTCCAGCTCATTTTCAGACCCAAACCCATATTCAGACTCCAGCCAAATTTTGAAGTCCAGCCCTTTTAGACTTTAGCCGATTTTCAGATTCCAGCCCATTTTCAGACTCCAGCCCATATTCAGAGCCAAGCCCATTTTCAGCCCAGGGCCATTTTCAGACTCCAGCCCATTTTCAGAATGCAACCCGTTTTCAGACCCCAGCCCATTTTCAGTGCCTAGTCCCTTTTCAGACTCCAGCACATTTTAAGACTCCAGCCCATATTCAGACTCCAAACTATATCAGACCCCAGCCCATTTTCTTACCACAGCCCATTAGCAGTGTGAGTACTTTTTCTGATTCCAGGCCATTTTCAGACTCCACCCCATAAACAGGCTCCAGACAATTTTCAGATCACAGACCATTTTCAGACCCCAGTTGATTTTCAGACTACAGCCCATATTCAGACTGGAACATTTTCAGACTCCAGTATATTTTCAGGCCTAATCTAATTTTCAGTTTCCTGCCCTTTTTCAGACTCCAGCAATTATCGCACTCCAGCCCATTTTCAGACTCCAGACCATTTTCAGATTCCAGCCCATTTTCAGACCAGCTCATATTCAGACTGCAGCCCATTTTCAGACCCAAGCCATTTTCAGACTCCAGCCCATTTTCAGAACCCAGTCCATTTTCAGAATCCAGCCCATTACCAGACGCCAGTCCATATCAGAACTCAGCCCATTTTCAGACCCAGCCCATTTTCAGTCCAAAGTCCTTTTTCAGATTCCAGCCCATTTTCAACCTCCACCCTATATTCAAACTCCAGCCCATTTTCAGACTCCTGTCCATTTTCAGAACAGCCTATTTTCAGACACAAGGTCATTTTTAGATCACAGTCCATTTTCAGACTCCAGTCTATTTTAAGACTCCAGCTCATTTTCAGACTCCTACATGCATATTCAGACTCCAGTCAATTTGAAGACTTCAGCCCATAAACAGACACCATTCCATTTTCAGACTCCAGCCCATATTCACACTCCAGTCCATTTATAGAATCCAGCCCATTTTCAGACCCCAACACATTTTCAGTCCGCCATCCATTTTCAGACCCCAGCCCATTTCCAGACTCCAGCATATATTCAGACTCCAGCTCATTTTCAGACTCCACCCTATATTCAGACTCCAGATCATTTTCAGACCAGTCCATTTTCAAACTCCAGCTCATTTTCAGACCCAAGCCCATATTCAAACTACAGCCAATTTTTAGACTCCAGTCCATTTTCAGTCTCCAACCCATTATCAGTCACCAGTCCCTTTTCAGACTCTAGCCCATTTTCAGACTACAGCTCATATGCAGACTCCAACAAATTTTCAGACTACAATCCATTTTCAGACCCCAGCCCATTTTCAGACCCCAACCATTTTCAGTCCCCAGAACTTTTTCAGACTCCAGCCCATTTTCACACTCCAACCCAAATTCAGACTTCAGCATATTTTCAAACCCCAGCCCATTTCAGTCCCCATTCCTTTTTCAGACTCCAGCCCATTTTCAGACTCCAACCATTTTCAGACTCCCTCCCATTTTAAGACTCCAGCCCATATTCAATCTCCAATCAATTTTGAGACTCCAGCCTATGTTCAGACTCCAGCCATTTTCAGACTACAGGCCATTTTCAAACTCCAGTCCATATTCAGACCAGTCCATTTTCATACTCCAGCTAATATTTAGACCACAGAACATTTTCAGACTCCAACCATTTTCACACCCCACCCCATTTTCAGACACCAGCCCATTTTCAGTCCCAAGTAATTTTTAGACTCCAGCCCATTCTCAGATCCCAGTCCATTTTCAAGCCCCCATTTTCCGACCCTAGCCCATTTTGAAACCCTACGCCATTTTCAGACCCCAGCCCATTTTAATGCTCCAGTCCATATTAAGACTCCAGCCCATTTTCAGTCACCAGTCCTTTTGCACACTCCAGTCCATTTTAAGACTCCGGACCATTTTCAGTCTCCAGTCCCTTTTAAGACTCCAGCCCATTTTCAAACTCCAGCCCATTTTCAGACTGCAGCCCATAATCAGACTCCAGTCCATTTTATGACTCCAATCCTATTTTCAGACCAAAGCACATTTTTAGACTGCAGGCCATTTTAAGACTCCAGCCCATTTCAAGACTCCAGCCCATATTCAGACTCAAATGCATTTTCAGACTCCAGCCCATTTTCAGTCCCCAGTTCTTTTCCAGACTCAAGCCCATTTTCATACCTCAGCTAATTTTCAAATTCCAGCACATTTTCAGATTCCAGTCAATTTTCAGACCATCCCATTTCAGACTCCAGCCCATATTCAGACTCCATTCCTTTTGCAGACCACAGCCCATTTTCAGACCCTAGCCCATTTTCAGACCCTAGCCCATTTTCAGACTTCAGCCTATATTCAGACTCCTGCCCATTTTCAAACACCAGTCCATTTTCAGACCTCAGCCTCTTTTCAGACTCCAGCCCATATTCAGAGTCCCACTCATGTTCAGACCCCACCCATTTTCAGTACCCAATCGTTTTTCACACTCCAGCCCTTTATCAGATTCCACCCTATATTCAGACTCGAACCCATTTTCAGACTCCAACTCATTTTAAGACAAGCCCATTTTCAGACTCCAACCTATTTTCAGACTCCAACCCATTTTCATACTCCAGTCCAAATGAAGATTCCAGACCATAAACAGACACCAGTCCATTTTCAGACTCCAGCCCCTATTCAGACTCCAGTCTATTTTCAGAATCCAGCCCCTATTCAGACCCCAGCCCATTTTCAGCCCTCCATCCATTTTCAGACCCAAGCCCATTTTCAGACTCCAGCATATCCAGACTAGAGCCCATTTTAAGACTCCAGTCCATTTTCAGACAACCTCATTTTCAGACCCAAACACATATTCAGACTCCAGCCAATTTTTAGACACCAGTCCATTTTCACACTCCAGCCCATTTTCACACTCCAGCCCATTTTAAGACAAGCCCATTTTCTTACTCTAGCCCATTTTCAAACTCCAGCACATATTCAGGCTCCAGTCCATTTGAAGACTCCAGCCCATATTCACACTCCAGTCCATTTTCAGAATCCGGCCCATTTTCAGACACCAGCCATTTTCAGACACCAGCCCATTTTCAGACCCCAACCCATTTTCAGTCCTCCATCCATTTTCAGACCCCAGCCCATTTTCAGACTCCAGAATATATTCAGACTCCAACTCATTTTGAGAACAGTCCATTTTCAGACTCCAGCTCATTTTGAGACCCAAGCCCATATTCAGACAACAGCCAATGTTTAGACTCCAGACCATTTTCAATCCCAGTCCATTTTAGACTCCAGTCCATTTTCAGTCTCCAACCCATTATCAGTCCCCAGTCCCTTTTCAGACTCTAGCCCATTTTCAGACTACAGCTCATATGCAGACTCCAGCCCATTTTCAGACTACAGTCCATTTTTAGACCCAAGCCTATTTCAGACACCCAGCCCATTTTTAGATCCCAGCCCATTTTCAGACTCCAGCCTATTTTCAGACTCCAGCCCATTTTCAGACTAGCCCATATTAAAATTCCAGCCCATTTTCAGACCCCACCCATTTTCAGTCCCCAGTCCTTTTTCAAACTCCAGCCCATTTTATCACTCCAACCCATATTCAGACTTCAGTATATTTTCAAACACCAGCCAATTTTCAGTCACCAGTCCTTTTTCAGACTCCAGTCCATTTTCAGACTCCAGCCTATGTTCAGACTCCAGCCATTTTCAGAATCCCTCCCATTTCAAGACTCAGCCCATATTCAGTCTCCAATCCATTTTAAGACTCCAGCTTATGTTCAGACACCAGCCCATTTTCAGACTCCAGCCCATATTCACTCCAGCCAATTTTCAGACCCCATCCCATTTCAGACCCCAGATCATTTTCAGACTACGGCCCATATTCAGACTCCAGAACATTTTCAGACTCCAGTCCATTTTCAGACCCAAGCTCATTTTCAGTCCCTCTTCCTTTTTCAGACTCCAGCCCATTTTCAGACCCCTTTCATTTTCAAACTAGAATCCATTTTCAAACTCCGGAACATTTTCAGACTCCAGTCCATTTTAAGACCCAAGCTCATTTTCAGTCCCCAGCCCTTTTTCAGACTCCAGCATATTTTCAAACCCCAGCCCATTTTCAGTCCCTAATACTTTTTCAGACTCCAGCCCATTTTCAGACTCCAGCTCATTTTCAGACTCCAAACTATATTTTCAGACTCAACCACATTTACATACATAAACACATATTCAGACTCCAGCCAATTTTTAGTCTCCAATTCATTTCCAGTCTCAAGCCCATTTTAGATTTCAGCCCATTTTCAGACTCCAGCCCATTATCAGCCCCAAGTCCCTTTTCAGACTCAAGCCCATTTTCACACAACAGCTCATATGCCGACTCCAGCCCATTTTCAGACTCCTGTCCATTTTCAGACCACAGCCTATTTTCAGACCACAGCCCATTTTTAGATCCCAGTCAATTTTCACACTCCAGCCCATTTTCAGACTCCAATCCATTTTAAGAAAAGCCCATTTTAAGACTCCAGCACATATTCAGACTCCAGTCCATTTAAAGACTCCAGCCCATAAACAGACACCAGTCCATTTTCAGACTCCAGCCCATATTCACACTCCAGTCCATTTTCAGAATCCAGCCCATTTTCAGACCCCAATGCATTTTCAGTCCTCCATCCATTTTCAGACCCCAGTCCATTTTCAGACTCCAGCATATATTCAGACTCCAGCTCATTTTCAGACTCCACCCTATATTCAGACTCCAGACTATTTTCAGACCAGTCCATTTTCAAACCCCAGCTCATTTTCAGACCCAAGCCCATATTCAGACTACAGCCAATTTTTAGACTCCACTCCATTTTCAGTCTCCAGTCCATTCTAGACTCCAGCCCATTTTCAGTCTCCAACCCATTATCAGTACCTAGTCCCTTTTCAGACTCTAGCCCATTTTCAGACTACAACTCATATGCAGACTCCAGTTCATTTTCAGACTACAATCCATTTTCAGAGCCCAGTCCATTTTCGGACCCCACCCATTTTCAGTCCCCAGAACTTTTTCAGACTCCAGCCCATTTTCACACTCCAACCCATATTCAGACTTCAGCATATTTCCCAAACCCCACCCAGCCCATTTTAAGTAACCAGTCCTTTTTCAGACTCCAACCATTTTCAGACTCCCTCCCATTTTTAGACTCCAGCCCATATTCAGTCTCCAATCCATTTTGAGACTCCAGCCTATGTTCAGACCCCAGTCCATTTTCAGACTCCAGCCCTTATTCAGACTCCATCCAATTTTCAGACCCCAGCCCATTCTCAGACCTCAGATCATTTTCAGACTACAGCCCATATTCAGACTAAAGAACATTTTCTAACTCCAGTCCATTTTCAGACCCAAGCTCATTTTCTGTCCCCAGCCCTTTTTCAGACTCCAGCCCATTTTCAGACCCCAGTTCATTCTGACAACAGTCCATATTCAGACTCCAGAACATTTTCATACTCCAGTCCACTTTAAGACCAAGCTCATTTTCAGTCCTCAGCCCTTTTTCAGATGCCAGCATATTTTCAAACCCCAGCCCATTTTCAGTCCCCAGTCCTTTTTCAGACTACAGCCCATTTTCAGACTCCAACCATTTACAGACTCCCTCCCATTTTAAGAATCCAGCCCATATTCAGTCTCCAATCCATTTTAAGACTCCAACCTATGTTCAGACCCCAGCCTATTTTCAGACTCCAGCCCATTTTAACCCAAGCCCATCAGTCCCTAGCCCATTTTCAGATTTCAATACATTTTCTCTAGTCATATCCAGACTCCAGTCCATTTTCAGACTCCAGCCCATTTTTAGACCCCAGCCCATATTCAGACTCCAGCCCATATTCGGACTCCAACCCATTTTCAGACCACAGCATTTTTACAGTCCCCAGACCATATTCAGGCTCCAGCCCATTTTCAGACTCCAGCCCATTTTCAGAGTCCAGCCCATATCATGTTCTAGCCCGTTTTCAGACCCCAGTTCATTTTCAGTCCCCAGCCCATTTTCAGACTCCAGCCCATTTTCAGACCCAGACCATTATCAGTCTAGTCCTTTTCCAGACTCCATCCCATTTTCAGACTTCAGTCCTTTTTCAGACTCCATAAATTTTTAGAATCCAGTCAATTTTCAGACTCCAGCCTATATTCAGACTCCAGCCCATTTTCAAACTACAATCCATTCTCACACTCCAGCCCAGTTTCAGATTCCAGTCAATACTCAAACCCAGCCCATATTCAGACTCCAGCCCAGTTTCAGATTACAGCCTATTTTCAGACTAAGCCCATATTCAGACTACAAACCATATCAGACTCCAGCCCATTTGCAGACCCCAGCCCATTTGCAGTCCCCAGCCCTTTTAATGATTCCAGATCACATTTTCAGACTCCAGCCCATATTCAGACTCCAGCCAATTTTCAGAGCCCATCCCATTTTCAGAGCCCAGTTCATTTTCATACAACAGCCTATATTCAGACTGCAGAACATTTTCAGACTCCAGTCCATTTTCAGACCCAAGCTCATTTACAGTCCCCAGCCCTTTTTCAGACTCCACCAATTATCACACTCCAGCCCATTTTCAGATTCCAGACCATTTTCAAACTCCATCTCATATTCAGACTGCAGCACATTTTCAGGCCCAAGCCATTTTCAGATCCAACCCATATTCAGACTCCAGCCCATTTTCAGACCCCATCCCATTTTCAGTCCTTAGTCCTTTTTCAGACTCCAGCCAATATCAGACCTCAGCCCATTTTCAGACCCCGGCCCATTTTCAGACCCCAGACCATATTCAGACTTCAGCCGATTTTCAGACTCCAGCCCATAATCACATTCCAGCAAATTCTCAGACTCCAGCCATTTTCAGACTCCAGGCCTTTTTCAGACTCCAGTCCATTTTCATACTCCAGCCAATATTTAGACCACAGCCCCTTTTCAGACTCCATTCATTTTCAGACCCCAACCCATTTCAGACACTAACCCATTTTCAGTCCCAAGTCCTTTTTTTAGACTCCAGCCCATTCTCAGATCCCAGCCTATTTTCAGTCCCCCATTTTCAGACCCTAGCCCATTATGAAATCCTAGCCCATTTTTAGACACCAGCCCATTTTAAGGCTCCAATCCATATCAGACTCCAGCCCATTTTCAGACGCCAGCCCATTTTCAGTCACCAATCCTTTTGCAGACTCCAGGCCATTTTCAGACTCCAGCCCATTTTCAGTCTCCAGTCCCTTTTAAGACTCCAGCCCATTTTCAAACTCCAGCCCATTTTCAGACTGCAGCCCATATTCAGACTCCAGTCCATTTTATGACTCCAATCCCATTTTCAGACCAAAGCTCATTTTTAGACCACAGTCCACTTTCAGACTCCAGCTCATTTCAAGACCCCAACCCATGTTCAGACTTAAACCCATTTCCAGACTCTAGCCCATTTTCAGTCCCCAGTTCTTTTTCGAACTCCAGCCCATTTTCAGTTTCCGGCCCATTTACATACCTCAGCCAATTTTCAAATTCCAGCACATTTTCACACTCCAGCAAATTTTCAGACCATCGCATTTTCAGATTCCAGCCCATATTCTAACTCCAGTCCATTTGCAGACCGAACCCATTTTCAGACCCTAGCCCATTTTCAGACTTATGCCCATATTCAGCCTCCAACACATTTTCACACACCAGTCCATTTTCAGACCTCAGATTGTTTTCAGACTTCAGCCCATTTTAGGACTCCAGCCCATATTCAGAGTCCCGCTCATTTTTAGACACCAACCACTTTCAGTACCTAATCGTTTTTCACACTCCAGTCCTTTTTTAGATTCCACCCTATATTCAGTCTCGAACCCATTTTCAGACTCCAGCCCATTTTCAGACTCCAGCTCTTTTAAAGACAAACCCATTTTCAGACTCCAACATATATTCAGACAGCAGTCCATTTGAAGACTCCAGCACATAAACAGACACCAGTCCATTTTCAGACTCCAGACCATATTCAGACTCCAGTCCATTCTCAGAATCCAGCCCATTTTCAGACCCCAGCCCATTTTCAGACTCCAGCATATATTCAGACTCCAGCTCATTTTCAGACTCCACCCTATATTTACTCCAGCCCATTTTCAGACTCTAGTCCATTTTCAGACCACCTCATTTTCAGACCCAAACACATATTCAGACTCCAGCCAATTTTTAGACTCCTGACCATTTCCAGTCTCCAGCCCATTTTAGACTTCACCTTTTTTCAGACTCTAGCCCATGATCAGTCCCCAGTCCCTTTTCAGACTCCAGCCCATTTTCACACTACAGCTCATATGCAGACTCCATCCCATTTTCAGACTCCTGTCCATTTTAAGGCCTCGGCCTATGTTCAGACCCCAGCCCATTTTTAGATCCCAGTCCATTTTCACACTCCAGCCCATTTTCACACTCACACCCATTTTAAGACACAAGCCCATTTCAAACTCCTGATCATTTTCAGACTCCAGTCCATTTGAAGACTCCAGCCCATAAACTGACACCAGTCCATTTTCAGACACCAGGCCATATTCAGATTCCAGTCCATTTTCAGAATCCAGCTCATTTTCAGACTCCAGCCAATTTTTAGACTCCAGTCTATTTTCAGACCAAAGCCCATTTTCAGACTCCAGCCAATTTTTAGACTCCAGTCCATTTTCAGTCTCCAGTCCATTTTAGACTCCAGCCCATTTTCAGACTCCAGTCCATTTTCAGACCCCATGCCATTTACAGACCATAGCCCATTTTGAGACCCTATCACACTTACAGAATCAATCCCATATTCAGACTCCAACCCATATTCAGAATCCACCCTATTTGCAGACCCCAGCCCATTTTCATTCACTAGTCCTTTCTCAGACTCCAGCCTATTTTAAGACTCCAGCCCATTTTCAGACACCATCACATTTTCAAGTTTTCAGATTCTAGCCCATTTTCAGACTCCAGCCAATATTGAGATTTCAGCCCATTTTCAAACTGCAGCCTATTTTCAGACTGCTGTCCATATTCAGACTATCCCATTTTCAGACAAGTCCATTTTCATACTCCAGCCCATTTTCAGTCACCAGTCCTTTTTCAGACTCCAGCCCATATTCATACTCCAGCCCATTTCCAGACTTCAGCCAATTTTCAGATTCTAGCCCATTTTCAGACTCCACCCCATATTCAGACTCCAGCCTATTTTCAGTCCAGGGCCATTTTCAGAATCCAGCCCATTTTCAGACTGCAACCCGTTTTCAGATCCTAGACCATAGACCTTACCTTACAGACCTTACATCTTGTTCGGGTTGCCCCAGGTCCCTCAGTGTGAGGCACCTCTAATGTCTACCAGAGAGTTGCTAGTACATCTTCCGGTATATTTTGCATCTTCCAATCTTGGATGGTCTGGGATGCAGTTTAGATATTTGTCGAGCTTATTCTTAAACACATCTACGCTCACTCCTGATATATTCCTCAGATGAGCTGGCAACGCATTGAATAGACGCTGCATTATCGATGCTGGTGCGTAGTGGATTAATGTCCTGTGTGCTTTCCTTATTTTTCCTGGTATAGTTTTGGGCACTATTAATCTACCTCTGCTTGCTCTTTCTGATATTTTTAGTTCCATGATATTTTCTGCTATTCCTTCTATCTGTTTCCAAGCCTGAATTATCATGTAGCGTTCTCTTCTCCTTTCTAGACTATATAATTTTAAGAATTGTAGTCTTTCCCAGTAGTCTAGGTCCTTAACTTCTTCTATTCTAGCTGTAAAGGACCTTTGTACACTCTCTATTTGTGCAATATCCTTTTGATAGTGTGGGTCCATATCATATTGCAATATTCAAGTGGACTACGAACATATGTTTTATAAAGCATAATCATGTGTTCAGCTTTTCTTGTTTTGAAGTGCCGTAACAACATTCCCATTTTTGCTTTACATTTTGCCAACAGAGTTGCTATTTTTGTTTGATCATTGCATAACATGTTCCTATTCATCATCACACCAAGGTCTTTAACTGCTTCCTTATTGTGATGGTCTCATTATTAGGTCCCTATATGCATATAGCTTTCTTTCTCTGTCTCCATAATTTTATTGATTCAAATTTATCAGAGTTAAATACCATCCTATTTACCTCTGCCCAATCATATACTTTGTTAAGGTCTCTTTGTAGAGCGTTCCTATCTTCATCACAAGAATAATTTCTCTACTTATTCTTGTGTCATCTGCGAAACTACTCACTACCGAATCCTTCACATTATTGTCTATGTCTTCAATCATAATAACAAACAGTATTGCAGCTAACACCGTACCTTGCCGGCACACGGATATTACCTTGACTTCATCCGATTTCTCGTCGTTTGCAATAACTATCTGTTTTCTGTTGTGTAAAATTCTTTTAACCATCTTCCTACTTTATCCACGATATTGTGTTTTCTAATTTCTTCGCTAATATATTATGGTCTACTTTATCAAAAGCTTTTGCAAAGTCTAAATAAACCACATCTGTTTCATTTCCGCTTTTCATATTTTGAAATATGTTCTCAACGGTGGACTAACAGTTGGGTTTGTGTACTTTTTCCGGGTACGAACCATGTTGTCCTTTATTAAACAAATTATTTTTTATTAAATGTTTCATAATATTTTTCTTCATTACCTTTCAAACACTTTCATAATATGTGATGTTAGACTCACAGGCCTATAATTACTTGCCTCTAGTCCTTGATCCACTTTTGAAAGTAGGGGTAATATATGCTAATTTGTGCTCATCATAAATCTTGCCTGTATCTACACTTTGTCTTAATAATATTGCAAGTGGCTTTGCGATAGAATGAACTACTTTCTTTAACAAATAGCAGGAATTCCATCAGGCCCTGCAGCAGCTCCATTTTTAATTTCATTAATAGCCTGCACAATATCAGCTTCATTAATATCTATGTCAGCTAAATATTCACTATTTTCATCCCTTACTTCTATATCATTATCTTCATTATCTATTCTAGGGGTGAATTCTCTCTTATATCGTTCTGCCAGTATGTTGCAAATTTTCCTTTTTTTCATTCGTTAATCTCCCTTCAATTCTCGAGGGCCTATTTCTATTCTTCTTTTATTCATCTTCTTCGCATATGAGTATAATAGCTTGGGGTTTTGCTTGATATTTAATAGGGTTTTTTCTTCCAAGTCCCGTTTTCATTTTCTTTGATTGTATAATCTTTTGTTCTGCATTTTCTATCTTACTTTTTAGTTCTATAACTTTCCATGCATTTTTTTCTTTTGCAAGACCTTTTTTTGCCACTTTCTGATTTTCTGGAACAAGATCCTTCTGTCTCTTGGTATGCATGAATGATGTTTTACTTTTCTTCTTCGGTATATATTTTTCCACTATTTTCTCCAATATTTTTATATAATATCTCCGTATTTACCCTTATGTCATCACTTACGAAAATGTTATCCCAATCTTTGTTTAATTCTTCATTAATTTCTGACCATTTTATATTTTTACTGCAGAAGTTGTATTTTCCATATCCTTCCCACTTTTTCATTTCTTGCTTATCTCTATTTTCACTTGCTTTGGAAATGAACTGTTAATTCTATGACATTATGGTCTGAATATTCGCATTATAAACTATTATTTCTTTAACATAATTCATCTCGTTCACAATACTAGGTCTAAAGTATTTTCCTTTCTGTTGGCAGGTGATTTATTTGTTGAATGTTGTATTCTAGTAGCATTCTAATAGCTTTTCAAATTGCCTCTTATCTTCTGCACTACTATTACTCTCTTTTTTATATGTATAAGTACAACCACAATCTCCTATTCGTTCTTTCCATTCTACGAAAGGAAAGTTGAAGTCAACCAGATAGGAGAATAGTCCAGTCCTTGTGATTTCTACATATATCATCCAATTTTTCAATTATTAAGTCAAACTCTTTAGTATTAGGAGGTCTATATATTTACTATGTTCATCAATTTTTCAGATTCAAATTCTACCGCTATTAGTTCACATTCTGAGTTACTATATTTTTCTCATATATTTTTCCTTGTTTTTTTTGTCTTTCCCATATATTGCGGTTCCCCCTTGATTCCTATTTTTTCTATCTTGATCTATAAGTTTGGAACCCTTTTATTGATCATCATTCCCAGTCTCTTGGGAATACCAGGTTTTCACTTATATTCATTATATCTATTTTCTTTTCATTTTGGGTTAGTTCTTCTAAGTACTCTATTTTTCTTTTTGAGTTACTCGTAACTAAACCCTGCGCATTCATCACTATGATGGTTTGCGTGTTTTTCTCCTTCATTTAATACTGGTAGTAATAAGGATTTTCCCATGTCTCTTTCCTGTTCTGGTATGTTGTTCTTTTTTTCATTTCCAGAAATTCTGACTTAAAAAATCCAACTTTTCCATAATATTTGATCTTCCTCATCTAATTATTCATTTTGTGTCTGAATCTGCAATTTTCTCCGTCGTTTCTGCAATATCCTCTTGCATAATAAATACAGTTATTATCTCTTGATAGAATTTCGGAGCTGATGCTTTGAAATTTTTTGCTGACACCTCTGCATATCTCATTGGTGGTTTGCTTTTCTCTTTACCTGATATTCTTGATTTCTCTCTTTATTTGTTTCTTTCTTATTTTGGATTTTATTACTTGGTTGGTTATTTATTTGATTATGATTCATGGCTACAGGGTGCATATATTTGCATTTTTTGTCGAACTTACATCCTTTTCCTTCTTTTTAGGTTTTTATCATATTTTTTTGGATGCAGATCTCTGCAATCATCCCCCCATATCCATCTAAGTATGCACATTTACCATATATTTCATAGTTTTGACATATCTTAGGATGTTGTAGTAACATCTTTCTCCAAATCTGCAATTCCCTCTTTTCAAAAGGTTGCAGATTTTGTCTTTCTTGTCTATTTTTTCCTCTTTCCCGTCATTGTATAGATCTGGGTAGAGCCTCTTCGGGATTTGCTTTTCTGTTGTCATATCGTAATTTATTTCTTCGTAGGTATGCTTGCTTTATTGCCTCATATGTAGTATCATGAGTATCTCTGCATCCATACTTTTATCTTGTTCTTTGTTTCCTTATTTTTTTTCTGTCATTTCATTTTGTTACATTCTCTTCCGTTTTCCTCTTCTTCTTCTCTTCTTCTTCTTCTCCTTCCTCTTCTTCTTCATCCTCAACTATTTGTACATTCAATCTTGATTTAATAACATTGTCTATCCATGATAGACATGTTGAACAAAAAATTCTTGTATCTTTTCTCAAATCTTGTATACCTCAGCACACTGTGGATGGTCGGAATGTTGCATGCAGCACATTTTCTGATTAGGTTTTGTGGATTGACTATGCTATACCAAACCTTACACAGTTTGCATGCTTTTGGCATTCTTTTTCCTAATGCATCAATTAGGATATTCACAAGATTCACCTTATTCATTTTCTTTGTCGGAATATGTTGGTTTATGTATATTTTCTTTATGAGTCTCTTGACCACTTGGATTTTATTTGGAACTTCTTCAATATTTTCAAGATGTTTTCATTAGATTTGTTCCAGTTTGAAGGATTATATCCTTCTAATATATCTATGAATGCTTTTGTATCTTTTGGTTAGACTGTTGCTGATTTCATAGATGAGAAATGCCAGTTCCCTTCCTGCTACCTCATCGTATTGCGAATCTGCTAGACACGCCAAATTACGCCACCTCTTCCCGCAGTTTGGAACTTACTGCCATCTTGTTCTGATTTATAGTATAACACTTGATAAACTAACTTAGAAGACGCTTTATCCTACTATTTTCACACTAATCTTATCACCGATAGTTCACGAACACTTCTAGATATTTCTCAAATTCTAGTCGTATGTTAAACTTGTGATATCTGTTGATTAATCTGACTTCACGCGGGTACGACTCACCAAGCAAGATGGCTACTTACGAGTACCTAGTCCTTTTTCAGACTCTAGCCCCTTTTAAGACTCCGGCCCATATTCAGACTCCAAACAATATCAGACTCCAGCCCCTTTTCAGACCCCAGCCCATTTGTAGTCCCCAGTCCTTTCTCTGATTCCGGTCCATTTTCAGACTACGGCAACTTTTCAGACCCCAGCCCATTTTCATACCCCAGTTCATTTTCAGACTACAGCCCATATTCAGACTGGAACATTTTCAGACTCCAGTCCATTTTCAGACCCAAGCTCATTTTCAGTCCCCAGCTCTTTTTCAGACTCCAGTCATTATCACAAACCAGCCCATTTTCAAACTCCAGCCCATTTTCAAATTCCAGCCTATTTTCAGACTTCAGCTCATATTCAGACTGCAGCCCATTTTCAAACCCAAGCCATTTTCAGACTCCAGCCCATATTCAGACTCCAGCCTATTTTCAGACCCCAGCCCATTTTCAGGCTTAGTCCTTTTTCAGACTCCAGCCCATATCAGACCTCAGCCCATTTTCAGACCCCAGCCCATTTTCAGTCCACAATCCTTTTTCAGATTGCGGCCCTTTTTCAGACTCCACCATATATTCCTACTCCAGCCCATTTTCCGACCTCAGCCCATTTTCAGACCCCAGACCATATTCAGACTTCAGCCAATTTTCAGACACCAGCCCATAATCACCTTCCAGCCAATTCTCATATTCCAGCCATATTCAGCCTCCAGGCCATTTTCAGACTCCAGTTCATATTCAGACCACTCCATTTTCACACTCCAGCCGATATTTAGACCACAGCCCATTTTCAGACTCCAGCCATTTTCAGACCCCACCCCTTTTTCAGACACCAGCCCATTTTCAGTCCCAAGTCCTTCTTTAGACTCCAGCCCATTCTCAGACCCCAGCCCATTTTCACTCCCGCATTTTCAGACCATAGCCCATTTTGAAACCCCAGCCATTTTCACCCCAACCCAACCCATTTTAAGGCACCAGTCCATAATCAGACTCCAGCCCATTTTCAGACTACAGCCCATTTTGTCACCAGTCCTTTTGCAAACTCCAGCCTATTTTCAGACTCCAGCCCATTTTCAGTCTCCAGTCCCTTTTAAGACTCCATCCCATTTTCAAACTCCACCCCATTTTCAGACTGCAGCCCATAATCAGACTCCGGTCCATTTTATGACTCTAATCCCATTTTCAGACCATAGCCCATTTTTAGACTGAACGCCATTTTGAGACTCCAGCCCATTTCAAGACTCCTGCCCATATTCAGACTCAAACCCATTTTGAGACTCCAGTCCATTTTCAGACCCTAACCCATTTTCAGTCCTCCATCCATATTCAGACTCCAGCCCATTTTCAGTCCTCCCTCCATTTTCAGACCCCAGCCCATTTTCAGACTCCAGCATATATTCACTCCAGCTTATTTTCAGACTCCACCCTATATTGACTCTAGTCCATTTTCAGACTCCACCTCATTTTCAGAACTAAACACATATTCAGACTCCAGCCAATTTTTAGACTACAGTCTATTTCCCGTCTCCAGCCCATTTTAGACTTGAGCTTATTTTCAGACTCTAGCCCATGATCAGTCCCCAGTCCCTTATCAGACTCCAGCCCATTTTCACACTACTGTTCATATGCAGACTCCAGCCCATTTTCAGACTCCTGTCCATTTTAAGACCTCAGCCTATTTTCAGACCCCAGCCCATTTTTAGATCCCAGTCCATTTTCACACTCCAGCCCATTTTCAGACTCCAACCCATTTTAAGACACAAGCCCATTTTCAAACTCCAGATCATTTTCAGACTCCAGTCCATTTGAAGACTCAGACTCCAGTCCATTTGAAGACTCCAGCCCATAAACAGACACCAGTCCACTTTGAGACACCAGCCCATATTCAGATTCCAGTCCATTTTCAGAATCCATACCATTTTCCGACCCAAACCCATTTTCAGTCCTCCATCCATTTTCAGATTTCTGAATATATTCAGACTCCAGCTCATTTTAAGACTCCACCCTATATTCAGACTCCATCCCATTTTTGGACCAGTCCATTTTCAGACTAGAGCACATTTTCAGACCCAAGCTCATTTTCAGACTCCAGCCAATTTTTTAGACTCCAGTCCATTTTCAGTCTCCAGTCCATTTTTGACTCCAGCCCATTTTCAGACTCCAGTCCATTTTCAGACTCCAGGCCATATTCAGACCCTAGCCCATTTTCAGACCCTATCACACTTGCAGACTTAATCCCATATTCAGACTCCAACCCATATTCAGAATCCACCCTATTTTCAGACCCAGCCCATTTTCATTCACTAGTCCTTTCTCAGACCCCAGCCTATTTTAAGACTCCAGCACATTTTCAGACTCCAGCCCATTTTCAGACACCATCACATTTTCAAGTTTTCAGATTCTGGCCCATTTTCAGACTCCAACCCATATTCAGACTCCAGCCCATTTTCAGACCCCAGAAAATTTTTAGACTTCAACCCATTATCAGACTCTAGCCAATATTGAGATTTCAGCCCATTTTCAGACTGCAGCCTATTTTCAGACTGCTGCCCATATTCAGAATCTAGCCCATTTTCAGTCTTGAGTCCATTTTCGTACCCCAGCCCATTTTCAGTCACCAATCCTTTTTCAGACTCTAGCCCATATTCATACTCCAGCCCATTTCCAGACTTCAGGCAATTTTCAGATTCCTGCCCATTTTCAGACTCCAGCCCATATTCAGACCCCAGCCCATTTTCAGTCCAGGGTCATTTTCAGAATCCAGTCCAATTTCAGACTGCAACCCATTTTCAGATCCCAGCCCATTTTCAGTACCTAGTCCTTTTTCAGACTAGCCCATTTTAAGACACAAGCCCATATTCAGAGTCCAAACCATATCAGACTCCAGCCTATTTTTAGACCCCAGCCCATTTGCAATACCCAGTCCTTTCTCTGATTCTGGCCCATTTTCAGACTCCAACCCATATTCAGACTCCACCCAATTTTCAGACCCCAATGCATTTTCAGACCCCAGTTCATTTTCAGACTACACCCCATATTCAGACTCTGGAACATTTTCAGACTCCAGTCCATTTTCAGACCCAAGCTCATTTTCAGTCCCCAGCTCTTTTTCAGCCTATAACCATTATCACACACCAGCCAATTTTATGATTCCAGCCTATTTTAAGACTCAGCTCATATTCAGACTGTAGCCCATTTTCAGACCCAACCCATATTCAGACTATAGCCCATATTCAGACTCCAGCCCATTTTCAGACCCCAGCCCATTTTCAGACCCCAGCCCATTTTCAGACACCAGCCCATTTTCAGTCCACAGTCCTTTTTCAGATTCCGGCCCATTTTCAGACTCCGCCTTATATTCATACTCCAGCCCATTTTCAGACCCCAACCTATTTTCAAACCCTAGACCATATTCAGACTTCAGCCGATTTTCTGACTCCAGAACATAATCAGATTCCAGCTAATTCTCAGATTCCAGCCATATTCAGACTCCAGGCCATTTTCAGACTCAGTGCATATTCAGACTGCAGCCCATTTTCAGACCCAAGCCATTTTCAGACTCCAGCCCATATTCAGACTCCAGCCCATTTTCAGACCCCAGCCCATTTTCTGACCCAGCCCATTTTCAGTCCACAGTCCTTTTTCAGATTCCGGCCCCATTTGCATACTCCACCCTATATCTATTTCTCCCAGCCCATTTTCAGACCCCAGCCCATTTTCAAACCCCAGACCATATTCAGACTTCAGCCAATTTTCTGACTCCAGACCATAATCAGATTCCAGCCATATTCAGACTCCAGGCTATTTTCAGACTCCAGTCCATGTTCAGACCAGTCCATATTCACACTCCAGCCATTTTCAGACCCCAGCCCATTTTCAGACACCAGCCCATTTTCAGACTCCAGCCCATTTTCAGCCTCCCATCCCTTTTAAGGCTCCAGCCCATTTTCAAACTCCAGTCCCCATTTTCAGACTGCAGCCCATAATCAGACTCCAGTCCATTTTATGACTCCAATCCATTTTTAGACCAAAGCCAATTTTTAGACTGCAGGCCATTTGAAGACTCTTGTACATTTCAAGACTCCAGCCCATATTCAGACTCAAACCCATACCTTACAGACCTTACATCTTGTTCGGGTTGCCCCACCCCAGGTCCCCTCAGTGTGAGGCACCTCTAATGTCTACCAGAGAGTTGCTAGTACATCTTCCGGTAAATTTTTGAACATTCTTCCCAATCTTGGATGGTCTGGGATGCAGTTTAGATATTTGTCGAGCTTATTCTTAAAACACATCTACGCTCACTCCGATATATTCCTCAGATGAGCTGGCAACGCATTGAATAGACGCTGCATATCGATGCTGGTGCGTAGTGGATTAATGTCCTGTGTGCTTTCCTTATTTTTCCTGGTATATTTTTTGGGCACTATTAATCTACTGCTTGCTCTTTTCTGATATTTTTTAGTTCCATGATATTTTCTGCTATTCCTTCTATCTGTTTCCATGCCTGAATTATCATGTAGCGTTCTCTTCTCCTTTCCAGACTATATAATTTTAAGAATTGTAGTCTTTCCCAGTAGTCTAGGTCCTTAACTTCTTCTATTCTAGCTGTAAAGGACCTTTGTACACTCTCATTTGTGCAATATCCTTTTGATAGTGTGGGTACCATATCATATTGCAATATTCAGTGGACTACGAACATATGTTTTATAAAGCATAATCATGTGTTCAGCTTTCTTGTTTTGAAGTGCCGTAACAACATTCCCATTTTTGCTTTACATTTTGCCAACAGAGTTGCTATTTGATCATTGCATAACATGTTCCTATTCATCATCACACCAAGGTCTTTAACTGCTCCTTATTTGTGATGGTCTCATTATTAGGTCCCTTATATGCATATAGCTTTCTTTCTCTGTCCTCCATAATTTTATTGATTCAAATTTATCAGAGTTAAATAACCATCCTATTTACCTCTGCCCAATCCATATACTTTGTTAAGGTCTCTTTGTAGAGCGTTCCTATCTTCATCACAAGTAATTTCTCTTACTTATTCTTGTGTCATCTGCGAAACTACTCACTAACCGAATCCCTTAACATTATTGTCTATGTCTTCAATCATAATAACAAACAGTATTGCAGCTAACACCGTACCTTGCGGCACACCGGATATTACCTTGGCTTCATCCGATTTCTCGTCGTTTGCAATAACTATCTGTTTTCTGTTGTGTAAAAATTCTTTTAACCATCTTCCTACTTTATCCACGATATTGTGTTTTCTAATTTTCTTCGCTAATATATTATGGTCTACTTTATCAAAAGCTTTTGCAAAGTCTAAATAAACCACATCTGTTTCATTTCCGCTTTTCATATTTTTGAATATGTTTTCACGGTGGACTAACAGTTGGGTTTGTGTACTTTTTCCGGGTACGAAACCATGTTGTCCTTTATTAAACAAATTATTTTTTATTAAATGTTCATAATATTTTCTTCATTACCCTTTCATACACTTTCATTATATGTGATGTTAGACTCACAGGCCTATAATTACTTGCCTCTAGTCTTGATCCACTTTTGAAAGTAGGGGTAATATAGCTAATTTGTGCTCATCATATATCTTGCCTGTATCTACATTTGTCTTAATAATATTGCAAGTGGCTTTGCGATAGAATGAACTACTTTCTTTAACAAAATAGCAGGAATTCCATCAGGCCCTGCAGCAGCTCCATTTTTAATTTCATTAATAGCCTGCACATATCAGCTTCATTAATATCTATGTCAGCTAAATATTCACTATTTTCATCCTTACTTCTATATCATTATCTTCATTATCTATTCTAGGGGTGAATTCTCTCTTATATCGTTCTGCCAGTATGTTGCAAATTTCCTTTTTTTCATTCGTTAATCTCCCTTCAATTCTCAGAGGGCCTATTTCTATTCTTCTTTTATTCATCTTCTTCGCATAATGAGTATAATAGTTGGGGTTTTGCTTGATATTTAATAGGGTTTTTTCTTCCAAGTCCCGTTTTTCATTTTCTTTTGATTGTATAATCTTTTGTTCTGCATTTTTCTATCTTACTTTTTAGTTCTATAACTTTCCATGCATTTTTTTCTTTTGCAAGACCTTTTTTCCACTTTCTGATTTTCTGGAACAAGATTCTTCTGTCTCTTGGTATGCATGAATGATGTTTACTTTTCTTCTTTCGTATATATTCTTTTCCACTAATTATCTCCAATATTTTATATAATATCTCCGTATTTACCCTTATGTCATCACTTACGAAAATGTTATCCCAATCTTTGTTTAATTCTTCATTAATTTCTGACCATTTTATATTTTTACTGTAGAAGTTGTATTTTCCAATATCCTTCCCACTTTTTCATTTTCTTGCTTATCTCTATTTTCACTTGCTTTGGAATGAACTGTTAATTCTATTGACATTATGGTCTGAAATACTCGCATTAATAAACTATTATTTCTTTAACATAATTCATCTCGTTCACAAATACTAGGTCTAAAGTATTTCCTTTCTTGTTGGCAGGTGATTTATTTGTTGAATGTTGTATTCTAGTAGCATATCTAATTAGCTTTTCAAATTGCCTCTTATCTCTGCACTACTATTACTCTCTTTTTTATATGTATAAGTACAACCACAATCTCCTATTCGTTCTTTCCATTCTACGAAAGGAAAGTTGAAGTCACCAGATAGGAGAATAGTCCAGTCTTGTGATTTCTACATATATCATCCAATTTTTTCAATTATTAAGTCAAACTCTTTAGTATTAGGAGGTCTATATAATTACTATGTTCATCAATTTTTTCAGATTCAAATTCTACGCTATTAGTTCACATTCTGAGTTACTATATTTCTCATATATTTTTCCTTGTTTTTTGTCTTTCCCATATATTGCGGTTCCCCCTTGATTCCTATTTTTTCTATCTGATCTATAAGTTTGGAACCCTTTTATTTGATCATCATTCCCAGTCTCTTGGGAATACCAGGTTTCACTTATATTCATTATATCTATTTTCTTTTCATTTTGGGTTAGTTCTTCTAAGTACTCTATTTTTCTTTTTGAGTTACTCGTAACTAAACCCTGCGCATCATCACTATGATGGTTTGCGTGTTTTTCTCCTTCATTTAATACTGATAGTAATAAGGATTTTCCCATGTCTCTTTCCTGTTCTGGTATGTTGTTCTTTTTTCATTTCCAGAAATTTTGACATTAAAAAATCCAACTTTTCCATAATATTTGATCTTCCTTCATCATAATTATTCATTTTGTGTCTGAATCTGCATTTTCTCCGTCTTTCTGCAATATCCTCTTGCATAATAAATACAGTTATTATCTCTTGAGTAGAATTTCGGAGCTGATGCTTTGAAATTCTTTGCTGACACCTCTGCATATCTCATTGGTGGTTTTGCTTTTCTCTTTTACCTGATATTCTTGATTTCTCTCTTTATTTGTTTTCTTCTTATTATTTTGGATTTATTATTCTTGTTGGTTATTTATTTGATTATGATTCATGGCTACAGGGTGCATATATTTGCATTTTTTGTCGAACTTACATCCTTTTCCTTCTTTTAGGTTTTTACATATTTTTGGATGCAGATCTCTGCAATCATCCCCATATCCATCTAAGTATGCACATTTACCATATATTTCATAGTTTTGACATATCTTAGGATGTTTGTAGTAACATCTTTCTCCAAATCTGCAATTCCCTCTTTTCAAAGGTTTGCAGATTTTGTCTTTCTTGTCTATATCCTCTTTCCCGTCATTGTATAGATCTGGGTAGAGCCTCTTCGGGATTTGCTTTTCTGTTGTCATATCGTAATTATTTCTTCGTAGGTATGCTGCTTTATTGCCTCATATGTAGTATCAATGAGTTATCTTCTGCATCCATACTTTTATCTTGTTCTTTGTTTTCCTTATTTTTTTTCTGTCATTTCATTTTTGTTTACTTCTCTTCCGTTTTCCTCTTCTTCTTTTTCTTCTTCTTCTTCCTCTTCCTCTTCTTCTTCATCCTCAACTATTTGTACATTCATCTTGATTTAATAACATTGTCTATCCATGATAGACATGTTGAACAAAAAATTCTTGTATCTTTTCTCAAATCTTGTATTACCTCAGCACACTGTGGAATGGGTCGGAATGTTGCATGCAGCACATTTTCATGATTAGGTTTTGTGGATTGACTATGCTATACCAAAACCTTACACAGTTTGCATCTTTGGCATTCTTTTTCCTAATGCATCCAATTAGGATATTCACAAGATTCACCTTATTCATTTTCTTTGTCGGAATATGTTGGTTTATGTATATTTCTTTATGAGTCTCTTGACCACTTGGATTTTATTTGGAACTTCTTCAATTATTTTCAAGATATTTTCATTAGATTTGTTCCAGTTTGAAGGATTATATCCTTCTAATATATCTAGAATGCTTTTGTATCTTTTTGTTAGGGACTGTTGTTCCTGATTTCATAGATGAGAAATGCCAGTTCCCTTCCTGCTACCTCATCGTTATTGCGAATCTGCTAAACACGCCAATTACGCCACCCTCTTCCCGCCAGTTGGAAACTTACTGCCATCTGTTCTGATTTATAGTATTACACTTGATAAACTAACTTAGAAGACGCTTTATCCTACTATTTTCACACTAATCTTATCACCGATAGTTCACGAACACTTCTAGATATTTCTCAAATTCTAGTCGTATGTTAAACTTGTGATATCTGTTGATTAATCTGACTTCACGCGGGTACGACTCACCAAGCAAGATGGCTACTTACGAGACTCCAGTCCATTTTCAGACTCCAACCCATTTTCAGTCCTCCATCCATTTTCAGACCCCAGCCCATTTTCAGACTCCATCATATATTCAGACTCCAGCTCATTTTCAGACTCCAGCATATATTGACTCCAGCCCATTTTCAGACTCCAGTCCATTTTCAGACTCAACCTCATTTTCAGACCCAAAACAATATTCAGACTCCAACCAATTTTTAGACTCTAGTCCATTTCCAGTCTACAGCCCATTTTAGACTTCAGCTTATGTTCAGACTCTAGCCCATGATCAGTCACCAGTCCCTTTTCAGACCCAAGCCCATTTTCAGTCCTTTGTCTTTTTTCAGACTCCAGCCCATATCAGACCTCAGCCCATTTACACACCCCAGCCCATTTTCAGTCACAGTCCTTTTTCAGATTCTGGCCCATTTTCAGACTCAATCCTATATTCTACTCCTGCCCTTTTCAGACCCCAGCCCATTTTCAGATCCCAGACCATATTCAGGCTTCAGCTGATTTTCAGACTCCATCCCATAATCACATTCCAGCCAATTCTCAGACTCCAGCCATTTTCAGACTCCAGACAATTTTCAGACTCCAGTCCATATTCAGACCACTCCATTTTCATACTGCAGCAGATATTTAGACCACATCCCATTTTCAGACTCCAGCCCTTTTCAGACCCCAGCCCATTTTCAGACACCAGCCCATTTTCAGTCCCGAGTCCTTTTTTAGACTCCAGTCCATTCTCAGACCCCAACCCATTTCCAGTCCCCCATTTTCAGACCCTAGCCCATTTTGAAACCCTAGGCCATTTTCAGACCCCAGCCCATTTTAAGGCTCCAGTCCTATTCAGACTCCAGCCCATTTTTAGACCCACACCCATTTTCAGTCACCAGTCCATTTCCAGACTTCCGCCCATTTTCAGACCCCAGCCCATGTTCAGTCTCCAGTCCCTTTTAAGACTCCAGCCCATTCTCAAACTCCAGCCCATTTTCAGACTGCAGCCCATAATCAGACTCCAGTCCATTTTATGACTCCAATCCCATTTTCAGACCAAATCCTATTTTTAGACTGCAAGACATTTTAAGACTCCAGCCCATTTCAAGACTCCAGCCCATATTCAGACTCAAACCCATTTTCAGACTCCAGCCAATTTTCAGTCCCCAGTTCTTTTTCAGACTCCAGCCCATTTTCAACCTCAGCCCATTTTCATACCTCAGCCAATTTTCAAATTCCAACGCATTTTCAGACTCCAGCCAATTTTCATAGCATCCCATTTCAGACTCCAGCCCATATTCAGACTTCAGGCCATTTCCAGACCACAGCCCATTTTCAGACCCTTGACCATTTTCAGACTTAGCCCATATTGCAGACTCCTGCCCATTTTCAGACTCCAGTCCATTTTCAGACCTCAAACCGTTTTCAGACTCCAGCCCATATTCAGACCCTAGACCATTTTCCGACTTCAGCCCATATTCAGACTCCTGTCCATTTTCAGACTCCAGTCCATTTTCAGACCTCAGCCCATTTTCAGACCCCATTCCATTTTCAAATCTTTTTCAGATTCTTAGCCATTTTCAGACTCCAACCCATATACAGATTGAGCCATTTTCAGATTCCAGCCCATATTCAGACTCCACCCCATTTTCAGACCCCAGACCATTTTTAGACTCCAACCTCATTGTCAGACTCCAGCCAATATTGAGATTTCAGCCCATTTTCAGACCACAGCCCATATGGGGCTGCTGCCCATATTCAGACTCTAGCCCATTTTAAGACTCCAGTCCATTTTCATACTCCAGCCCATTTTCAGTCACCAGTCCTTTTTCAGACTCCAGCCCATATTCATACTCCAGCCCATTTCCAGACTCCAGCCGATTTTCAGATTCCAGCACATTTTCAGACTTCAGCCCATATTCAGACTCCTGTCCATTTTCAGACCTCAGCCCATTTTCAGACCCCATTCCATTTTCAAATCTTTTTCAGATTCTGAGCCATTTTCAGACTCCAACCCATATACAGACTCCAGCCCATTTTCAGACCCCAGACCATTTTTAGACTCCAACCCATTGTCAGACTCCAGCCAATATTGAGATTTCAGCCCATTTTCAGACTGCAGCCTATTTTCAGACTGCTGCCCATATTCAAACTCTAGCCCATTTTCAGACTCCAGTCCATTTTCATACTCCAGCCCATTTTCAGTCACCAGTCCTTTTTCAGACTCCAGCCCATATTCATACTCCAGCCCATTTCCAGACTCCAGCCGATTTTCAGATTCTACCCAATTTTCAGATTCCAGCCCATTTTCAGACTGCAACCCATTTTCAGACCCCAACTAATTTTCAGTACCTAGTCCTTTTTCAGACTCCAGCCCATTTTAAGACTCCAAACCATATTCAGACTCGAAACCATATTCAGACTCCATACCAAATCAGACCCCAGCCCACTTTCTGACCCCAGCCCATTACCATTCCCCAGTCCTTTTTTCTAATTTAAGCCCATTTTCAGACTCCAGCCCATATTCAGACTCCAGCCCATTTTCAGACCCCAGTTCATTTTCAGACTACAGCCCATATTTAGACTCCAGAACATTTTCAGACCCCAGTCAATTTTCAGACCCAAGTTCATTTTCAGTCCCCAGCCTTTTTCAGACCACCCATTATCACACTCCAGACCATTTTCAGATTCCAGTCCATTTTCAGACTCCAGCTCATATTCAGACTGCAGCCCATTTTCAAACCCAAGCCATTTTCAGACTTCAGCCTATTTTCAGACCCCACCCATTTTCAGACTACAGCCCATATCAGACCTCAGCCCATTTTCAGACCCCAGCCCATTTTCAGTCACAGTCCTTTTTCATATTCCGGCCCATTTTCAGACTCCACCATATATCCATACTCCAGCCCATTTTCAGACCCCAGCCCATTTTAAGACCCCAGACCATATTCAGAATTCAGCCAATTTTCAGACTCCAGCCCATAATCAGATTCAGCCAATTATCAGACTCCAGCCATTTTCAGAATCCAGGCCATTTTCAGACTCCAGTCCATATTCAGACCACTCCATTTTCATACTCCAGCCGATATTTAGACCACAGCCCATTTTCAGACTCCAGCCATTTTCAGACCCAAGACCATTTTCAATCCCCCATTTCCAGACCCTAGCCCATTTTGAAACCCTAGCCCATTTTTAGACCCCAGCCCATTTTAAGGCTCTAGGTCATATTCAGACTCCAGCACCATTTTCAGACTCCAGCCCATTATCAGTCACCAGTCCTTTTGCAAACCCCAGCCCATTTTCAGACTCCAGACCATTTTCAGTTTCCAGTCCCTTTTAAGACTACAGCCCATTTTCAAACTCCAGCCCATTTTCAGACTCCAGCCCATTTCATGACTCCAATCCCATTTTCAGACCAAAGCCCATTTTTAGACCGCAGGCCACTTAAAGACTCCAGCCCATTTCAAGACTCTAACCCATATTCAGACTACAACCCATTTTTAGACTCCAGCCCATTTTCAGACCCCAGTTCTTTTTCTGACTCCAGTCCATTTGCAGACCACAGCCCATTTTCAGACCACAGCCCATTTTCAGACTTCAGCCCATCTTCAGACTCCTGCCCATTTTCAGACTTCAGCCCATATTCAGACTCCAGCCCATTTTAGTACTCCAGCCCATATTCAGAGTCCCACTCATTTTCAGACCCCACCCATTTTCAGTACCCAATCATTTTTCATACTCCAGCGCTTTTTTAGATTCCACCCTATATTCAGACTCGAACCCATTTAAAGACTCCAGCCCATTTTCAGACTCCAACCCTTTTTAAGAAAACCCTATTTTCAGACTCCAGCCCATTTTCAGTCTCCAACATATATTCAGACTTCAGTCAGTCCTCTTGAAGACTCCAGCCCATAAACAGACACCAGTCCATTTTTAGAATCCAACCCATTTTCAGACCCGTGCACATTTTCAGTCCTCTGTCCATTTTCAAACACCAGCCCATTTTCAAACTCCAGCATATATTCAGACTCCAGCTCATTTTCAGACTCCACCCTATATTCAGACTCCAGCCCATTTTCAGACCAGTCCCTTTTCAGACTCCAGCCCACTTTCAGACCCAAACCCATATTCAGACTCCAGACAATTTTTAGACTCCAGTCCATTTCCAGTCTCCAGCCCATTTTAGACTTCAGCCCATTTTCAGTCTCCAGCACATGATCAGTCCCCAGTCCTTTTTCAGACTCCAGCCCATTTTCAGACTCCTGTCCATTTTCAGACCAAGCCTATTTTCAGACCCCAGCCCATTTTTAGATCCCTGCCCATTTTCAGACTCCCACCCATTTTAAGACACAAGCCCATTTTCAGACTCCAGTCCATTTTCAGACTCCAGCACATATTCAGACTCCAGTCCATTTGAAGACTCCAGCCCATAAACAGACACCAGTCCATTTTCAGACAACAGCCCATATTCAGACTCCAGTCCATTTTTAGATCCCAGCCCATTTTCAGACCCAAACCCATTTTCAGTCCTCCATCCATTTTCAGACCCCAGCCCACTTTCAGACTCCAGCATATATTCAGACTCCAGCTCATTTTCAGACTCCAACCTATATTCAGACTCCAGCCCATTTTCAGACCAGTCTATTTTCAGACTCCAGCACATTTTCAGACCCAAGCCCATTCTCAGACTCCAGCCAATTTTTAGACTCCAGTCCATTTTAAGTCTCTAGTATATTTTAGACTCCAGTCCATTTTCAGACTCCAGGCAATATTCAGACCCTAGTCCATTTTCAGACCCCATCACATTTGCAGACTCAATCCCATATTCAGACTCCAACCTATATTCAGACTCTCCCCTATTTTCTGACCCCAGCCCATTTTCATTCCCTAGTCCTTTCTCAGGCTCCAGCCTATTTTAAGACTCCAGCCTATATCAGACTCCAGCCCATTTTCAGACTCCAGCCAATTTTCAGACCCCAGACCATTTTCAAGTCTTTTTCAGATTCTGGCCCATTTTCAGACTCCAACCCATATTCAGACTCCAGCCCATTTTCAGACCCCAAAACATTTTTAGACTCCAACTCATTGTCAGACTCCAGCTGATATTGAGATTTCAGCCCATTTTCAGACCGCAGCCTATTTTCACACTGTTGCCCATATTCAAACTCTAGCCCATTTTCATACTCCAGTCCATTTTCATACTCCAGCCCATTTTCAGTCATCAGTCCTTTTTCAGACTCCACCCCATATTCATACTCCGGTCCATTTACAGACTACAGCCATTTTTCAGACTCCAGCCCATTTTCAGACTCCAGCCCATATTCAGACTCCAGCCCATTTTCAGACTGCAACTCGTGTTACACCCCAGCCCATTTTCAGTACCTAGTCCTTTTTCAGAATCCAGCCCATTTTCAGAATTCAGCCCATATTCCGACTCCAAACCATATCAGACTCCAGCCCATATTCTGACCCCAGCCCATTTGCAGTCCCCAGTCCTTTTTCTGATTCTGGCCCATTTTCAGACTCCAGCCCATATTCAGACTCCAGCCATTTTTCAGACCCCAGCCCATTTTCAGACCCCAACTCTAGTCCATTTTCAGACCCAATTCATTTTCTGTCCCCAGCCCTTTTTCAGACTCCAGCCATTATCACACTCCAACCCATTTTCAGACTCCAGCCCATTTTCAGATTCCAGGCCATTTTCACTCCAGCTCATATTCAGACTGCAGCCCATTTTCAGACCCAAGCCATTTTCAGACCCCAGACCATATTCAGACTGCAGGGCATTTTCACACCCAAGCCATTTTCAGACTCCAGCCCATATTCAGACTCCAACCCATTTTCAGACTAAACCCATTTACAGTCCTTAGTCCTTTTTCAGACTACAGCCCATATCAGACCTCAGCCCATTTTAAGACCATAACCCATTTTCAGTCCACAGTCTTTTTTCAGAATCCAGCCCATTTTCAGACTCCACCCTATATTCATACTCCAGCCCGTTTTCAAACCCCAAACCATTTTCAGACCCCAGACCATATTCAGACTTCAGCCAATTTTCAGACTCCAGCCCATAATCAGATTCCAGCCAATTCTCAGACTCCAGCCATTTTCAGACTCCAGTCCTTTTTCAGACTCCAGTCCATATTCAGACCAGTACATTTTCATACTCCTGCCAATATTTGGGCCACAGCCCATTTTCTGAATCCAGCCATTTTCAGACCCTAGCCCATTTTCAGACACCAGCCCATTTTCAATCCCAAGTCCTTTTTGAGACTACAGCCCATTCTCAGAACCCAGCCCATTTTCAGTCCCCCATTTTCAGAACGTAGCTCATTTTTAAACATCAGACCATTTTAAGGCTCCAGTCCATAGTCAGACTCCAGCCCATTTTCAGACTTCAGCCCATTTTCAGTCACCAGTCCTTTTCCAGACTCCAGTCCATTTTCAGGTTCCAGCCCATTTTTAGTCTCCAGTCCCTTTTAAGACTCCAACCCATTTTCAAACTCCAGCCCATTTTCAGACTGCAGCCCATAATCAGACTCCAGTCCATTTTATGAATATTCCCATTTTCTGACCAAAGCCCATTTTTAGATTGTAGGTCATTTTAAGACTGCAGCCCATTTCAAGACTCAAGACCATATTCAGACTCAAACCCATTTTCAGTACCAAGTTCTTTTTCAGACCCCAGCCCATTTTCAGACTCCAGCCCATTTTCAGACTCAGCCCATTTTCATACCTCAGCTAATTTTCAAATTACAGCACATTTTCAGACTCCAGTCCATTTTCAGACCATCCCATTTCAGACTCTAGCCCATATTCAGACTCCAGTCCATTTGCCGACCACAGCCCATTTTCAAACCTTAGCCCAATTTCAGACTTCAACTCATATTCAGACTCCTGTTCTTTTTCAGACTCTAGTCCATTTTCAGACCTCAGCCCATTTTCAGACTCCAGCCCATATTCAGAGTCCCACTCATTTTCAGACCCCACCCATTTTCAGTACCCAATCGTTTTTTTACACTCCAGTCCTTTTCCAGATTCATCCCTATATTCAGACTCGAACCTATTTTCAGACTCCAACCCATTTTAAGACAAGCCCATTTTCAGACTCCAGCCCATTTTCAGACTCCAGCATATGTTCAGACTCCAGTCCATTTGAAGACTCCAGCCCATAAACAGACACAAGTCCATTTTCAGACTCCAGCCCAATTTCAGACTACAGTTCATTTTCAGAATCCAGCCCATTTTCAGACCCCAGCCCATTTTCAGACCCCAGCCCATTTCAGATCCCAGTCCATTTTCAAACCCTGTCCATTTTCAGACTCCATTTTCAGACCCCGTCCATTTTCAAACTCCAGCATATATTCAGACTCCAGCTCATTTTCAGACTCCACCTCATTTTCAGACCCAAACCCATATTCAGACTCCAGCTCATTTTCAGACTCCAGCTCATTTTCAGACCCAAATTCATTTTCTGACTCCGGGATATATTTAGACTCCAGCTCATTTTCAGACTCCACCCTATATTTAGACTCCAGCCCATTTTCATTCTCCAGCCCATTTTCAGACTCCACCTCATTTTCAGACCCAAACCCATATTCAGACACCAGCCAATTTTTAGACTCCAGTCCATTTCCAGTCTACAGCCCATTTTAGACTTCAGCCCATTTTCAGACTCCAGCTCATGATCATTCTCCAGTCCCTTTTCAGACTCCAGCCCATTTTCAGACTACAGCTCATATGCAGACTGCAGCCCATTTTCAGACCCACCCTATTTTCAGACCCAAGCCCATTTTTAGATCCCAGTCCATTTTCACACTCCAGCCCATTTTCAGACTCCAGCCCATTTTCAGACTCCAGCACATATTCAGACTCCAGTTCATTTGAAGACTCCAGCCCATAAACAGACATCAGTCCATTTTCAGACTCTAGCCCATATTCAGACTCAAGTCCATTTTCATAATCCAGGCTATTTTCATACCCCAACCAATTTTCAGGCCTCTGTCAATTTTCAGACCGTAGCCTAGCCCAATTTTAGACTTCAGTCCATATTCAGACTCCTGCCCATTTTCAGACTCCAGCCATTTTCAGACCTCAGCCTATTTTCAGACTCCAGCCCATATTCAGAGTCCCACTCATTTTTAGACCCCACCCATTTTCAGTACCCAATAGTTTCTTACACTCCAGTCCTTTTTCAGATTCCACCCTATATTCAGACTTGAACCTATTTTCAGACTCCAGCCCATTTTAAGACTCCAGCCCATTTTAAGACAAGCCCATTTTCAGACTCCAGCCCATTTTCAGACTCCAGCATATGTTCAGACTCCAGTCCATTTGAAGACTCCAGCCCATAAACAGACACAAGTCCATTTTCAGACTCCAGCCCAATTTCAGACTACAGTTCATTTTCAGAATCCAGCCCATTTTCAGACCCCAGCCCATTTTCAGACCCCAGCCCATTTCAGATCCCAGTCCATTTTCAAACCCTGTCCATTTTCAGACTCCATTTTCAGACCCCGTCCATTTTCAAACCAGCATATATTCAGACTCCAGCTCGTTTTCAGACTCCACCGCATTTTCAGACCCAAACCCATATTCAGACTCCAGCCCATTTTCAGACTCCAGCTCATTTTCAGACCCAAATCCATTTTCTGACTCCAGCCAATTTTCAGACTCCAGCTCACTTTCAGACTCCACCCTATATTTAAACTCCAGCCCATTTTCATACTCCAGTCCATTTTCAGACTCCGCCTCATTTTCAGACACAAACCCATATTCAGACTCCAGCCAGTTTTTAGACTCCAGTCCATTTCCAGTCTCCAGCCCATTTTAGACTTCAGCCCATTTTCAGACTCCAGCTCATGATCATTCTCCAGTCCCTTTTCAGACTCCAGCCCATTTTCAGACTACAGCTCATATGCAGACTCCAGCAAATTTTCAGACTCCTGTCCATTTTCAGACCCCAGCCTATTTTCATACCTGAGCCCATTTCAAGATCCCAACCCATTTTCGCACCCCAGCCAATTTTAAGACACAAGCTCATTTTCAGACTCCAGCCCATTTTCAGACTCCAGCACATATTCAGACTCCAGACCATTTGAAGACTCCAGCCCATAAACACACACCAGTCCATTTTCAGACTCCAGCCCATATTCAGACTCCAGCCCATATTCAGACTCCAGCTCATTTTCAGACCTCAACCCATTTTCAGTCCTCTGTCCATTTTCAGACCCCAGCCTATTTTCAGACTCCAGCATATAATCAGACTCCAGCTCATTTTCAGACTCCACCCTATTTTCAGAGTCCAGCCCACTTTCAGACCAGTCCATTTTCGGACTCCAGCTCATTTTCAGACCCCAGCCCATTTTCAGACTCCAGCCCTTTTTAACCCAAGCCCATTTTGATTCCCTAACCCATTTTCAGATTTCAGTCCATGTTCTCAAGCACATATCCAGACTCCAGTCCATTTTCAGACTCCAGCCCATTTTCAGACCCCAGCCCATTTTGGGACTCCAGCCCATATTCAGACTCCAGCCCATTTTCAGACCCCAGCATATTTTTCAGTCCACAGTCCTATTTCAATCCTGGCAATTTCCAGACTCCAGTCCATATTCAGGCTCCAGACCATTTTCAGACTCCAGCCCATATTAAGACGCCAGTCCATTTTCAGACTCCAGCCCATATCACTCTCCAGCCCGTTTTCAGACCCAAGTCTACTTTCAGTCCCCAGCCCATTTTCAGACTCCAGGCCATTTTCAGACCCAGCCCATTATCAGTCACATCCTTTTTCAGACCCCATCCCATTTTCAGACTTCAGTCCTTTTTCAGACTCAGGCCCATTTTCAGACTCAAGCCCATTTCCAGACTCAAGCCCACTTTCAGACTCCAGTCAATTTTCAGACTCCAGCCCATATTCAGACTCCAGCCCATTTTCAAACTACAGTCCATATTCACACCCCAGTCCATATTCAGACTCCAGCCTAGTTTCAGATTCCAGCCCATTTTAAGACTCCAGCCCATATTCAGACTCCAAACCATATCAGACTCCAGCCCATTTTCAGACCCCAGCCCATTTGCAGTCCCCAGTCCTTTTTCTGATTCCAGCCCATTTTCAGACTCCAGCCCATATTCAGACTCCAGCCAATTTTCAGACCCCAGCCCATTTTCAGACCCCAGTTCATTTTCAGACTACAGCCCATATTCAAACTCCGAAACATTTTCACACTCTAGTCCATTTTCAGACCCAATCTAATTTGCAGCCCCCAGCCCTTTTTCAGACTCCACCCATTATCACACTCCAGCCCATTTTCAAACTCCAGCTCATTCTCAGATTCCAGCCCATTTTCAGACTCCAGCCCATATTCAGACTCCAGCCCATTTTCAGACACCAGCCCATTTTCCGTCCTTAGTCCCTTTTCAGACTCCAGCCCAAATCTCCCCTCAGCCCTTATTCAGACTCCAGCCCATATCAGACCTCAGCCCTTATTCAGACCCCAGCCCATTTTCAGTCCACAGTCCTTTTTCAGATTCCAGCCCATTTTCATACTCCACCCTATATTCATACTCCAGCCTATTTTCAGACCCCAGTCCATTTTCAGACCCCAGCCCATTTTCAGACCCCAGACCATATTCAGACTTCAGCCGATTTTCAGACTCCAGCCCATAATCAGATTCCAGCCATTTTAAGACTCCAGGCCATTTTCAGACTCCAGTCCATATTCAGACCACTCCATTTTCATACTCCAATTGATATTTAGACCACAGACCATTATCAGACTTCAGCCATTTTCAGATTCCAGCCCATTTTCAGACACCAGCCCATTTTCAGTCCCAAGTCCTTTTTTAGACTCCAGCCCGTTCTCAGACCCCAGCCCATTTTCAGTCCCCCATTCAGACCCTAGCCCATTTTGAAACACTAGCCCATTTTTAGACCCCAGCCCATTTTAAGGCTCCAGTCCATATTCAGACTCCCGCCCTTTTTCAGACTCCAGCCCATTTTCAATCACCAGTCCTTTTGCAGAATCCAGCCCATTTTCAGACTCCAGCCCATTTTCAGTCTCCAGTCCCTTTAAGACTCCAGCCCATTTTCAGACTGCAGCCCATATTCAAACTCCAGTCCATTTTATGACTCCAATCCCATTTTCAGACCAAAGCCCATTTTTAGACCTCAGGCCACTTTAAGACTCCAGCCCATTTTAAGACTCCAACCCATATTCAGACTCCAACCCATTTTCAGACTCCAACCCATTTTCAGTCCCCAGCCCATTTTTAGATCCCAGTCCATTTTCAGACTTCAGCCCATTTTCATACCTCAGCCAATTTTCAAATTCCAGCACATTTTCAGAATCCAGACAATTTTCAGACCATCCCATTTACAGACTCCAGTCCATACAGACCACAGCCCATTTTCAGACCCAAGTCCATTTTCAGACTTTAGCCCACATTCAGACTCCTGCCCATTTTCAGACTCCAGTCCATTTTCAGAAATCAGCCCATTTTCAGACTCCAGCCCATTTTAGGACTCCAGCCCATATTCAGTCCGCTCATTTTCAGACTCCACCAATTTTCAGTACCCAATCGTTTTTCACATTCCACCCCTTTTTCAGCCCTTTTTTAAGACAAGCTCATTTTCAGACTCCAGCCCTTTTTAAGACAAGCCCCTTTTCTGACTCCAGTCCATTTTCAGACTCCAGCATATATTCAGACTCCAGTCCATTTGAAGACTCCAGCCCATTTGAAGACTCCAGCCCATTATCAGTCCACAGTCCCTTTTCAGACTCTAGCCCATTTTCAGACTACAGCTCATATGCAGACTCCAGCCCATTTTCAGACTACAGTCCATTTTCAGACCCAAACATATTTTCAGACCCCAGCCCATTTTTAGATCCCAGCCCATTTTCAGACTCCAGCCCATTTTCAGACTCCAGTGCATATTCAGACTCCAGCCCATT
Organism: Macrobrachium nipponense; assembly: GCF_015104395.2. Taxonomy (NCBI): domain Eukaryota; kingdom Metazoa; phylum Arthropoda; class Malacostraca; order Decapoda; family Palaemonidae; genus Macrobrachium; species Macrobrachium nipponense. The sequence continues at coordinate 66,892,015 of NC_087209.1, forward strand.
TTCAGACCCCACCCATATTAGTCCCAAGTAAACATCAGTCATGCATACCAAGAGACAGAAGGATCTTGTTCCAGGAAATCAGAAAATGTAAAAAAGGTCTTGTAAAAGAAAAAATGCTTGGAAAGTTATAGAACTAAAAAGTAAGATAGAAAATGCAGAACAAAAGACTATGCAATCAAAAAATGAAAAACGGGACTTGGAAGAAAAAACCCTAGTAAATACCAAGCAAAACCCCAAACTATTATACTCATACGCGAAAGAGATGAATAAAAGAAGAATAGAAATAGGCCCTCTAAGAACTGAAGGGAGATTAACGAATGAAAAAAAGGAAATTTGCAACATATTGGCAGAACCATATATGAGAGAATTCACCCCTAGATTGGATAATGGAGATAACGATATAGAATTAAGGGACGAAAATAGTGAATATTTAGCTGACATAGATATTAATGAAGCAGATATTATCCAGGCTATTAATAAAATTAAAAATGGAGCTGCAGCAGGGCCTGATGGTGTTCATCCTATTTTGTTAAAGAAAGTAGTTCATTCTATCACAAAGCCACTTGCAATATTATTGAGACAAAGTGTAGATATAGGCATGATTTATGATGAGCACAAATTAGCATATATTACCCCTACATTCAAAAGTGGATCAAGACTAGAGGCAAGTAATTATAGGCCTGTGAGTCTAACATCACATATTATGAAAGTGTATGAAAGGGTCATGAAGAAAAATATTATGAAACATTTAATAAAAAATAATCTGTTTAATATAGGACAACACGGTTCCGTACCCAGAAAAAGTACACAAACCCAACTGTTAGTCCACCGTTAGAACATATATAAAAATACGAAAAGCGGAAATGAAACAGATGTGGTTTATCTAGACTTTGCAAAAGCTTTTGACATGGTAGACCATAATATATTAGCAAAGAAAATTAGAAAACATAATGTAGTGGATAAAGTAGGAAGATGGTTAAAAGAATTTCTACACAACAGAAAACATATTTATTGCAATTGATGAGAAATCGGATGAAGCTAAGGTAACTTCCAGTGTGCCACAAGGTATGGTGTTAGCTGCATTACTGTTTGTTATTATGATTGCAAACATAGACAGTAATATTAAGGACTCGGTAGTGAGTAGTTTCGCCGATGACACAAGAATAAGTAGAGAAATTACTTGTGATGAAGGTAGGAACGCTCTACAAAGAGACCTTAACAAAGTATATGATTGGGTAGAGGTAAATAGGATGGTATTTAACTCTGATAAATTTGAATCAATAAACTATGGAGACAGAGAAGGAAAGCTATATGCATATAGGGGACCTAATAATGAGACAATCACAAATAAGGAAGCAGTTAAAGACCTTGTGTGATGATGAAAAGGAACATGTTATGCAACGATCAAATAGCAATTCTATTGGAAAAATGTAAAGCAAAAATGGGAATGTTGTTACGGCACTTCAAAACAAGAAAAGCTGAACACATGATTATGCTTTATAAAACATATGTTCGTAGCCCACTTGAATATTGCAATATGATATGGTACCCACACTATCAAAAGGATATTGCACAAATAGAGAGTGTACAAAGGTCCTTTACAGCTAGAATAGAAGAAGTTAAGGACCTTGACTACTGGGAAAGACTACAATCCTTAAAATTATATAGTCTAGAAAGGAGAAGAGAACGCTACATGATAATTCAGGCATGGAAACAGATAGAAGGAATAGCTGAAAACACCATGGAGCTAAAAATATCAGAAAGAGCAAGCAGAGGTAGATTAATAGTGCCCAAAACTATACCAGGAAAAATAAGGAAAGCACACAGGACATTAATCCACTACGCACCAGCATCGATAATGCAGCGTCTATTCAATGCGTTGCCAGCTCATCTGAGGAATATAACAGGAGTGAGCGTAGATGTGTTTAAGAATAAGCTCGACAAATATCTAAACTGCATCCCAGACCATCCAAGATTGGAAGATGCAAAATATACCAGAAGATGTACTAGCAACTCTCTGGTAGACATTAGAGGTGCCTCACACTGAGGGACCTGGGCTAACCCGAACAAGATGTAAGGTCTGTAAGGTCTATAAGGTAAGGTCAGACTCCAGCCCATTTTCAGGCTCCAGCCATTTTCAGACTCCAGCCCATTTTCAGACTCCAGCACATATTCAGACTCCAGTCCATTTGAAGACTCCAGCCCATAAACAGACACAAGTCCATTTTCAGACACCAGCCCATATTCAGACTCCAGTCCATTTTCACAATCCAGCCCATTTTCAGACCCCAACCCATTTCCAGTCCTCTGTCCATTTTCAGACCCCAGGCCATTTTCAGATTCAATCCCATATTCAGACTCCAACCCATATTCAGACTACAGCCTATTTTCAGACCCAAGCCCATTTTCATTCCCTAGTCCTTTCTCAGACTCCAGCCTATTTTAAGACTCCAGCCCATATCACACTCCAGCCCATTTTCAGACTCCATCCCATTTTCAGGCCCCATACCATTTCAAGTCTTTTTCAGATTCTGGCCCATTTTCAGACTTCAGCCCATATTCAGACTCCAGCCCATTTTCAGACCCCAGACAATTTTTAGACTCCAACCCATTGTCAGACTCCAGCCAATATTGAGATTTCAGACCACAGCCTATTTTCAGACTGCAGCCCATATTCAGACTCTAGCCCATTTTCAGACTCCAGTCCATTTTCATACTCCAGCCCATTTTCAGTTACCAATCCTTTTTCAGACTCCAGCCCATTTCCAGACTCCAACCGATTTTCAGATTCCAGCCCATTTTCAGACTCCAGCCCATTATCAGTCCAGGGCCATTTTCAGACTCCAGCCCAATTTCAGACTGCAACCCATTTTCAAACCAAGCCCATTTTCAGTACCTAGTCCTCTTTCAGACTCCAGCCCATTTTAAGACTCCAGCCCATATTCAGACTCCAAACCATATCAGACTCCAGCCCATTTTCAGACCCCAGCCCATTTGCAGTCCACAGTCCTTTTACTGATTCCAGCCCATTTTAAGACTCCAGCTCATATTCAGACTCCAGCCAATTTTCAGAACCCAACCCCTTTTCAGACCCCAGTTCATTTTCAGACTACAGCCCATATTCAGACTCTGGAGTATTTTCAGGCTCCAGTCCATTTTCAGACCCAAGCTCATTTACTGTCCCCAGCCCTTTTTCAGACTCCAACCATTATCACACTCCAGCCCATATTTAGACTCCAGTCCATTTTAAGATTCCAGCCCATTTTCAGACTCCAGCTCATATTCAGACTGCAGCCAATTTTAAGACCCAAGCCATTTTCAGACTCCAGCCATATTCAGAATCCCGCCTATTTTCAGACCCTAGCCCATTTACAGTCCTTAGTCCTTTTTCAGACTCCATCCCATATCAGACCTCATCCCATTTTCAGACCCCACCCCATTTTCAGTCCACAGTCCTTTTTCAGATTCCGGCCCATTTTCAGACTCCAACCTATATTCATACTCCAGCCAATTTCAGACCCCAGCCCATTTTCAGACCCCAGACCATATTCAGACTTCAGCCGATTTTCATACTCCAGCCCATAATCAGATTCCAGCCAATTCTCAGACTCCAGGCCTTTTTCAGACTCCAGTCCATATTCAGACCAGTCCCATTTCATACTCCAGCTGATATTTAGACCACAGCCCATTTTCAGACTCCAGCCCTTTTCAGACCCCAGCCCATTTTCAGACACCAGCCCATTTTCAGTCCCAAGTCCTTTTTGAGACTACAGCCCATTCACAGACCCCAGCCCATTTTCAGTCCCCCATTTTCAGACCTTAACCCATTTTGAAACCCTAGCCCATTTTCAGAAACCAGCCCATTTCAAGACTCCAACCCATATTCAGACTCCAACCCATTTTCAGACTCCAGCCCATTTTCAGTCACCAGTCCTTTTGCAGACTCCAGCCCATTTTCAGTCTCCAGTCCCTTTTAAGACTCCGGCCCATTTTCAAACTCCATCCCATTTTCACACTGCAGCCCATAATCAGACTCCAGTGCATTTATGACTCCAATCCCATTTTCAGACCAAAGTCCATTTTTAGACTGCAGGCCATTTTAAGACTGCAGCCCATTTCAAGACTCCAACCCATTCAAGACTCCAGCCCATATTCAGACTCCAACCCATTTTCAGACTCCAGCACATTTTCAGCCCCCTTTTCTTTTTCAGACTCCAGCCCATTTTCATACCTCAGCCAATTTTCCAATTCCACCACATTTTCAGACTCCAGCCAATTTTCAGAAAATCCCATTTCAGACTCCAGCCCATATTCAGACTCCAGTCCATTTGCAGACCACAGACCATTTTCAGACCCTAGCCCATTTTCAGACTTCAGCTCATATTCAGACTCCTGCCCATTTTCAGACTCCAGTCCATTTTTAGACCTCAGCCCATTTTCAGACTCCAGCCCATATTCAGAGTCCCGCTCATTTTCAGACCCCACCCATTTTCAGTACCCAATCGTTTTTCACACTCCAACCCTATTTCAGATTCCACCCTATATTCATACTCGAACCCATTTTAAGATTCCAGCCCATTTTAAGACAAGCCCATTTTCAGACTCCAGCATATATTCAGACTCCAGTCCATTTGAAGACTCCAGCCCATAAACAGACTAGTCCATTTTCAGACTCCAGCCCCTATTCAGACTCCAGTCCATTTTCAGAATCCAGCCCATTTTCAGAACCTAGCACATTTACAATCCTCTGTCCATTTTCAGACCCCAGCCCATTTTCAGACTCCAGCTCATTTTCAGACTTCACCCTATATTCAGACTCCAGCCCATTTTCAGACTCCAGTCCATTTTCAGACTCCACCTCATTTTCAGACCCAAACCCATATTCAGACTCCAGCCAATTTTTAGACTCCAGTCCATTTCCAGTCTCCAGCCCATTTTAGACTTCAGCCCATTTTCAGACTCCAGCCCATAATCAGTCCCCAGTCCCTTTTCAGACTCCAGCCCATTTTCAGACTCCAGCCCATTTTCAGATCAGCCCATTTTCAGACTCCTGTCCATTTTCAGACCCCAGCCCATTTTAGATCCCAGTCCATTTTCAGACTCCAGCTCATTTTCAGATTCCAGCCCATTTTAAGACACAAGCCCATTTTCAGACTCCAGCCCATTTTCAGACTCCAGCCCATTTTCAGACTCCAGCCCATTTTCATACTCCAGCACATATTCAGACTCCAGTCCATTTGAAGACTCCCGCCCATAAACAGACACCAGTCCATTTTCAGACTCCAGCCTATATTCAGACTCCAGTCCATTTTCAAAATCCAGCTCATTTTCAGACCTCATCCCATTTTCAGTCCTCCATCCATTTTGAGACCCAAGCCCATTTTCAGACTCCATCATATATTCAGACTCCAGCTCATTTTCAGACTCCACCCTATATTCAAACTCAAGCCCATTTTCAAACCAGCCCATTTTCAGACCAGTCCATTTTCAGACTCCAGCTCATTTTCAGACCCAAGCCCATAATCAGACTCAGCCAATTTTTAGACTGCAGTCCATTTTCAGTCTCTAGTCCATTTTAGACTGAAGCCCATTTTCAGACTCCAGCCTATTATCAGTACCCAGTCCATTTTCAGACTCTAGCCCATTTTCAGACTACAGCTTATATGCAGACTCCAGCCCATTTTCAGACTACAGTCCATTTTCAGACCCCAGCCTATTTTCAGATCCCATCCCTTTTCTAGATCCCAGCACATTTTCAGACTCCAGCCCATTTTCAGACCCCACCCATTTTAAGTCCCCAGTCCTTTTTCAGACTCCAGCCCATTTTCACACTCCAACCCATATTCAGACTGCAGCATATTTTCAAACCCCCAGCCCATTTTTAGTCCCCAGTCCTTTTTTTGGACTCCAGCCCATTTTCAGACTCCAGCCATTTTCAGACTCAGGCCCATTTTAAGACTCCAGCCCATATTCAGACTCCAATCCATTTTAAGACTCCAGCCCATGTTCAGACCCCAGCCCATTTTCAGACTCCAGACCATATTCAAACTCCAGCCCATTTCAACCCAAGCCCATTTTCAGTCCCTAGCCCATTTTCAAATTTCAGTCCATTTTCGGTGATAAGATTAGTGTGAAAATAGTAGGATAAAGCGTCTCTAAGTTAGTTTATCAAGTGTAATACTATAATCAGAAACAAAGATGGCAGTAAGTTCAACTGCGGGAAAAGGTGGCGTAAAAAAAAAAAAAAAAAAAAAAAATAATTTGGAATTTGTGTCTAGCAGATTCGCAATACGATGAGGTAGCAGGAAGGGAACTGGCATTTCTCATCTTTATGAAAATCAGCAACAGTCCTAACCAAAAAGATACAAAGCATTTTCAAAATAGATATATTAGAAGGTATAATCCTTCAAACTGGAACAAATAATGAAAACATCTTGAAAATAATTGAAGAAGTTCCAAATAAAATCCAAGTGGTCAGAGACTCATAAAGAAAATATACATAAAACCAACATATTCCGACAAAGAAATGAATAAGGTGAATCTTGTGAATATACTAATTGATGCATTAAAACAAAAGAATGCCAAAAAAAGCATGCAAACTGTGTAAGGTTTTGGTATAGCATAGTCAATCCACAAAAACCAATCAGAAAAATGTGCTGCATGCAACATTCCGACCCATCCACAGTGTGCTGAGGTAATACAATTTGAGTAAAAGATACAAGAATTTTTTGTTCAACATGTACTATCATGGGATAGACAATGTTATTAAATCAAGATTGAATGTACAAATAGTTGAGGATGAAGAAGAAGAGGAAGAGGAAGAAGAAGAAGAAAAAGAAGAAAGAGAAAACGGAAAAAGGAAGAGAAGTAAACAAAAAAATGAAATAGGGAAAAACAAAGAAACAAGATAAAAGTATGGATGCGAGATACTCATTGATACTACAATAGAGGCAATAAAGCAGCATACTACGAAAGAAATAAATACGATATGACAACAGAAAAGCAAATCCCGAAGAGGCTCTACCCAGATCATACAATGACGGGAAAGAGGAAAAAATAGACAAGAAAGACAAATCTGCAACCTTTTGAAAAGAGGGAATTGCAGATTTGGAGAAAGATGTTACTACAAACATCCTAAGATATGTCCAAAACTATGAAATATATGGTAAATGTGCATACTTAGATGGATATGGGATGATTTGCAGAGATCTGCATCCAAAAATATGTAAAAACCTAAAAGAAGGAAAAGGATGTAGTTCGACAAAAATGCAAATATATGCACCCCTGTAGCCATGAATAACATAAACAAACAAATAAATACAACCAAGTAATAAATCCAAATAAGAAAGAAACAAATAAAGATAGAAATCAAGAATCAGGTAAAGAGAAAAGCAAACCACCATGAGATATGCAGAGGTGTCAGCAAAAGAATTTCAAACGCTCAGCTCCGAATTCTACTCAAGAGATAATAACTGTATTTATTATGCAAGAGGATATTGCAGAAACGGAGAAAATTGCAGATTCAGACACAAAATGAATAATTATGATGAAGGAAGATCAAATTTAAATATTATGGAAAAGTTTGGATTTTTTAATGTCAGAATTTCCTGGGAAATGAAAAAAAGAACAACATACCCAGAACAGGAAAGAGACATGGGAAAATCCTTATTACTATCAGTATTAATGAAGGAGAAAACACGCAAACCATCATAGTGAATGAAATGCGCAGGGTTAGTTACGAGTAACTCAAAAAGAAAAATAGAGTACTTAGAAGAACTAACCCAAAATGAAAAGAAAATAGATATAATGAATATAAGTGGAAACCTGGTATTCCCAAGAGACTGGGAATGATGATCAAATAAAAAGGGTTCCAAACTTATAGATCAGATAGAAAAAATAGGAATCGGAAGGGGGAACCGCAATATATGGGAAAGACAAAAAACAAGGAAAAATATATGAGAAATATAGTAACTCAGGAAATGTGAACTAATAGCGGTAGAATTTGAATCTGAAAAATTGATGAACATAGTAATATATAGACCTCCTAATACTAAAGAGTTTGACTTAATAATTGAAAAATTGGATGATATATGTAGGAAATCACAAGGACTGGACTATTGCTCCTATCTGGTGACCTTTCAACTTTCCTTTCGTAGAATGGAAAGAACGAATAGGAGATTGTGGTTGTACTTATACATATAAAAAAGAGAGTAATAGTAGTGCAGAAGATAAGAGGCAATTTGAAAAAAGCTATTAGATATGCTACTAGAATACAACATTCAACAAATAAATCACCTGCCAACAAGAAGGAAAATACTTTTAGACCTAGTATTTGTGAACGAGATGAATTATGTAAAGAAATAATAGTTTATAATGCGAGTATTTCAGACCATAATGTCATAGAATTAACAGTTCATACCAAAGCAAAGTGAAATAGAGATAAGCAAGAAATGAAAAAAAGTGGAAGGATATGGAAAATTACACTTCTACAGTAAAAATATAAAATGGTCAGAAATTAATGAAGAATTTAAACAAGATTGGATAAACATTTTCGTAAGTGATGACATAAGGGTAAAATACGGAGATATTTATATAAAATATTGGAGATAATAGTGGAAAAATATATACCGAAGAAAAGAAAAGTAAAACTCATTCATGCATACCAAGAGACAGAAGAATCTTGTTCCAGAAAATCAGAAAGTGGAAAAAGGTCTTGCAAAAGAAAAAATGCATGGAAAGTTATAGAACTAAAAAGTAAGATAGAAAATGCCAGAAAAAAAGATTATACAATCAAAAGAAATGAAAAACTGGGACTTGGAAGAAAAAAACCCTATTAAAGATCAAGCAAAACCCCAAACTATTATACTCCATATGCGAAGAAGATGAATAAAGAAGAATAGAAATAGGCCCTCTGAGAATTGAAGGGAGATTAACGAATGAAAAAAAGGAAATTTGCAACATACTGGCAGAACGATATAAGAGAGAATTCACCCCTAAGAATAGATAATGAATTAAGATAATGATATAGAAGTAAGGGATGAAAATAGTGGAATATTTAGCTGACATAGATATTAATGAAGCTGATATTGTGCAGGCTAATTAATGAAATTAAAAATGGAGCTGCTGCAGGGCCTGATGGAATTCCTGCTATTTTTGTTAAAGAAAGTAGTTCATTCTATCGCAAGCCACTTGCAATACCCCTTATTCAAGACAAAGTGTAGATACAAAGGCATAAAGATATATGATGAGCACAAATTAGCGTATATTACCCCTACTTTCAAAAGTGGATCAAGACTAGAGGCAAGTAATTATAGGCCTGTGAGTCTAACATCACATATAATGAAAGTGTATGAAAGGGTAATGAAGAAAAATTTATTAGAAACATTTAATAAAAAATAATTTGTTTAATAAAGGACAACATGGTTTCGTACCCGGAAAAAGTACACAAACCAACTGTTAGTCCACCGTGAAAAAACATATTCAAAAATATGAAAAGCGGAAATGAAACAGATGTGGTTTATTTAGACTTTGCAAAAGCTTTTGATAAAGTAGAACCATAATATATTAGCGAAGAAAATTAGGAAAACACAATATCGTGGATAAAGTAGGAAGATGGTTAAAAGAATTTTTACACAACAGAAAACAGATAGTTATTGCAAACGACGAGAAATCGGATGAAGCCAAGGTAATATCCGGTGTGCCGCAAGGTACGGTGTTAGCTGCAATACTGTTTGTTATTATGATTGAAGACATAGACAATAATGTTAAGGATTCGGTAGTGAGTAGTTTCGCAGATGACACAAGAATAAGTAGAGAAATTACTTGTGATGAAGATAGGAACGCTCTACAAAGAGACCTTAAACAAAGTATATGATTGGGCAGAGGTAAATAGGATGGTATTTAACTCTGATAAATTTGAATCAATAAATTATGGAGACAGAGAAAGAAAGCTATATGCATATAAGGGACCTAATAATGAGACCATCACAAATAAGGAAGCAGTTAAAGACCTTGGTGTGATGATGAATAGGAACATGTTATGCAATGATCAAATAGCAACTCTGTTGGCAAAATGTAAAGCAAAAAATGGGAATGTTGTTACGGCACTTCAAACAAGAAAGCTGAACACATGATTATGCTTTATAAAAACACCTATGTTCGTAGTCCACTTGAATATTGCAATATGATATGGTACCCACACTATCAAAAGGATATTGCACAAATAGAGAGTGTACAAAGGTCCTTTACAGCTAGAATAGAAGAAGTTAAGGACCTAGACTACTGGGAAAGACTACAATTCTTAAAATTATATAGTCTGGAAAGGAGAAGAGAACGCTACATGATAATTCAGGCATGGAAACAGATAGAAGGAATAGCAGAAAATATCATGGAACTAAAAAATATCAGAAGAGCAAGCAAAGGTAGATTAATAGTGCCCAAAAATATACCAGGAAAAATAAGGAAAGCACACAGGACATTAATCCACTACGCACCAGCATCGATAATGCAGCGTCTATTCAATGCGTTGCCAGCTCATCTGAGGAATATAACAGGAGTGAGCGTAGATGTGTTTAAGAATAAGCTCGACAAATATCTAAACTGCATCCCAGACCATCCAAGATTGGAAGATGCAAAATATACCGGAAGATGTACTAGCAACTCTCTGGTAGACATTAGAGGTGCCTCACACTGAGGGACCTGGGGCAACCCGAACAAGATGTAAGGTCTGTAAGGTAAGGTCTCTAGCCTGTATCCAGAATCTAGTCCATTTTCAGACTCCAGCCCATTTTCAGACCACACCCCCTTTTGGACTCAAGCCCAAAATCAGACTCCATCCCATTTTCAGACCCCAGCCCATTTTCAGACCCCAGCCCATTTTCAGACCACACCCATTTTAAGTCCCCAGTCTTTTTTCAGACTCCAGCCCATTTTCACACTCCAACCCATATTCAGACTGCAGCATATTTTCAAACCCCCAGCCCATTTTTAGTCCCCAGTCCTTTTTTTAGACCAGCCCATTTTCAGACTCCAGCCATTTTCAGACTCATGCCCATTTTAAGACTCCAGCCCATATTCAGACTCCAATCCATTTTAAGACTCCAGCCCATGTTCAGACCCCAGCCTATTTTCAGACTCCAGACCATATTCAAACTCCAGCCCATTTCAACCCAAGCCCATTATCAGTCCCTAGCCCATTTTCTCTAGCCCCTATCCAGACTCTAGTCTATTTTCAGACTCCAGCCCATTTTCAGACCACACCCCATTTTTGGACTCAAGCCCAAATTCAGAATCCAGCCCATTTTCAGACCCCAGCCCATTTTCAGACCCCAGCCCATTTTCAGTCCCCAGTCCTATTTCAATCCAGGCCATTTCCAGACTCCAGTCCATATTCAGGCTCCAGCCCATTCTCAGACTCCAGCCCATGTTAAGACTCCAGTCCATTTTCACAGTCTAGCCCATATTCAGACCTTAGCCCATTTTCAGATTCCAGCCCATTTTCAGACTCCAGCCCATATCACACTCCAGCCTGTTTTCAGATCCCAGTCCATTTTCAGTCTGAGGCCATTTTCAGACAACAGCCCATTTTCAGACCCAGACTATTCTCAGTCCAGTCCTTTTTCAGATCCATCCCATTTTGAAATTTCAGTCCTTTTTCAGTCTCCGGCCCATTTTCAGACTCCAGTCAATTTTCAGACTCCAGCCCATATCCAGACTCCAGCACTTTTTCAAACTACAGCCCATTCTCATACTCCAGCGCAGTTTCAGATTCCCGTCCATATTCAGACCCCAGCCCATATTCAGACTCCAGCCCTGTTTCAAATTCCAGCCCATTTTAAGACTCCAGCCCATATTCAGACTCCAAACCATATCAGACTCCAGCCCATTTTAAGACCCCAGCCCATTTGCAGTCCCCATTCCTTTTTCTTATTCCGGCCCATTTTCAGACTCCAGCCCAGATTCAGACTCCAGCCCAGATTGAGACTCCTGCCAATTTTCAGACCCCAGCCCATTTTCAGACCCCAGTTCATTTTCAAACTTCAGCCAATATTCAGACTCTGGAGTATTTTCAGGCTCCAGTCCATTTTCAGACCCATGCTCATTTTTAGTCCCCAGCCCTTTTTCAGACTCCACCCATTATCACACTCCAGCCCATTTTCAGACTCCAGCCCATTTTCAGATTCCAGCCAATTTTCAGACTCCAGCTCATATTCAGACTGCAGCCCATTTTCAGACTCCAGCCCATATTCAGACTGCAGCTCATTTTCAGACCCCAGCCCATTTTCAGTACTTAGTCCTTTTTCAGACTACAGCCCATATCAGACCTCAGCCCATTTTCAGTCCACAGTCCTTTTTCAGATTCCAGCCCATTTTCAGACTCCACCCTGTATTCATACTCCAGCCCATTTTCCAACCCTAGGCAATTTTCAGACCCCAGACCATATTCAGACTTCAGCCAATTCTCAGACTCCTGTCCATAATCAGATTCCAGCCATTTTCAGACTCCAGGCCTTTTTTAGACTCCAGTCCATATTTAGACCAGTCCCATTTCATACTCCAGCCATTTAGACCACAGCCCATTTTCAGACTCCAGGCCTTTTCAGACCCCAGCCCATTTTCAGATACCAGCCCATTTTCAGACACCAGCCCATTTTCAATCCCAAGTCCCTTTTAAGACCCCAGCCCATTCTCAGACCCCAGCCCATTTTCAGTCCCCCATTTTCAGACCCTAGCCCATTTTGAAACCCTAGCCCATTTTTAGACCCCAGCCCATTTTAAGGCTCCAGTCCATATTCAGACTCCAGCCCATTTTCAGACTCCAGCCAATTTTCAGTCTCCAGTCCTTTTGCAGACTCCACCCCATTTCAGACTCAGCCCATTTTCAGTCTCCAGTACCTTTTAAAACTCCGGCCCATTTTCAAACTCCAGCCCATTTTCAGACTGCAGCCCATATTCAGACTCCAGTCCATTTTATGACTCAAATCCCATTTTCAGACTAAAGCACATTTTTAAACCGCAGGCCACTTTAAGACTCTAGCGCATTTCAAGACTCCAACCCATATTCAGACTCCAACTCATTTTCAGACTCCAGCCCATTTTCAGTCCCCAGTTCTTTTTCAGACTCCCGCCCATTGTCAGACACCAGCCCATTTTCATACCTCAGCCAATTTTCAAATTCCAACACACTTTCAGACTCCAGCCAATTTTCAGACCATCCCATTTTCAGACTCCAGCCTATATTCATACTCCAGTCCACTTGCAGACCACAGCCCATTTTCAGACCCTAGCC
>NC_087209.1:66915302-66916345 GCF_015104395.2 Macrobrachium nipponense
ACACATAACAGAAACAGAACGATGTAACACTATATTAAAACGAAACACCCTTTTCCGTAGAACTGGGTCGGACAATATTTCAGTTTATGAACAACTCATAAAACGATTTAAAACACACACACCCACACACACACACACACACACACACACACTCAAAAGGTTGACAAGCGAGAGTAGATGAATTCAGAAAGATGAAATGTGGAGGGGTGAGTCACCAGCAAAACTGAACAGCAAGGAAAAGCAAAAGTGCAAAGAGGATAACAGATCCTCATGTCAGGATTTGACAAATACTTTGGGGATATGAAAAGAGGCTGCGAAAAAATCCTCCAAAAAGCTGCACGATGAAAATAACCAGAGAACAGACAAAAAGGGTTTCACCGATCTTGCCTTACTTAAATGAATAGATGAGGTAGGTTTTAATTACTTTTAAACAGAATTTGTAAGTTAGATTAACCTTAGTAGAAGCTTTAAAAATGACTGAACCAGTGCACGATTCCAAGGGCAAAGATAAGAAGGAGGAAATGAGCAAAATGAATGGCAAAGCATAGCAACTACTTAACAAAATCTAGTTAACAAAATTTACTATACACTCCACTCCAATACAAGTTCAAGCCAGATACTATATTGTCAATTAAAACAAACAAGACCTTATAATGAGAACAAAAGATTTCTGCGAAGTAATAGGATTTAAGAGGCTTAAGTATTGGAATCACTATCGGTCATTTCTGAGATGAATCAGCTAAAATGAAAGCACAAATCTACTGCCTTTTTTTAATGACAAAAACGTACTGGTCCATTACGGTGAATGACAGAGGAACTACTACGTTCACATGGCTGACTGAAAGGTAAAGAACAATGATTTTCCCAATAAAATACATGATCGGGATATTGATTATATGAAATTCAGGCTGTCAAGCCAACCACTGGGACACTCCCGACATTCATCCCTTCTTAAAGCAGTGAAAAGTGGGACTTGGAGTGGTTGGACAGCAAGATAAAGAGGTTCAGAAAATAAAAGAGACAAAATAGTAGGATCTAAAGGT
>NC_087209.1:66916845-66959345 GCF_015104395.2 Macrobrachium nipponense
AAAAAAAGAAGGACAGGAGGAGCAAAGAAAGGAAATGAGAAATTGCGGTGGCAGTTGCATATTGCATCTGCGAAGGAAAATGTATTCCAATAACGTCTGTGTCACGCGGCAATGACCCGAGTTCTCCCTTTTCGACCTCGACTGTGTTCATGATTTATTCCTCAGAGAAATCGCAGGAGAACAAACCTGGGCTCGGATTTTAGTTTATAAATGCTAAGGTATTTCACCATGGGGTTTTTTCTCACCCAGGTGGACTGAAGGCAGTCATTCGATTACCGTTACATGGCGTTCCAAGTGACTTTCTAGCTATATCTGTATGTATGCATATAAGTATGTATACACAATTAAATACACACACACACACACACCCCACACACACATATATATATATGTGTGTGTGTGTATGTGTGTGTGTGTGCCTGTGGTTTTATGAGTATTCCAATTCTAACAAGCTCATAAACTTCTCAACCATGATTGTGCCTCTAACAATTATTAACTGACGAGATCATGCTGAACACACACATATCTATAATACATACATACACACTTAAATGTATTTATATATATACATGGGTGCCGTGCACGTGTTTGGGCATACGCTCCCACTTCTATTATTCATACAGATTCTTCGACATAATTACCTTCAATAACTGAAGGTCATTTGTTACAGATGCATATTTAAAGAATTCGACGGAAATAAAGTCAAGAGACGCTTCTGTGCCAGACTCCCTTCAGCTAACAAGCCTTCATTCTCTGAGCAAGAGAACCAAAACAAATATAACGATGACTGAGCAGTGGATTCCCTGTTGTGAAATCATTACGCCTGTTTTATAAACTCCCGTCTTCACTCAATTGCACTAAATAATCGATTTTTCTTTCTTTAGGCGTCGCGTCAATGTCCAACGATGCGATTAACGTTTCTTGTTTAAAAAAAAAAAAAAACAATAACATCCCTATTAGTTGCAGCAAGATCGTGGGAATAAGGCTCAAATTCAAGTGAAGGTTCTGCGTCATATTCGGCCTTGTGTCTCCACGTATTTTTTCCCCTCGTCTCTTGACATATTCAAAGAACCTCTATTCACCACCCCACCCCCCTCAACATCCCTTTTTATCAAGCCAACCCCTAACCTCACACCACCTCCTAACATCGTGTTTTGTTCCCGGGAGGATGCTTCAACTGCGCTCTGCAATGTCGCGTCAAAGATTAAAGTTCCCCAGGGTTTTGCAATTCTTAGACCTGACTACATAACTCCTCCCAAATGATTTCAAATTTCAGCTGTCGAGGGACGAAGAGATAGCTACAATGAATGCGCCGAGATCAGAGGGAGCAAGATTATGAAGTAGGAGCTCTCTCTCTCTCTCTCTCTCTCTCTCTCTCTCTCTCTCTCTCTCTCTGCAAAATCGATCTCTAAATGAATGCGCACCCTACTTTGTCGCCCAAGTCATCTACAAAATCCACATTTAATGTAATCGGGTAGGCAGGGAAAAGGGTATTTAGTAGTTCATCCCACCCAAGGTAAAGATCCCACCAGCCTTTGGATATAAAACAAATTAAAGGTTTGTTTTTCTCCCCAAATTAAAGATGGCCAGACAGGTGTTACAAGGTCGCAATAGCCAGAACAATGACCCATATTCTATTTATAGCTCTAGAAAAGCAGCATTGGAAAGGGAAACCACAAGAATAATAGGGAAAAATTAAAAAAAAATGGGGAACAATTCAAGTCAGTAGGACACATAAAAGAAACAGAACGGTTGGGTAACACTATTAAAACAAAATACCTTTTTTCCGTAGAACTGGGTCGGACAATATTTCAGTTTGTGAACACTATAAAAACGTATTTAAAACACATACACACACTCAAAAGGTTGACAAGCGAGAGTAGATGAATTCAGAAAGATGAAATGTGGAGGGGTGAGTCACCAGCAAAACTGAACAGCAAGGAAAAGCAAAAGTGCAAAGAGGATAACAGATCCTCATGTCAGGATTTGACAAATACTTTGGGGAAATAAAAAAAAAAAGGCTGCAAAAAAGTCTTCCAAAAAGCTTCACGATGAAAATAACCAGAGAACAGACAAAAAGGGTTTCACCGATCTTGCCTTACTTAAATGAAATAGATGAGGTAAGTTTTTAATTACTTTAAACAGAATGTAAGTTAGATTAACTTAGTAGAAGCTTTAAAAATGACTGAACCAGTGCACGATTCCAAGGGCAAAGATAAGAGGAGGAAATGAGCAAAATGAATGGCAAAGCATAGCAACTACTTAACAAAATCTTTACTATATCACTCCAGTACAAGTTCAAGCCAGATACTATATTGTCAATTAAACAAACAAGACCTTATAATGAGAACAAAAGATTTCTGCGAAGGTTAATAGGATTTAAGAGGGCTAAAGTATTGGAATCACTATCAGTCATTTCTGAGATGAATCAGCTAAAATGAAAGCACAAATCTACTGCCTTTTTTTAATGACAAAAACGTACTGGTCCATTACGGTGAATGACAGAGGAATATTACGTTCACATGGCTGACTGAGGATTGAAAGGTAAAGAACAATGATTTTCCCAATAAAATACATGATCGGGATATTGATTATATGAAATTCAGGCTGTCAAGCCAACCACTGGGACACTCCCGACATTCATCCCTTCTTAAAGCAGTGAAAAGTGGGACTTGGAGTGGTTGGACAGCAAGATAAAGAGGTTCAGAAAATAAATGAGATAAAATAGTAGGATCTAAAGGTGAAACTAGGAGAACACCCCGCAGGCACTAACAAGTCATAATTAGATAGGTCGGACAGCAAGCTTAAAGAAAGGAAGCACGGATGGAGGTAAAGTAAAAGTCTAAAAATTGGGTGTAGCTGTAGGTTTGTTGTTTGTTTGTTTGTTTGTTTGTTTGGTGTTTTTACGTTGCATGGAACCAGTGGTTATTCAGCAACGGGACCAACGGCTTTACGTGACTTCCGAACCACGTCGAGAGTGAACTTCTATCACTATAGGGGCCGAAGGCATGCTGCAAACACCCTTTAGTAATGCCTACAGTGCAACATGCGAGGAGCCGCTGACGGCATTACCGTCCTTCGGGGATGATCAGGGTATTAAGTTTACCAACAAAGAAAATATTTCATTTCGTGACAAATAAATACGGAACTGCTTCCCAAATTTAATGGACGAATGTGCAGCATAAAAGCATAAAATGACAGGCAACGAATAATTAATATAATGCTTTCCCTCGACCATATGACCTGATACAGGGATAACCAACCAGGGTTTAGCAGAAAAGAATCTCCTAACGAGGAGGGGGCATTTGATTTACATCCCTCGGGGCGTCATTAACTTGTCATGTGACCAGTTTTTCTGGGTGGAGTCGGTTCATTGATTTCGATTAAGGTAAGGAAGCTGATATTACACGGAATTGGTGGAGAATGTTTGGGTTACTGTCCGTATAAAATAACATATTTTCAACAAGACTCTATGAGGCAGCAAATCTCCGCCAGGTCTAAACTATCTAGAATATGCAAAGAATATACAATTTAAGCCGAGGGCCAAGCGCTGGGACCTACGAGGTCATTCAGCGCTGAAAGGAAAATTGAGAGTTAAAGGTTACAAAGGTGTAATAAGAGGAAAGCCTCGCAGTTGCACCATGAAACAATTGTAGGAAGAGGTTGGAAAGTAAGATGAAGAATGAATGGAGAGTAAGATGGAAGAAAGAGAGTGAAAGGAGGTACAGTATAAAGGAATGAAAGGGGCTGCAGCTAGGAGCCGAAGGGACGCTGCCAAGAACCTTACAGAATGCCCACAGTGCACCGCGCGTGAGGTGCACTGAGAGCAATAATCCCCTACAGAGATAAATTATCCAATCCCTCTCCAACTCCCCAACCACACGCATGCGCGCAGATCCTCCAAAAATCCGATAGATTTTTACCATTTACAAAGCCCAAATATGATAAAACTAACGTAAACATCGAGAAAACTAACTGACAAACCGTCCTTATCAAAAACATAACTTGTGTAACACAAAGACATCGTCTGGAAAGCTGCTCTGTGCTGCTGAACAGTCACAGTTGCCAGAAATGCCTCTCTATTTCAATTATGTCTGGTGTTATTAACATCAAATTGGCTGAATAATCTTGCATTTTCATCACCCCTGGAAACCATCCCAACATAATTCAGTTGTGTGACTTTACGTTCCGCGGAGATTGCAGAAATGATTTCATTAGGAAATCTCATATGACTTCTATATCATCACCCTCTCTCTCTCTCTCTCTCTCTCTCTCTCTCTCTCTCTCTCTCTCTCTCTCTCTCTCTCTCTCTCTCTCTCTCTGCCTTCAGCGACGACATCCAAAATTAGAGAAATTAATGAACACATAATAATGATATGTTGATTGCCATTATTTTCTCAGGAGTATGGATACTTTACCACAGAAATGCTGACATATAATGAACTCTTAATTAATGGATTGTTAATCATTTCTACATGATTTTTCGGTGGGTTGGATTTATGTAGGAAACAGAGAAGTTACGAAGTCACGATGTCGAAGTGGTTTTGCCTTAGATAATGTGAATATGACCAGGAGGTTGAATTTTGATTGCATTACATCTCTTCTACAAGTGATGTCTCTATAAAAAAAATAGCAAGATCATTATAGCGAATATGGCGAGAAATCAACAATCCTTCATTGAATAATGAATTGTTTTAACAATTTTAACTCTAAAATCAAGATGCTTGTCTCTGGATATTTATAAAACACATTTGCACAAATCGTTGACGTCTGTGAACTATTCTTACATTGCGTGCATGTGTTAATCCTGCATAAATCTTTGCAGTCATTCAAAACTGCATTGGGAAGCACTGGCCACAGGATTCTTTTTTTCATTCCCGTTGACTGCATTCTGTGAATATCCTGCAGTGTATATATGATCCCATTCCCACCTGTTGTGCCGATGTGGCAACGTAATTATTCAGATTGAAATGAATCCTCTGTAACTCAATTCTTTTCTACTACGGAATGAGAGAAGAACTTTGACCCGACTTACTTCCACAGAATTTGGGAGGCCGTGTCTTGCTCTTTTCATCTCTAGGGCTTTTGGAGTGATCCGGTATAAGTCAGTGTTAGCTTACGGCTTTACGCGTGTCGTTCTCTCTGTAAAGCTTTTTGTATATTTTCTTTACTGGCTGGTCTTTTTCTGCTGTAGCTGACGGTGCCATGTCCACCCCTTCCCTATCTCTAGTACATTTTCTCAATGAATTCTTTTCCCAGTTTCTCAGTGAATTCTTCTCCCAGTTTCTCAGTGAATTCTTCTCCCAGTTTCTCAGTGAATTCTTCTCCCAGTTTCTCAGTGAATTCTTCTCCCAGTTTCTCAGTGAATTCTTCTCCCAGTTTCTCAGTGAATTCTTCTCCCGGTTTCTCAGTGAATTCTTCTCCCAATCAATCCTTCTTCTTTTCATCAACGCATACTTCGAAATCCCTCGTGTCCAACCATAATCAAGCAGACGACTCCTAGCTTCATAAATCATCCTCCACTACTGATCAACCTGTTTTGAAGTTTATTTTAATCCTTCCTTAATCCTGAGATGGCATCTGTACAGATGTGGTTGCTATCTCTGAATGAAACAGGTGACATCTGAGTAGATTCAAGGTTTTCGATAATAATTTCCACCCATCTCATAATTTCGAGAATGTATAGTGAACTCCCCACAGGTATCATTAGACTCTGAAGAAAGTAATATTGTCTTAGAAGGACCACTTCCTGGGCCTGGGAAGGTCCGCCATTCATTATTCTTGACTTTAGTCTAATCTTGCTTTCCAATTGTACTTGAATCCACGTAGTACCCAAGTTCTTCAACCTCTACCATATAAATATGATTCTTTTCATTCCTTTCAAGAGTTTGGCCTCGTTCTATGCACTGGGTTTCATAATCACATAAATACAGTATGGAAGTCGTGAACATCAGATTAAATTAGATCAGTCAGTGCTTTATGCCATTTATCTTTTTTTATGCCGAACGAATAAATATTCTGTATCATGTGAACACGTTCTACTGCTTACAAGAGGACGACACACTCCTCTCCTGTCATATTAAGCGAGAACACTAAAAGTAAAAGCTTCCCTGCTGGGCGGAAGTATTTCCGATGCTGCCAACTCTTCAGATGAGCTGCGTTATGCAACTCCCTCTGAGCTGAGTAGTACTTTCCGAACTCCTGCGCAATAACTGGTCGTTCTATATCGATGTCATCTAATACATTGTAACATTCTTGCATTCATGAAAATAGTCATAATCTGTATTACGCAACTGACTTGTCATCTCCATTAAATAAAGCATTTGCATTAGTTTTCAAACTATTACATTTTTCTTTCCCAAAAAATAGGCCAATTTACTTTCTCGATCCAGAATTCTATGCCTTCCTTGATCTTTTCTGAAGCGGTTAACAGACCTTTATTCTTAAAGAAGCACTTTTGGCATAATGTAATGAATACTTCTCTTTCATTATTTTCAACCAAGCCTCACTTGCAATACTTAAACTTTCCACCGTTTTCGACAATTTCTTCTACTTTGTTCTTCCACTTTTATAAGTCAAGCTTCTCACACTATTTTTAAGTGCCTACAACGAATTCGTATCCAAATCATTCTTTAATTCCTTTGCTTCATCTCTATGAACAAAGACTTCTTCACTGAAAAGGCAGACAAACAGAAGGACAGATGGACACAACAATCTACTCTATTTAGATTTTTGGCATAATGCCAAGCACTGGGGCAAGAAGGTCATTCAACGCTGAAACGGAAATTGAAAGTAAAAGGGTTGAAAGGTGTAATAGGAGGAAAACCTCGCAGTTGCACTATGAAACAATTGTTAGGCGAGGGTGGACAGTAAGATGGAAGAAACAGAATATGACCGGAGGTACAGTAAAAGGAATGAAAGTAGTTGCAGCTAGGGGTCGAAGGGACGCTGCAAAGAACATTAAGTAATGGCTCCATTGCACCGAATGAGGAGGACTGACGGTACTACCCCCCCCTATGGGAGATAGATGGACACAACGAGAGAACAAGTCCCAATGCATTCAGAACTAAAGGCATCAACTTGTAAAAAAAAAAATAAATAAATAAAAATAAAAATAAATAAATAAAAACAGCAGCATTCATAGGAATGAAAGCAGCAGAATAAAAGTGTCCCAGAAAAGTACATCATAAGGAAGAAAATAACACCGAAAAGCGATAGCTGCCAAAAAAAAAAAAAATAATAAAAGCCGGGGAAAACAGCGACCCAGTGTTAGTGGTTTGAAGATGACCTTTTGTTTTTCGTTGCTGGTAATGAAGATGGAAGAGACGTGGACGCTGCTCTTAAAAGTTTCCCTTGCAGCCATTAATTCACAGGAATGGAAACAGATGTAGCTGGGCTCCTCCAGGATAAAACAAAGGGAAAAAAGTCTCTTCGAAAAAGGAAGGGGGAAAATAATTTCCGTGGTTTTTCCGAAAAGGTAAAAAAAAAATGAATGTCAAACAATGTTGCTTTTAATGAAAAAAAACTATGTAATTTTTTAAAGTCAAAGATGCTGGTTCTACTGAATGTCAAGTCAAGGAAGGTTTATGCTGAATGAATAATTAACTTCTATTTGAATACAATATCCTCATCTGGTTACTGAGATTAGTCGTTCTCTTATATGCTGAAGATAAATATATAAAATATCGTTCATCTCTTGCAAATTCATTTTAGGAATGACAATCTCGATAGTGACAGTTACTATTTCTATGACAAAAACTATATCGTTAAAAGCTCTAGGGATGCAGAACTCGATAAAGAAAAAAACAATCTCACAAACTATCAATCAATTCGTACAGCTTCATACTTCTACAACACAGAATTCCACTTCATCTCAGTGTAAACAAAATCCAGAGGAAAAGATTTCACGACAGCTTTTCCTGCTTACAATTTATGTTTGCAATATGAATTCTTTGCTAGAAGAGAATATGCTGAACACCATTACAGATTCATTTCATTTTTATCTAAATACTTTATAAACCTTATTGCATATTTCCTTTTTATATTCTTGGAAGATTTTTTTAGATTTACCTGAATAAGACATTTACTTCTTTAGTTAGCCACTGCCTTTCCGAAAGTGAGATTCTTATATGAAAAATACATTTACATAAGACCGTGTGTATTCGCCATATTACGAAACGCTTGACGTTTTGTATTCCCTAATATATGGATAACCCTGAAAACCATTTCGCCATAATAAATGAGATATTTATAAAAGCATAATATCCCGAAAACACTAGGACAGACAGATAGATAGATAGATAGATAGATATTGTATTGACCACAGACCTTAGCATAATGATATTTTCATTAAGTGTCACCTAGTCCAAAATACAAAAACTTCAAATACTGAGAGCTACACAGCAATACGTGCAATTCCTAAGGAATGCTTACACAATTAATCGTACACAAGGATAGATAACCACAATCACTGACCCATGCAAAATCATAAACATTATCAAAAGCGCCGAGACATCAAAATTATGATTATCAAAAACACTGATAAATTCTGAAGCAAATCGCCAAAATTATTGATTCATACTCAAACACAATACCAAAATCACTGAGACATCCCAAACCATATGACCAAGAACACAAAAACCCTGAAATATTTGACCAACAAAAACTTATTTCCAGAATCACTGAGACGAATTCAGTCTTCTGCAGTAACGATCGTCTGCCCATCAACAGCACTTTCCTGCAAACAGATGCACAGTAGTTCTTTGCCCTTTGCATTATCTTACCAGGTGTCTAGGAGTATTGGATGTGACGGTATCGATTTTCTGTTAAATTAGCGATATGTGACTTTCATTAATTGGATGTTGATGAACTTCCATTTTTTTACCCTATAATTCTATTTGTCTATCTATCTACTTTTTCTTTTCTGATGCTATCTATTTGCTTCTCTGCTTTTAACAATTCATTAAAAAAATATTAACTCTTTTGTCATGTCATTGAAAAATTCAGAATATCTCATCAAACTTCAGTTTTTGATAAGGTGCCAAAAAACCAGACGTTTTGGAAACTTTGACTTTCGGGTATAAAGAATTCAAATTCACATAAATGGATAACTGCACCCATAGGCACTATGGTATTGAAATTGCATATATATATATTATATAATATATATATATATTATACATATATATATATATATATATATATATACGATATATATATATATATATATATATATAGATATATATATATTTATTATATACACATACATGAGTGTGCGTGCATAAAAGATAATGGTTTGATGTTCGGTGGCTAACATATATTCAGGGCAAATGTCTCAAAAAAAAAAAAGGCCAAAAGAGAGTGTGATTGGCTGATAGACGGTCTCGGTTAAGGGAAGAACGAAATATTGACATGGCCGCCGTTGCAACACCGAAGGCGTTGTTCCACCAGCATTTTATCTGCCAGTGAAGAGGAAACAACTCTGCAACGAGTTTGGCTAAAAAACACTGGTGATGGAAACTGGGGCTGCGAGTTGTGGGTGCATTTTAAAGTTACCCGAAATGGTCTCTGAACTTGCAAACAAACAATAGCGTTTTAGTACCTACAGCCATTAGAGTGACTCAGGAAATTGGTCCGAGGTTAAGTTGAATAATAATAGAGTAAATAAAAAACAAATAAAACTGCTGTAGTACACACCGCCTCCCAGAGACCTCTCTCTCTTCTCTCTCTCTCTCTCTCTCTCTCTCTCTCTCTCTTGAGGCATTTAACTTGCAGAAACCATCCGCCCGACTCAAAAAAGAATGAAATGAATTGAATTGGAAAACCATCAAGGGAACGATTTTTACTAGAGAACCCAAGGCACTGCCCTGGGAAGGCCAAGTCTATTACTCCGACGCTTTCGAAGAGAGGAGAGAGAGAGAGAGAGAGAGACCTTACCTTACCTTACCTTACAGACCTTACACTTCGTTTCAGGTTGCCCCAGGGTGGCCCTCAGTGTGAGGCGCCTCTAATGTCTACCAGAGAGTTGCTAGTACATCTTCCGGTATATTTTGCATCTTCCAATCTTGGATGGTCTGGGATGCAGTTTAGATATTTGTCGAGCTTATTCTTAAACACATCTACGCTCACTCCTGATATATTCCTCAGATGAGCTGGCAACGCTTGAATAGACGCTGCATTATCGATGCTGGTGCGTAGTGGATTAATGTTCTGTGTGCTTTCCTTATTTTTTCCTGGTATAGTTTTTGGGCACTATTAATCTACCTCTGCTTGCTCTTTCTGATATTTTTAGTTCCATGATATTTTCTGTTATTCCTTCTATCTGTTTCCATGCCTGAATTATCATGTAGCGTTTCTCTTCTCCTTTCTAGGACTATATAATTTTAAGGATTGTAGTCTTTCCCAGTAGTCTAGGTCCTTAACTTCTTCTATTCTAGCTGTAAAGGACCTTTGTACACTCTCTATTTGTGCAATAATCCTCTTGATAGTGTGGGTTACCATATACCATATCATATTGCAATATTCAAGTGGACTACGAACATATGTTTTATAAAGCATAATCATGTGTTCAGCTTTTCTTGTTTTGAAGTGCCGTAACAACATTCCCATTTTTGCTTTACATTTTGCCAACAGAGTTGCTATTTGATCATTGCATAACATGTTCCTATTCATCATCACACCAAGGTCTTTAACTGCTTTCCTTATTTGTGATTGTCTCATTATTAGGTCCCCTATATGCATATAGCTTTCCTTCTCTGTCTCCATACTTTATTGATTCAAATTAATCAGAGTTAAATACCATCCTATTTACCTCTGCCCAATCATATACTTTGTTAAGGTCTCTTTGTAGAGCGTTCCTATCTTCATCACAAGTAATTTCTCTACTTATTCTTGTGTCATCAGCGAAACTACTCACTACCGAATCCTTAACATTACTGTCTATGGTCTTCAATCATAATAACAAACAATATTGCAGCTAGCACCGTACCTTGTGGCACACCGGATATTACCTTGGTTTCATCCGATTTCTCATCGTTTGCAATAACTATCTGTTTTCTGTGTGTAAAAATTCTTTTAACCATCTTTCCTACTTTATCTACGATATTGTGTTTTTCTAATTTTCTTTGCTAATATATTATGGTCTACTTTGTCAAAAGCTTTTTGCAAAGTCTAGATAAACCACATCTGTTTCATTTCCGCTTTTCATATTTTTGAATATGTTCTCACGGTGGACTAACATTGGGTTTGTGTACTTTTTCCGGGTACGAAACCGTGTTGTCCCTATCATTAAACAAATTATTTTTTATTAAATGTTTCATAATATTTTCTTCATTACCCTTTCATACACTTTCATAATATGTGATGTTAGACTCACAGGCCTATAATTACTTGCCTCTAGTCTTGATCCACTTTTGAAAGTAGGGGTGATATATGCTAATTTGTGCTCATCATAAATCTTGCCTGTATCTACACTTTGTCTTATAATATTGCAAGTGGCTTTGCGATAGAATGAACTACTTTCTTTAACAAGATAGCAGGGACTCCATCCGGCCCCGCAGCGGCTCCATTTTTAATTTCATTAATTGCCTGCACAATATCAGCTTCATTAATTTCTATGTCAGCTAAATATTCACTATTTTCGTCCCTTACTTCTATATCATTATCTCATTATCTATTCTAGTGTAATTCTCTCTTATATCGTTCTGCCCAGTATGTTGCAAATTTCCGTTTTTTTCATTCGTTAATCTCCCTTCAATTCTCAGAGGGCCTATTTCTATTCTTCCTTTATTCATCTTCTTCGCATATGAGTATAATAGTTTTGGGGTTTTGCTTGATATTTAATAGGGTTTTTTCTTCCAAGTCCCGTTTTTCAGTTTTCTTGTTTTGATTGTATAATCTTTTGTTCTGCATTTTCTATCCTTACTTTTTAGTTCTATAACTTTCCATGCATTTTTTTCTTTTGCAAGACCTTTTTTCCATTTTCTGATTTTCTGGAACAAGATCCTTCTGTCTCTTGGTATGCATGAATGATGTTTACTTTTCTTCTTCGGTATATATTTATCCACTATTTTCTCCAATATTTTATATAATATCTCCGTTATTTACCCTTATGTCATCACTTACGAAAATGTTATCCCAATCTTTGTTTAATTCTTCATTAATTTCTGACCATTTTATATTTTTACTGTAGAAGTTTGTATTTCCATACCTCCATTTCCCACTTTTTCATTTCTTGCTTATCTCTATTTTCACTTGCTTTGGAATGAACTGTTAATTCTATGACATTATGATCTGAAATACTCGCATTATAAACTATTATTTCTTTAACATAATTCATCTCGTTCACAAATACTAGGTCTAAAGTATTTTCCTTTCTTGTTGGCAGGTGATTTATTTGTTGAATGTTGTATTCTAGTAGCATATCTAATAGCTTTTCAAATGCCTCTTATCTTCTGCACTACTATTACTCTCTTTTTTATATGTATAAGTACAAACCACAGTCTCCTATTCGTTCTTTCCATTCTACGAAAGGAAAGTTGAAGTCACCAGATAGAGAATAGTCCAGTCCTTGTGATTTCTACTATATCATCCAATTTTTCAATTATTAAAGTCAAACTCTTTAGTATTAGGAGGTCTATATATTACTATGTTCATCAATTTTTCAGATTCAAATTCTACCGCTATTAGTTCACATTCTGAGTTACTATATTTCTCATATATTTTTCCTTGTTGTGTCTTTCCCATATATTGCGGTTCCCCCTTGATTCCTATTTTTTCTATCTGATCTATAAGTTTGGAACCCTTTTATTTGATCATCATTCCCAGTCTCTTGGGAATACCAGTTTCACTTATATTCAGAGAGAGAGAGAGACTGGATATGAAGGCGGAGAAACCAGGTAACTTACTACAGTGTTGGTTTGAAACGACTTCTAGCAACTTTTAAAAGTTAATTCAAGGAAAAAAGTAAGTTCTACCGAACTATCTGATAACGTATGTATAGGTTTATTTAAAGGGAGATTAATCTTGGTTTCCAAATATTCCGAGCAAAGCGAAGTCATTACTGGAAATGGGCTCATTTCTGGCGGCCCGTTCCGAACCCGGCCCTAACGCTATTCAAATGCTAATACTACGTATCTCCAAAACTATTGAAGATAAAAGAAATCCTTTTCCGGCAGATTAAACCTTCCGTCTTTAAATTTCATCCCATGTAAGATTTATTTTTAAAATGTAAATTCACGACTGAATGATGTTCTAATTATTGCATTATAATTTTCTCAGAATTAATTATTTCAGCACCAAATTCGATAGTATTCTCGAATACTAGGCTTAGTTAATCTATGTCTTCTCACTTCCGCTATAAAGAATCATTTCGAATTGTAAACTTTGTCATATTATTAGCAGTTTGATGTTAGAAGACTTTTTGAAATGCAATCAACGCGTCAACCCTTTGCTGGTTTAACTTGAAGCTTCGCGAGTTATCGCCTACTAGTTTATTTTCTTCTCTGTCTATAATGAATGTGAAAAGTGAGTTTGAACCGGATATAAATGGAAAACTGTACATACAATTATGAGAGGAATTAATGGTTACCTTGGTACAACAATACATATCGGGACTCATTCAAGCTATCATTAATCATACAATCTTTAGCATTCGCCGAACTAATGAGATTTGCATTTCACATATTCCACCGTCACCCTAATGAAATCTACTCATGGTCTGAAAAGCGAGTGCCGCGCATTAACACACAAGACATTGGCACAAAAGATGGTACTGGATATTTCTCGTTGAATATGGCTACAAGAAATCCTCCAATTCATTTTTGTATGTAAAGCACCTTGAATGCTATCGATAGTTAGAATGAAACATACGTCAGTAAATTGCAAGATAGCAATGCATAGTTATAGAAAACTATCAAGTATTGCTATAGACATGAGAATACATATTTTCATGCTATAATGTCATTACATAAACATTTTCCTTAAAGCGAGGACCTTCTCTTTTTCTCTCTTTGCTCTCTAAACACAGCGCACAAGAGAAATAAAACAGAGCTGCAATATGAACTAAACTGCAACCAAGGTTCGCATAACTAAATTACTTAGTGCGGTCAAAACCACATTTCCAAATTGCATTCTAAATCGACGCCCGTCCACTCCCACACCCAGAGCTCATTCCAAGAACCTGAATGATTCTCATTATGGATGGCTTCGACCTTCATGCTGATGACTGCCTGAGGAAATTGGCGAAAGGTATAAGGATGAGATCTCACTATTTGTTTGCTTGATATGCTTACGAGTAGGCTATACACACACACACACACACACACACACACACACACACACACACACATATATATAAATATATATATATATATATATATATATATATAATATATATATATATATATATATATATATATATATATATATATATATATATATATATATATATATATTATATATATATATATATATATATATATATATATAAATATATATGTAAAAATAAATACATTTATTCAATTTACAGGATCTGTAAATATAAACCCATGAGCTGAGGTCATGGCATTAGGAGGGTCCTACGTGACCAAAGCAGATCTAGATTACGCTATGCGCTGTCTGCAGTAGCCTGGTCTAGCTCTGAGCTTTGTCAACATTTTATGTAATGATAACTTTGCACAACAACTTCCATGGGAAGCGGCTGACCTGTTAACCTACGCCGGAACTTGTAACTTCCGAGCCGGCGGACTACGTATGTTTTTTATATGAATTGCTGAGATAGCTAATGTTCCGCTATCGACGCGATGCTTTAGAATGGCAGTTCCGCCTGCCAACCATCAAACATATCGGTCTTCCGACCGAGCTGCATCTCCTAGTATGGAGTTACAGATAAAGTTGTTATATTTGTTCAACTTATCTGTTTGAATCATCTCCTTTAGTTAAGAAGAACCACTCTACTAAGATATCCCAAGGAGATGGGAGGAACCAGAAATACTTACGAATGACAGTCGTAAGGAGAACACAAAAAAAGTCTATCGCCAAGCGAAGAGACTTAAATGTGGTGGCAGCGTATGACGAAGAATAAAATTAACAAGACCCATATCAGCCGACCGAAGGTCTACAAGAACCAACTTCCACCTTCAACATCAAACTAAACAGAGGAAACGGGATCTTCAATCAACGCAACAGTTTATGAAGACGCAGATATGTCCTTCATCGAGAAGAATACAAGCATTAACACCGACGTTTGAGCGTCTGTTGTCACTTATCTTCGAGAATCTACACCGGACGAGAGCAGCATCGAACATCAACGGAAAGAAGAAAACAAACACAGGAAACATCACGCGATCACGAGCAAGGACGCAGAGAGTAGAGGCAGTAGTGCAAGGACGGAGGCTGTGACGTCATCAATCTTGGACTTCTCCACGCATCGTGCACCGAGAGAAGACCGTGACTCATCACGACTTCCGACGCGAGACTTAGACAGGAACTGAGACGTCATCCCATGTCAACAATCCTTCGCAATATAATCTGGAGCTAAGTACCATTTTTATCTATTCAGGTCTTTTCCTCAGTGAAGTGTTGTTCATCAGGAGTCGATCATCCAGTATTCTGGGGGTGAGTTGTTCGCCATATTAATCTTCCTTCATTACAGAATCAATCTTCAACTACGAGTTCTCGCCCGCAGATTAATTTTTTTTTCTCTTCTCGTTGTTGCTAATCGTTCTTGCAGGAATTCTCCGTATAATATTTTATCAAATTATCTGTATTTTTTGTATCTTTTGGGGGATTTTCCTATTATATAACATTTATACAATACATTGCATATGCGTTTACGTAGTGGTCGAGTGTACTCTTATAGATATTTTGATAGGATCGCAAGGAATAGAAGTGGATAAGAAAAAAGTGAAAGTCGAAATGGCAACTACTCCAGCTGCCAACCCAATGTGGTGACTCTCGTTAGCGCGGAGGTCAGCAATTGTCCCTTTTCAAGGTCGGGTCAATGGGTTCCTGCCTCAAAATGTTGAGGCATGGATCTCATCTGTAGACACTCATTTAAATGCAAAAAGCATCACAGACCCAGCAGTACAATTACAGGAGGCCAAAAGTTTCATAGACTTTGCAAAAGGAGACGCAAGTGCTTATCTAAGGGGGGTTCTTTCCAAGAGGCGCTTACATGGGACGAGTTTCAAAATCAGATTACGTGCCGTGTATGGGGGTGAAGAGGCTTTAGATGTAGTATTGGCATTGAGAATATCCTTAACCAAGCCTCCATGACTCAGCTTAATGTTGTCGAGCGGGCGGCGCTAATTGCCGACCGCTAAATGAATAGCAGGATAGTTTAGTAACTCCGGGTGGGTTACGAGTGCCAAAATCAAAGTGAAAGATTTTATCCGCTTGATCTACCTTACGTCTATCACTGCAATGTTGCCTGAAGCGTTAGTACGGTGTTTTGATAAAAAATTGCAGCCTGACAGTACGGAATTAGATGTGTATAAACAAATCAAAAAGCACATGTCTAAATGTACCGACCTAGATCCTTCGCTCATTCAAGTTTTTGCAAAAATGAGAACAAGCCACAACAAGTAAATGTGGTATATAATAATAATCAAGTTGCAGGGATGGTTTGTTATAACTGTAAACGACCAGGTCACATGATTTCAGACTGTCGGGACGTGTTTTTGTTCAATACACAATAGTTCAACTCATTCATATAACCGTTGCTACTCGAGGAATCAACAGCAGAATGCTACAAAACACGCAACCAGTTGCCAGTGCAAATAAAAAGAAGGGTCCTCAGTACTATAAGAAGAAACAACCAAACGGAAATTCTGCACAACAGCAGAAACAAACAAAAAATCCGTGCTTCAGGTACCTCTGTTCCTGGGCCGTCTAGCCAGAACTCGCAAGGGCAAGCGAATTTTCAAGGTGTGATAAACAAAACAAATACCACGTAGTTCACTCCAAGGGGGGAGAGGGGCAATGTTAGGTCATCAATATCAACATCTTTTGTATCAAATAATCAGTTTAATCATTTATCAGATCATTGTGAGGCAATTGATTTTCCTATGAAACACACGGCCGAATCCAAAAAATCTGTGCAGGTTCCCGTAGATTTGCAACAAATTCATGCAATTATTAGTCAAAACGAGTTGCGACCAACTTTACATGCAGTAAATTTGGACCATAAGTCATTCACTTTGTTTCTTTGATTCTGGTAGTCCACGTAATATCATGGATTTAAGGGACTCATCATTTACTCTTTTCAAATTTCCCTATAGAAAAGTTCGGAATAAGGCTCTCAGGCATAGGGAATAATGAATTAAATGTTTGTAGGCGTAACTCATGTACAGTACAAGGTCGGTAAGCGCACGTTTGCTGATACCTTTATCGTTGTACAAAACATTAATATGTATCCCGCAGTAATTATCGGATACCCGTTCTATGGGCACTCAAAATATTATCTTAGCACCTGCAAAGCACGGCGTGTATATCAAAGGGAAATTCTATAGGTCTTCTAATACCCTAAAATCAGTTTTAGATAATAAAGAGACAGACAGAGTTGTCACTTACATTACAGAACCAATCACCTGTCTCATGAACCAAGAAATAATACAGCAACCCAACAGAACTCTCGCTCACCCGTAATATCAGCTTGCACGCAAACTCTCGAGCCTAACGTAACTTCGAACATATTAGTGCGTGTAAAGAGAACCTTGCCAGGATCTGAAACATTAATCCTTTCCGAAACTCTGAAAACACACGGATTATCCGTCACACAAGCCATTTATACAGTCGGCTCACAACAACAATGTAACATCGAAGTCTGTAATCATTTGAATACCACTTTAGTAATCCACAAAAATCAACATATCTTGGATGCCGAAGTTTATAAAACATCGCATTCTTACCGTAGCTGAGATAAATCACGCTCAATCAGTTGCAGATGAATCCCTTTTGCAATCTATAAAGAATAAAATCAATAAGGACATTCAAGAAGAAGAAATTCAGCAGAAATTCTTGAATCTTTTAACTAAATATCATGATGTTTTTTTCCACTACGGATGGAACCTTAGAAAAACGGATGTCATCGAGCATCAAATAAGGCTCAAGGACAAACAGAAAGTAATCTATGTACCTTCGTACCGACTTCCTATGAAATTTCAGAATGAGATAACAGAGGAAGTAGGTAAAATGTTAAAAGAAGGAGTCATTAGGAAATCAAACAGCCCTTATAATTTTCCGTTAATAGTAGTACCGAAAAAAGATCGAACTTGGCGGATATGCGTAGATTTTCGTCGTTTAAATGAAGGAAACAATCCCTGACAGATTCCCAGTACCATGTACCGATGATATCCTATCTCTACTAGGTCAGAACAAATATTTCACAAGCTTAGACTTACAGCCAGGGGACATTATGAATTTTTGCGTATGCCTTTTGGTTTACGTTGTGCTCCTATAACTTTTACTCGTATGATAAACATCGTGTTTGGAGACTTGTTAGGAGATATCCTACATGCCTACATGGACGACCTAGTAATCTTTTCCAACACAGTAGAAGAACATTTACGTAAATTAGAGTTAGTGCTACAAAGACTAGGCAGCATAATTTAAGGGTAAAGATAAGTAAGATGTGAATTTTTTAAAACAGAACTAGTCTATTTAGATTTCACGGTTTCTAGTGAAGGTCTTAAAGTCGTCCATGATAAGGTGTCGGCTATCCGTAACTTTCCGATACCTACTAACGTCAAGGGAATACAGCAATTTTTAGGCTGTAGCGGCTACTACCGCCGCTTTATACGCAACTACTCAATCATAGCCGCTCCCCTAACCGATCTTATAAAAAAGGGCGTAGATTTCGTCTGGTCTGAAATGCATCAACAGGCGTCGATAAATTGAAAGATGAGCTGTGTAGTTCTCCTATCTTGAAATTTCCTGACTTCGTAAGGAATTTTTCATAGCAACAGACGCCTCAGACCTAGGAGTAGGTGGGGTATTGCTTCAACAATATGATAAACAGTTTTTCCCTATAGCTTTTTATTCACCGTAAAAACTGAGACCTTCCGAAAGTAAATATTGCAGTAATAGACAAGGAAGGGCTCGCTATTGTTTAATTCACTCGTGCATTTTAAATTCATAATATACGGTTATCCCGTCAAGGTTCTCACTGATCATAAAGCCCCTACCGACTTCTTTAAAAGCTTTAGTCACAGCCCCAAGCGAACTCGGTGGCACATGATCATTCAGACTTTGGCGCGAGGATCGGGTATCTTTACCTGGGAAAGCAAATATCATTGCTGACGCATTATCACGCAACCCCTCTTCATCTTGTACCTAGCCATTAGCTGAATTAATAGATATCTCAACCTCCACGCCCATTGCCTTAAAACTATATCTGAACAGGAAGGATCTGGGCTGGAGTGCTGAACTATTACAGACAGAACAAAGAAAAGATCCGCAATAGAAAAAATCATCATTGCGTTAAACGGAAATCCGAAGGAAAAAGGAATACCTAAAGTATAAGCAGCAGAATTATATCATACAGGACAATATCCTGTGTAAGATCCGTGACGAGGAAAACCCGCAACACACCGCAGTTGAATAACAACCAGGTGGTGGTGCCTATCTCACTCATACCCACTGTCTTAAAAATGGTTGCATGAAAATCCACTGCATGGACACCCGGGTTATTCCTTGATGTCACAGAAAGCCAAATCCTTATTTTATTGGCATACGATGCTTACAGATATAAAAAAGCAACATAGCAAATTGTCGCACTTGTCAAGAATACAAAGGGCACACGAAGACACCTGTCAGCCTAGGGGCTTACCCCGTGCCAAATCAACCCTTTGAAAGAGTACATTTAGATTTATTAACAGGATTTTACGAGTCAGACAGAGGAAATAAGCACCTCCTAGTAATTATAGACGCTTTGACTCGATATACAGAACTTATAGCGCTTAAAACAAAAAACCGCGGTCGAGTGCGCTAGGAAGTTTTACGAGTGCTACATTTGTAAACATGGAATTCCACACATCATTATCTCCGACTCGGCGGGGAGTTCAATAATCATTTCCTTAACTCCTTGTGCGAATTCCTTTGTATAAAGAAAATCAATACCATGATCTATCACCCAGAGTCTAATGGGCTAGTGGAAAGGGCAAATCGTAAGTTTTTAAACATTTTAAGGGTCACCTTAGGGGGGGCAGACCCCAACTGGACATTGCCATACCTGCGGTACTAAGACACACTTAATCACTCGTATCATGTGTCTATTAAAATGACACCGCACGAGGCACTGTACGGTATCCCGGCTAGAACGCCTTTCCACATCTTAACGCCTACAACTAATTTATCAAATCCTCTAAAGGATGTTATGGATGCAAGCATAAGTCGATATAATATACTTCGTAAGAATTTAGAAGAAGCACAAATAATAATGAAAAAAATCATGATAGAATAGCTAAGCCAACTAGAACATATGCCGTGGGCGATCAGGTATACATACAAAGTATACGTACGTAAAGGTTTAAATTATAAACTGACACCTAAGTTTGAAGGCCCGTTAACATTTTAGAAAATTTAACGGCCAATAGATTTAGGGTTCAACAAAATGTATCCAAACCCACTGATGTGAGAATAGTCCCATTGGCACATATCAGAATCTAAAGAAAGGTAGATGGAGTGAGGGAAAAAATGGTTGTATTTATGAAACTTGTATAATAATTTATATATATATCTATTAATCATATTGAATGTAAACCTATTCTTTTACGCGAGTTAATACATATGTTTTACTCATTGCAGGTTTCAAAAATGAATCTGTTATTGTTAGGAGTGATATTGTGTATTCAGACATCTTTGTTGTATGGAAAGAGCGCTAGAACGAAAGAAATAGAATTTAATCATGGCTCGATTATCGAGAGAATAGATGATGTATTCATCGTGTCAAGTAATATTGTTATAGAAGTAGATATGCATGCGATATTCTTGCCTGAAGATGACGTCCTTAACTTAAAGAATGACCTGATGAGGTTTGCTATTCGCTTAATTGGAAATGCACGAACGTAATTTTCATGCTAACTCAGAGATTTCGCTAGCTCAAACACTAAGCGTCGCGGAAATGTTGTCTTATGACATACAAATAAACCGCCGAGGCAGAAGAACTTGCTCGTGACCTGCTGATGTGGTCTGTGCGGCACAATACTCTCGAACGCCGCAACCCGCTTATTCTGGCTGGACTAAACATCTTAGGATCAGTTGCGAATCTAGGCTTAGGAATTTCAAATCGCCTTAAGATAAATAATCAAAATAAAAGAATTGAGTTTTTGCAACACAAAACCGAATTGGCTTTGTCCGAACTTCGCAGCCAGTTATCTTCAATCAATCAAATAATGAGTATCGTTAATGAACTTTCAAACTAATATCGATCAGGTCATGGAAGTTCAACATTTACTGGCTACATTAGCTTACTATAGTTCGAAAATAGATCATATCCGTGTGAAAAATATCACATTTTATTGAAAAGTCAAAAGATTACGTAGAAAGCGATTACGTTAGCAACAAAGGGTGTTATTATCTCCTCACCTCATGCCTATTAAAGATCTGACGTTAACTTTGGAAAACGGACGGGAGAAACTAGGTTATATTCCTTTATTAGACGCCCATAAAGTAGAGTTCTATTATAGCCTAATATCAGTCAGCGTTGAAAATTATAGAATTATGATCACAATTCCTTTTGTTATTCTTCCGATGCTTGGCAATCATACAAAATAGCACCGTTTCCTACTTTCATGACGAATAACTCAAATCCAGTAATATCCAATTTGACGGGGCATGTACTGATTTCTTCTGATAATATATATAATATATATATATATATATATATATAATATATATATATATATATATATATATATATATATATATATATATATATATATGGGCTGGTAAAAATGTTCTGTTACAGCAGAATTCCATCTCATAAAAGGAGCCCCATAAAAACGCCAAAGTATAGAAAGTATAAGTATCTAGATTTCAGAGACTGCTGTCTCGGAAAGATTCATTACCTACCTGAAGAGAGAGACTGCAGTCTCTGAAATATAGTACTTATAATTTCTATAATTTGGCGTTTTTATGGGCCCCTTTTATCAATATATATATATATATATATATATATATATATATATATATATATATATATATATATATATATATATATATATATATATATTGATAGATAGATAGATAGATAGATAGATATATATAATGTACATATATATGTATATATATATATATATATATATGTATGTGTGTGTGGTATGTATGCATGCATGTATGTATGTATGGTATATACATACATATAAAATGTGTGTGTGAATGTCTTTTACTGTGTTATAACCGTATACTGTGAAGATAAAAAGGATTTTATGGGCCATTATATGCGAGCGCATGACTGAACGTAGGATTCATTTCATAACACTGCTACATAACTATTCCCTCCGCTCCTGGGGAACGCAGGAGAGATGTGAAATACACAACCAAGGAAATACGAATCCCTGAAAAGGAAATGAAACTCCAGCCGGAAGTGACGTCATCACCAGGGGCCAGGCGGAAATTCCCTCATATATTACGAGGCCAAAAATGCGGTAAATTTCTCGTGAGATGTCGACGTTATTATCTCTATTATTGTTATTCCGCTTTCTTTGCTGCTTCTTTGATGATGCTTTAGATTATGGGAGGCCCACTGAAAGTATTCGTAAATATTCTACTGTACACTGTATGGTTATTTAAATTTCTTTTTCGAAAAAAAAGGATGGACATAAAGATGAAGGCGATTAAAAAACAACATCAAAATCTTATTCGTGCTGTATATTTTAGGGCTGTTGCCTTGTATAATGAGGCGCCCTATGAGGTAATGTTAGACTTGCGATAATCTTACGCTAAGTCGGTTGGTATTGCACTTCCATATTCATGGGAGTGTCTTGGGGTTTGTAGATCACTTACGAAGTCGGTATTATCTTCTTGGGTTATGACGACGATGTGTTAAACTCATGATGATTCGATGATGAGGTGAGGATCTAGTAGAAACCACGAAGTACAAAAATACTTATATTCTCTGAATTTACATGGTGAAGATCAAGTAGGATTGTACAAGTCTTCTAATGACGATAGCTTGATCGCTTCTGCCAATGATGATGGCTAATTCTATTCTCTCTACATGATAAAGCTTAGGTAAAGAGGTACAGGTCTTCTAATGACGATAGCTAACTCTATTCTGCTCATCTACCATCTCTGTTACAAGTTATGAAGGAAGCAGATAGTAGCTCGAACATATGAACATACAATCAGATGACATAGTTACATACGAACACACAATCAAAATGAGACACGCTACAGATCACGTAGGCCGTTTGAATTATAGGTCGCGGTAGTTGTCTCAAGCAGGGAGCTTGGACTATGAGCTTATTTTAAACAAATGAATGACTACAGGTGACGGCATGTTCTTATCTTAGCCTACTTTTTATTGTATACTAACGGTCATCTTTAGCGTCTCTAGTCTGATCACATTCCTGCAAGCAATCTGGTTGACCTCTTTAGTTTTAGTCTTTTATATATATGGACTAACATTCCATATTTTTATTATGTAAACACTTACATTAGCTCGGTCAGCTACCAAAACCAACTACTGAATATTACTCAAACTTGACTTGCATTTGACTTATAGGAGTATGATCACACACTATGTATATATATATATATATATATATATATATATATATATATATAAGTAATAAATAAAAATTCATGGTGTACATGAATTGATTCAGTTATAAAAAATCACAATGATATTGGTAAATAATAGTGATCACGTGATATATAATGATACAGTTTTTCAACTTCATCTCATTAAGATACATATGCTACAGAAAATACTAATGTACTCTGATAATTGCATAGAATGAAGATTAACATGATAAAATCATATTTTAACTGATAAAAATTTCATATATGAATTGATAAAAATTATTAATGTTTTATGCTGATTGATTCGTTGATTTTTATGCTAAATGTTATATATCTGATTCATTAATCCATATACTAACTCACATATAACTGCAGATATTGGTAAGATAAAAGGTAACAGATTGATTATAGGCTACCTGATTTGTTTTATACATATGTATATGGATTCATATAATTATGATTAATATATGTGCACTTAAAATAGATTCCTATTGCGTACACGCAAAGATATATTTTGATTCTGTTATTTATGATCATTTATATAATAGGATACATGATACTTTATATAGGATACATGATACCTTATATATATAGGATACATGACCGAGGTTATACTACTTCACATTTAACTAGCTTTCGAACAACTTTTCGTCCATTACACAGTTTCCAGACAACCACCTATAGCCAAATGAAACGGCCAATTTCAATGGTTATAACAAGGGGAAAATTTGCCTTGGGCGGGTCCAACGTTCTATTTTGCGCTCATACTTATTCTCTGCATCCTAAGCTACACGATTACGTTCGCGATGAATAAAATAATCCCCGCACGAGTCCTTCGCCAGCAAAGTAGAGTTGAATATCCTTCGGGTCGTAATTTTGTCGGAAGTATGTCCCTTTTGTAGTCGATTTCCGACAGCTGCCGGAGCGTTCCGCATTAAAAACGAGATTAACGACGGGATACGGGTGTCCGGTCGAAGAAGTCCATGATGGTGCTTATTCCTTTCACATTGTAGGCGGTTGTTACTCGACTGCCGTCGTCCAGCAGCGACGAACGATTTTTTTAAGTTGCGATGAAACTCTCGTACTGCAGGATACTGTAACCAGGTTCCATTAATCAGTCTGCAAGTGAAATTATATTTGTCACAAGGGCAAAGTAAATTCAGACAACATCCAAATACGGGAGGGGGAGAAAGCCATTTAGATCCGGACTTAACCCACATGAATTCGCTGATATTTGTGGAATTCAAAAGAGTCAGCCGTACAAACTTTTTTATCCATGGTGTTAACAATGAGTGAAACCTATCCAGGTCTATGAGGACTGTAAAAATATCCATAATTATAAAAAATAAAACAGATATCAATACGGATCCCAAAGAAAATTCGATATTACTGGTAGTAAGTTACTAGACAAGAAGTGGAAAACGGAGCTATTTGTAAGATTGCCAGGCAACATAAGAGTCAAAGAGAATATTAATCATGATTCTGTATTTCTCTATGCTAACTAAAATTTAAGTTGTGATTAAAATCTGATTCCTATGTTGGCCCCCTAACAAAACAAAAGTTTCATATTCAATTTTCTCGGCGCGCATCCTCTGAGGTTAATTTTAAAACTTTATTAATAGGTAGGAGATGCAACGAAAAAAACCACTATGTAACTAATTTCTATATAAACTTTGGGTTTTTCAAGAAAATGTGACATTTCCCATGAATGTTTTACTTGAATTGTAATAGGCTAATGTTGCAAGTAAATATTTCATATACATATCTTGATACTTCTAAATGTCTATGAGGTTCAGAAAAAAAAGTTAATTCATTTTGTTGTTATAGAAATTCTATTTGCTTATTTTGTTCATTAATTTTAAAAATGATTGCAAGTCCTTAACTAAAGTTGCATTGCACACAAGAATAAGAATAGGTTATGTGTATGTCATGTGACCTATGAACCACATGTGAAGTTCATGAGCTAAGCATTCCTTTCTCCAGTCAATCTGCTTCGCAAGCGGTTTATTGAGGTTATAAAGAACAATGATTAGTCGGCAAACGCGACAGGCATCTTCTAGACTGATGACGTCGTCACCAGCTTAAGCGTTACGTTACTTGCTGTAAAAGAAACGACTTAGTATAATTTTTTTGTTTTTTTGTTTTTTAATAGTCGACCCACACGAAAAGAATGTCTGAAAAAAAAAAAACTACCAAAATTGAACATATTAGTTTCATGTTGGAAATCTGCATGATTTTAAATAAATGCAATTATGTTAAATTAAATATTCCTTATTCAAACTAATGAAAAAGGTTTCCAACAAAATTCTATATATATTATTAGCCCTGTGTAAGATTCATATAGGATTATTCCATAGATAACATTTTCACTTCTAGACTTCCTGACTTTAAAATCTCTTTTATTTTATATTATTCTATTTATTTATTATTTTTTTTTTCATTGACTACGAATATAAATCACCGGGACAGACAATATGTCAGTAGGTTTTGATATGTGTTTGAACTTTTAGCTTATTTGTCATTACTAAAGCGTTAAGTTAGAGTTCAAATCTTTACGCATATATATTTGGATATTTAATTAACCTATGGTTACATTTTTGCTTATTGATTTTATCGTGATTCCTTTTTTGTTATAATTTGTAACCCTTCCGACTTCTTACGGAGTGTATTATATTGACTCCACTTGTATCCATATTTATTTTATTTTTTATATATTTATATATATTTGATAAATTAATGGTTGGCTTGAATATGTGGAAAAGTGTTCTAGCTGCGTACCGTATAGGGTACTTGCGGCATCAATTCTATAGATACAAGATATAAATGATGAAAGGTATTTAAAACCGCGAGAACCGCTATAATCCAGTTCGGATTCCAATATCACGAGTTGTAACTCGTAAGACATTGACACTTTCTTATTTATCTCTTATTCTACCAAACCGATTGACTGGGTGATAAAATATATTATTGGTTTTCTTAATGGATAGGAATTCACACGTGTTAAGGAGATTATTATTGATTTACACCACCCGAGTCAGATTATCATGTGTTTGAATTCCATGTTTACTGATTTAGCACTCATAAATATTCCTAGCGCACTCAACTGCGGTGTTTTTGTTTTTTTTAGTGCTATTAATTCTATATAACGTGTCAAGGAACTATTAACACTAAGAAGTGTTTATTCCCTCTGTCAGACTCGTAATTCTGTTAATAATTCTAAGTATATTCTTTCAAGGATTGATTTGGCACAGGATAGGCCCCTAAACTGGCAGGTGTCTTAGTGTATCCCTTGTTTTCATGACACGTGTTACAATTAGTTATGTGCTTTTTATATCTGTAAGCATTGTAGGCCAGTAAAATAGTGATTTGGCTTTCTGTGACATAATAAGGAACCCTGGATGACGGAATGCAACCAGTTTATGACGATTGGTATGAGAGAGATTATTACTACTACATGGTCGTTAGTCACCTGCTGTGTTCTTTGGGTTTTCCTCGTCACTGACTACATATAATATTACATTTGATTACATAATTCTGATACACATACTTTAAATATACTTTTGCTTTAGGGTTTCTGCTCGAATTGTTTATTGGTTTGCTTAGCCGCTGACCCTGTTTCCGTTCGAAGTGTTTATTGTTTTGCTTATCGCTGTTGACACTTGCTTTGTTCAGTTTGTAACAGTTCTGCGCTCCAACCCAGATATTCAATGCTCGCGATCTCTTGGGTTAAGGAATTTTCTTGTTTAGATACGGTTTTAACAATAGGCACGGATGTTTCTATATCTTTTTAGGCTAATTAATGTTTCTTTGCAGTATGGTGCGGGATTGCGGGATATGCGTCAGCTATGATATTTGTTTTCCCAGGTAGATATCTTATCTTGGCTCCAAAGACCTGAATGATCATTTGTCACCGAGTTCCTTTTGAACTGTGATTAAAGCCTTTGAAAACTCGGTAAATGACTTATGCTCAGTGAGGACTTTAACAGGATAGCCGTAGATTATGAACTTGAAATGTACTAGTGAGTTAACGATACTTAGCCCTTCCTTGCCTATTACTGCATATTTACTTTCAGAGGGCTTTAGTTTACGTGAATAAAAAGCTATAGGAAAGAACTGTTTATCATATTACTGAAGTAGTACCCATCTTACCTTGGTCTGAGGCGTCTGTTGACAATAAAAAAAAAAATTCCTTATTTAAATCAGGGATTTTTAAGTTAGGTGAGCTGCATTATTCCGCTTTTAAGATATCGAACGCCTGCTGATGCTTTTTAGACCATAATAAATCTACGCTCTTCTTCGTAAGATCTGTTAACGGAGCCTGTCATGATTGAAGAGTTACATATTTACATACGATTGTAATACCCACTACAGCGCCAAAGTGCTGTATCCCCCTTTTACGTTAATAGGACCGGAAATTATGAATAGCCGACACCTTACCATGGACTACTTTAAGACCTTGACTAGACTATAAAACCTAGATAAAACATGTTCGGTTTTAAAAACTCACATTTAGATCTTTTACTCTGAGATTATTTGTCTTTGTCTCTGTAGCACTAGCTCTGGTTTATGTGAATGTACTTCTAAGGTATTAGAAAAGATTACAATATCATCCATATAGGCATGCTGGGTATCCCCTAAAAGTCTCCAAACACTATATTGTAATTGGGGCGCAATGTAAGCCGGAGGCATACGTAAAAATTGATAATGTCCCCTGAGTGTGCTGAAAACGGTGTATGAGGTACAATCACTTAGGTAATGGTATCTGGTAAAAGCTTTTAAGTAAGTCCAAGCTGGTGAAAAATTTATTCTAACCTAACAGAGATAAGATGTCGTCGGTATCATGGCACTGGAAACTATCGGGAGTCGTTTCCTTGTTTAAGCGACAGAAATCTACGCAGATTACGCAAGTCCGATCTTTTATGGCATGACGTTTGAGGGAAAATTATATGGGCTTATTTGATTTCCTAATGACTCCTATTACTAACATTTTTCAACTTAGTCATTTATCTCTATTTTGAAATTTCAGTGAGAGTCTATACGAAGGTACGTATATAGCTTTATGTTTGTCCTTAGACCGTATTTTTGTGTTAAATTACATCCGTTTTTTCCCCAGAGATCCACCGCTAGTGGAGGAGGAACAAACTTCCCTCGGTATTCAGATAAAAAGATAAAAAAAAAAATTTTGCTGAATCAACCTCTGCTTGAATGACTTTACGGATATTACTTTAGATAGAGTATGAGAGATTCCATCTACGATCTGGTTTGGGCGGTATTAATTTTAGCAACAATAAAAAATGCGATATTTATAACTTCCGTATCCACGATATGTAACGTTTGTGGATCACTAGATTTAACTTGTTGCTGCTAGTCAACCGTGTCTAGGGCTTTGTTCGCGGGAAATCGTTATATTTCAGAGTGTCGGGAAGGATTAAACAAATTTCATTTCCCAGCAAGGTCTTTTTTACACGCACTAAGACATTCGAGGGTGCATGCTTCTCGAGATTTTGCGTGCAAACTGCGACTGCGG
The DNA here is from genome assembly GCF_015104395.2 of Macrobrachium nipponense. Taxonomy (NCBI): domain Eukaryota; kingdom Metazoa; phylum Arthropoda; class Malacostraca; order Decapoda; family Palaemonidae; genus Macrobrachium; species Macrobrachium nipponense. Next base: position 66,946,118 of record NC_087209.1, read on the forward strand.
TTGTGGGAGAATTCTGTTGGGTCATTTGAACAATGTTACGATTTATGAGACAAATGTATAGTTCCTCATATATAAGTTATTATTTGATTAACTGTCTCTTTTTGTTCAAACGGATTTTAATATGTTTGAAGGTTTATAGAATTTTCCTTTGATAAACACGCCTTATTTTGCAGGAGGTACTATAATATTTTGTATACCCCTAGATGGATCTTACAATTACACTAGATACAGATCAATGTTTTTTTTTTTTTATAACTATAAGAGGTATCTGTAAGCGCTCGCTTATCCGGACTTCTCATTAGGGAAGTTCGAACAACAGACGGTGAGTCCGTAAATACAGGATATTACGTGTACTAAAGTTATAAAACAAGATATTCTAATTTTTACGGCGCGTACAGTTGGGCTTAATCCACCACTACTTATAATAACTTATGTATTAAAAAGAAACGAGAACCTGCTCTGATTACTTGATACGGTCCGTGTGCTGCATAAGGAAATTCCTTTTAATTCAAAAGGTATTTGGCATGTATGATCCAACATCGCTTTTCCCCACTCGCTAGAGTCGCTTATTGTGTGGAATTTGCTTTTGCTTTGAAAACTCGGCAGATTTAACTAACCTTGACCGCTTGACTAGGTGACACAGTAACCGAGTTTGCTTGTTTGATTCTGAAAGGGCTACTGTTTCTAATTTCTTTTTTGTAACTAATTAGGATCCTTCTCTTTATTACCATCGGCAACGTATTGTGTGCTTTTAGCATTATGTTGCTGGTTACGTATAAAGCAATGAATGACGAACTATTAGGAACTGAGCGATTACTATTAAGACAAGTTATCTCTACTGCATTCAATATTAACTGTTTGTACTTCATTCTTTGCTAAAATTTGAATAGTGAGGGATCCTGGTCAGCGCATTTAGCCTGATGAAAGTTTTTACAGACATGTTATTCCTTGCAATCCAGCATATTTTTAAAGTTAAGTTGAGTCATTGAGGTTCGATATTTTATAACTCAAAAAACTCAAGGCTAAAACTGAGATCGGACTTTGCAAAGGAGCATTTATTGTCATAACCCGAAATAGTGTTACCTCTAATTTATCTAGATTTGTACGGGTGTTCCACTTGTTTTTTGTGTGTTTTCTAATCACTACGGTGCTTAACGACCCTATCCATGCATCTGTATAAATACAGACGTCCACTGCGTAAACGCATATTCACTGTTTAATATGATTTGTTAAGTAAGGGATTGGAATTAATAACACCCAAAATGATAAAATTAACATAGTATATGATTATGATATTTCAGTAGAACTTCTGGAAACAGACACTCAAAGATAAAAACTCGCAGTAGCGAAATCTCAATGATGTGTAGATAATTTCGTAAAAAAGAAAAATAAGATTAAGAATGTCTCGTAACTTCAGCCACAGGATAACGAAATTCGACCCTGTAAAGGAAAACACTCAAAAGACTCCAAATGAATAAAAAATTGTACTTAGCTTGCTTTTGTGGGAAGTCACGGTGTTACCGATAACGACACACGGCCTTGGTCCTCCTTCTCTATTTAGCGGATGACCTGGTTTTTTTTTTGCTTGAGTTTCCCCGTGCGCGTTGTTGGGATGATTCGAGCCCTTGAAAATCCAATGCTGCAGACGCGTTTCGGTTTGTTTCTTGAAGTGCCGGAAACGCTCATAACGATGTTTTCTTGAATGATTCTAATGAGAGACGAAGCTTGCGTTGCCGTAGGAAAAGGACACGTCGGTTTTGTTTCTTGAAGTTATTAACTAAACGATGATACTAGGTTGCTTGAAGAATCTGCTGCTTTCGTCGTCGTTGACTTCATGATTTATTATTCTGGTTTTTCTTCGTAGGACGTTGTAGAGTTCTTCTGGACCTCTGCCACCACTTTTAGGCTGTTGCCTTGTATAATAAGGCGCCCTATGAGGTAATGTTAGACTTGCGATAATCTTACGCTAAGTCGGTTGGTATTGCACTTCCATCTTCATGGGAGTGTCTTGGGGTTTGTAGATCACTTACGAAGTCGGTATTATCTTCTTGGTTATTACGGCGATGTGTTAAACTCATGATGATTCGATGATGAGGTTGAGGATCTAGTAGAAACCACCGAAGTACAAAAATACTTATATTCTCTGAATTTACATGGTGAAGATCAAGTAGGATTGTACAAGTCTTCTAATAACGATAGCTTGATCGCTTCTGCCAATGATGATGGCTAATTCTATTCTCTCTACATGATAAAGCTTCTAATGACGATAGCTAACTCTGTTCTGCTCGTCTACCATCTCTGTTACAAGTTATGAAGAAAGCAGATAGTAGCTCGAACATATGAACATACAATCAGATGACATAGTTACATACGAACACACAATCAAATGAGACACGCTACAGATCACGTAGGCCGTTTGAATTATAGGTCGCGGTAGTTGTCTCAAGCAGGGAGCTTGGACTAGAGTTTATAAACAAATGAATGACTACAGGTACGGCATGTTATCTTAGCCTACTTTTTATTGTATACGTCATCTTTAGCGTCTCTAGTCTGATCACATTCCTGCAAGCAATCTGGTTGACTCTTTAGTTTTAGTCTTTTATATATATGGACTAACATTCCATATTTTTATTATGTAAACACTGACATATAGAAAAAAAACTTATACGCGCATAACAACGAAGAAAAAAAATACGTACAAAAAACAACAGGGGAAACTGGGAAACAAAACCAAACGATATATACAAAGGCTACCAAACACACACATGGAAACATTAAACATGAAAAAAAAATCGAACGAAAATGAAAAGACAAATCTATTGTGCATAGAATTGAAATAGAACTCTAGATAAACTGGACATTTATTAACCTTGTAGAGCTTTATAACACGAAATGACATTCCAACTCGTTTTTTTTCTCAACATCACAATCTTCTGGTATTTTTCATTACTTTCTCCCTTTCCTATTTACCCCTTACTCTCCATTTTTCTTCATTTCCTATTATTTTCAACCTTCCTTTAAAGTCGGCGTTTACAATAAAGCATTTTATAGAACTAGATACTATTTCTCTCTTTCCTATTTACCCATTAATCTCAATTCTTCTTCATTTCTTATTATTTTGCCCCTTCCTTTCACGTCGACATTTACAATAAAGCATTTTATAGAACTAAACCAATCATCCTTATTAAGAAAAAAAAAAACTCCCATAAAAATTCTCCCTTTCCTACCAGGTCTGCTGTCTGTTTTCATCACATACTGAAAAAAAACTTAGTAATAAGATGGCATACGTTTTATATATATATATATATATATATATATATATATATATATATATATATATATAAGATGTGTGTGTGTGTGTGTGTGTGTGTGTGTGTTTTTTTTTTTTAACAGAACCCAGGATAGATCATAACTCCTTGAAGATGTACCTGTGTGTGGCTGGTGTTTTCAGCGCGCACACACTCCATTCATTCATACATACATACATACATACATACATACATACATACATACATACATACACAAGTATAGCAGGGCTATTATAAAAACAACGAATAAAAATAATGTGCAGACAACATACCCAAATATGGAAGAAATTTCGCTCTAGAAAATGAATGGGAATAATATTCGCAAACGATGTCTTGTCGTTCGTCGTATCGGTGGCTATTTTCCGGTCCATCGCCGAAATTAGTGGCCTCGATTTTTTTATGCTCGCATCCCGTGAAATTGGTAGTTGGATCTGGCCAACGTACTTAAATGCGATTTCTCCGATGCCACGAGAAATAGAGAGCTTTTCATTACGGAGTAGAAATGGGGTTTGGGGGGATTTGGGAATCTGGAGAAGTAAGATATCAGATTCACATTATATAAAGATATACATATATGTGTGTGTGTGTGTGTGTGTATGCGTATGTATGTATATATGAACATACTTACAAAATGAGGCCAATCTGAGGAACGCAACGTAAACACAAATTATATCATTTATGTAGTGAACATAATGAATATTCACTCGATAGTTCTGAGGAACGCCGAATAAATCAAAATCACCTTCAACTAGGTGATATCAATTAAAGATTATATCACTCTTATACCGTAACTGTGTATTGCTAACCGTGTGGAATTTATCAGCCTTATATTGCATTTGTATATTGTGCAAATACAATTTCTATTATATGTGATCAGCCAGTAAATCCTCGCTTGTAACCAAAAACGTCAAGTAGCTATTTGTACCTGAATTTATTGTATTGTTGTAAGTACTCATATTGTGCGCGTCATTAAATTTCCAACGTGCAATGTATAAATGAAGGCGATTTTTTCGAATGCATGCAAATACAACGTTGTTTCTGAATGTGATATAACAGATGCAGTGAACGCTATTAAGGATAACTGTCTGCAAGGAACTACAGACGCGAAGAGATGGATTATAAACAAAAGACACGACCGCAAAAAGGTCAGAGTAGGTGTTTTGAGGCCTTCTGGTACCTTAGAAGGAATGAAAGAGAATTCCCTCGGGAAAAGGGTGCAAGACGCGGATACTTGGAGTGGGATGATAATGGACTTAGAGAGGGCTCGAGACTGTTCAGCAGCTAATAGAGTGAAGGGGCCACCGATAATCAGGTAACTCCATTGAATTAAACATTGAATTTAGGCCAAGGGTTTGATAGGTGTAATAGGAATTAAAACCTGAAAGCAGTTGTACTGTGAATCAATTGTTAAGAGAGGGTGGAAAGTAAGATGGAAGAAAGAGAATATGAAAGGAGGTACATTAAAAGATACAACAGGGTTGAGCTAGCAGCCGAAGGTACGCTGCAAAGAACCTCAAGTAATGCCTAAAATGCACCGCACGAGGTGCACTGGCGGAACTAACCCCCTACAGAGGATGATCAAGGAACGAATAGAAAGACAGGAGTTCCGTAATATCTGTAAAAAAAAATAAAGTCGGCGTACTCTTGTGAGGCTACACAACTTTTCTTGTAAATATTTCTTCCAGGGGGAATTTATCAACAGATTAAATGAAATAGATAGATTAGTTTTTTATCTAGGCAGAAGACCAAGCCCTGGGATTTTTGAGGTCATTCATTGCTGAAAGGAAATCAGAGAGTAAGAGAAGTTTAAAATGTGTTGCAGGAAGAAAACCTCGGAGTTGCACTATAAAAAATTGTTAGAAGAAGGAAGACAGCGTATGAATGGAGGTACAATAAAAGGATTGAAAGGGGTTGCAGCTTGGGGCAGAGGGGACGCTGCAAAGAACCTTAATCACGCCACCGCCACCCCCCCCCCCCCCCCCCCCCCCCCCCCCCCCCCCCCCCACCCCCCCCCCCCCCCCCACCCGCCCTACGAGAGTGTAAATGAGATAAGAGTTTTCTATTTTTCAAAAACATCCACTCTTATAGAAGACAGCTTTCTAATGGAAAAATAATGACGTCGATTTAAACATAATTTCTGACAATGAAATCTCCTATAGTTTGCCATAATCATCAGACTGGGCAGGCCTGGAGGCCTCAAATAAAAAAAAAGTTAATTAACGACACTTTCCCTGCCAATTACAATTACCCTGTGTCCGCCTTCATCAAGAGGTGTCATACTGTCACTGCAATTAAAGGCCTAATTGGCAAACCTCGTGTAACGCATAATACTGGTGGAGGTGTAACTCTTACTCCAAGGAAAATTTAGCTTGTCAAGTTATGCATTTTTTGGTGGACTTTGAATAGTAAAGCGATTATTATTATTATTAAAAGAATGGAAACATCAGTGGAATTTATATTATAAGAGGTCTTTTCAATTCTTCGTATTCTCTTTTATTCAGGCCTGATAATAGAATATAAAAAGAATTGAAAGCACCTTGTTTAAAATCATACCACTGATGCTAGCATTCTTTTCAACAGAATATGCTTGAAAGAGGGTCTATTCCTCGCACATAATAATAATAATAATAAAATAATAATAATAATAATAATAATAATAATAATAATAATAATAATAATAATATTAAAAGCAATGGCTACTTCAGCGCGTTACACTTGTAGAGATTCTTCTCTATTTTGCGAATAGCGGCTTCTTCGGCGCTACTTAAACAGGCTAGTAGAGCGCCTAAAGAGGTCATGGTAAAATACAGGGTCAAAATAGGTGTATATATTTGAATTTTACAGATAAACTATGATACCATAGTCATCAAAGTCATTAACGATTTTCTCTCTCTCTCTGTAACAATGTTACAGCGCCGCTTAGGAGGTCCAGGCGGCTGCAGGATATGCTGCAACGCAACCATCGGCTCGAAGAAAGTGGGGCTTGAGACCTGGCTCAGGCAACATATGAAAACAAGACTCACCGCCACCAGCCAATAGGAGACAAGCATGGGCCAGACCCCCTGCTGTCTACACAGATATAACGAGGACGGACACAGCACCAAGATGTGTTCAACAACAACAACAGCACCAAGATCAGTCCACCCTCAGCTTCCCAGCCAGAGGATGTCTGGCAGCTCCAGACGAAGCTCGCTTTAAGAAAGAGAGAGAGAGAGAAAATCTTTAATGACTTTGATGACTATGGTATCATAGTTTAACTGTAAAATTCAAATATATACACCCTAATTTTTGACCCTGTATTTTACCATGACCTCTATAGGCGCTCTACTAGCCTGTTTAAGTAGCACCGAAAAAGCCGCTATTCGCAAAATAGAGAAGAATCTCTACAAGTGTAACGCTGCTGAAGTAGCCATTCTTTTAATAAAGTAATGCTTGAGAGAGGGTCTGCTTCCTAAGTACAATAATAATAATAGTAATAATAATATTATTATTATTATTATTATTATTATTATTATTATTATTATTATTATTATTATTAGCAACATGTGTATACAGAAATTATGTATGAAAATTAGTAAAGTAACTAAGTCTACGGTCATAACCAGCTCGTTTCACGGGTAGAACCAGCTCCCCTTTCATGAAATCCCTTCTCACTCCCACCCCCTTCGGACGAGAGGGAGGGGAAGTAGGATGAAACCCATTAAAAACCATCTTAGTGGTCCCCACTATAACCCTGCCAAGTTTCATGCCCATCGGACCAGCTGTTTGGCCGTGATTAAATAACAGACGGGCGGACAGACATTACACCCATTATGTAAGATTATTATCATTCATATATTTATGGGCAAGGGGTTTTCGGAAAATCGGTGAGTACTGACGTTGCAGAAACCCAATTCTACCTGACATAATGCAGCACACGCAAACCCTAATTACCAGGAATTTTCCCTCCCTAATTCCTGCCATCAATTACAGTACTCTTGCCTCCCATGACCCGCAAGTGCTCTCACCCCTTATATAATGACTATCGTTTATTTTGCTCCTCCCATATTCATATAAGAATTAAGCCTATGATCGTATTAACGGGCAGCGTAGAAGCTTGCCACAAAATGGAATTACTAATGTAATATGAAATGAGAAAATAAAAAATACGGGAAAAAATACTTCAAAAGCAATATAAATAACAAAAACAAACCAGATTTCCGAGAGAGAGAGAGAGAGAGAGAGAGAGAGAGAGAGAGAGAGATTAAATCTGACAATTTGCCTACTCATAGTATATTAAGTAAATGGAGACGTCCAGAGTGACTTTACAGTATGACTGAACACCCGCCCACTGAGGCTGATTATGGCGGGCTAACGTTCCCAACTCTGGAACATATTATGACGGCAAATGATGCAAGAAGATACCAAACTCTACTTATTTCCCCTCTTTTTAATGAAGTTCTGATGACGCAATACTGCTTACTCATAATAATCTCATATGCATCTCACCTCTTCCAACAACTTTAGGTTAACTATGTCCTGAGGGTATACATGTATCGGTTCATTATGCATGCGATTTTTATAGCCCATAAAATTACCTCGCCCGATCTTTCCTTTTGGGTTCTTACAAGTCTTTTTATTTCATACCAAGTCCCTGTTTCTGCTGACCAATGAACAACAACATTGTTTGGAAGGCTGAATTTCTAGTCACTGGCCCCTGTGGGCTTGATCCATATGGATAAGTTCATGTTGAATAATATAATAAATAATAAAATAATAATAATAATAATAATACCCTAAATAATAATAACATATATATAGATATATATATATAAAGATATATTATATATATATATATATTATATTATTATATCTTCGAACATGAACCTTAATCCATGTGACAGGGGCCCTGTCAACCCAAAGATCAATCTCACCCCAAACTAGATACTATATAATATTAAACAATAAATATATTATATATATATAATTGTATATTATATATATCATAATAATAATAATAACATATATATATATATATATATATATATATATATATATATATATATATTATATATATATATTATTATTATTATCATTCAGAACATGAACCTTATCCATGTGGAACAAGCCCACAGGGGTCACTGGCTAGAAATTCAATCTTCCAAAGAATATATACTATATATATACATACATATATCTATATATATATATATATATATATATATATATGTATATATATATATATATTATATGTATATGTTATATATGTATTGTATATATTATATTATATATACATTATATATATTATATATATATATATATATATATATATATATAATATAATATACGTAACCAGAAATCACATAGCATTTTTCGTGAACATGAATATGGGGGCGTGGGGGGGCGGGGTGGAATCCCGGAATAAAAGGTGACAAGGGGAGACAAAAGCGCAGCCCCCAAGGATAGGCAAGGAGGAGGATGAGGAGGGGGAGGAGGAGGAGGAGGAAATGACGCAGAGAATGAGGAAGCTCCTCAGTGTTGATGTTGGACTTCGCGACGCCATTTACATTTTATTGATCATTTATCATCCAGGGTGCGTCGGCGGCGACGGTGAAGGCCGGCCGGGGGGGGGGTGGAGGTGGGGGAAGGGCGGCTTGAGGTTTTGGGTATAAGCAGGTAGTGGCATAAGCAGACAGTCGACGGCCAGACATACAGACATTTGGACAGAAATGTATAATGTGAACGTCTTCTGAGACGGAGACAGAGGAACGAAGAGTCAAGAGAAAGAAAAGCAAGAAATGATTTGTAAACTAACACCAGGAGAGGTAGAACGAAAGATCAACCGAATGGAAAGATAAAGTGGCAGTCACAGACAAGACAGGAGAAAGGGACAACATAAAGAATATTGCAAGAAATAACAAAACCGCTAAAGAAGGAAATGGAAGAGAAATACAAAAAACTAACAAGAAAACAGACACAGAGAAAAAGGAAAGCACTGGAACACGTAGGAGAGCTTTATAAAGAAGCTGACAGAAATACGGAGAGATTTTTTTGGAAACTGAGAGAGGAAAGTGACCGGAAATGAAGATAAACATAAAGCGACTGACAGGGGGATGGATTGAGAGACTGGAAGAAAGAGAGATAGGGGAATAAAAGGTATTCTTTGAAATCTTTATATACATAGAATGAGAGGCAGAGAAACAGAAAAGAAACATGTAAGGTTAAAAAAAAACTGCGAAAGAGAGAGAGAGAGAGAGAGAGAGAGAGAGAGAGAGAGAGAGAGAGAGATCTAGCGTGCGAAAATAAAGATTGTACAAAACACAAGGAAAAACAGAATGCAAAATACAATGTGAAAAAGGTGCAGCAGAGAAAAGCGAAGGTGATCGCAATGAAGTGTTGCAGACGCTAAAACTCAAATGGAAAAAAGAAAAACTTAAGTAACTACAACGGAAGAATATAATGACACAAAACACTTAAAAAGTGAGTGCAAGTATAAGAAAGAAGGGAACTAAAGTGCAATTAAAACAAGGTAACACAGAACAAGAGAAAGAGAGGAAAGAACGGGAACCATAAAACTGAAGAAAAGATCTTGTAAAGAGGGAATGGTAAAACACAAATAAAAGAAAACGACGACGAAAAATAGCAAAAGATAACACAAATCACACAGAGAAAACAGGAGCAAAATAAAATCATAAGGGTAACGACAACAAAACAAACATTAAAAAGAAACACAAAACGGCACAAGTAGAACGCAGTACAAAAAATGTTAAGCAAGCGCGCTCAAAAAGTAGAAGGCAGAGCAAATGGAAAAAGCAAAACAAACACAATCCAAAGAAAAACGCAAAACACACACAGAGAGCGGGAGGAAAGAAGCCGAAAGAATAAAAGTAGCTGTATCGGGCAAGCGATGGAAAAACGACAGCCTCCGCTAATACATTAATTTCACGCGCCAGGAGCTTCTCATAATTAAAGTCTCGGGCACCCAACATCACAAGGATAAGCTTTGACAGTAACTCAAGAAACTGTAAAAGAAAAAAAAAAACTAAAAAAAAAGCAAAATTGGGCATCATAAAAAATAATTTTTTTTTCCGGAAAGTTAATTTCTCGTCTCACGTTCTTTCGCATTTTGACATTTTCCGTTCCTTCTAATTCTCTCCAGTTTGGTAACTTTCCGTTAAGCTATTTTCAGTGCCAATTATCTTTCATTCTTGTGTCACTTCTGGGCTTTTTCTATGTCTTCCTCACACCTGAGGACATCAAGCGAAGGAGCAAAGAATTACATACGGAAAAGGGTTCATCTTCTTAATAATAATAATAATAATAATAATAATAATAATAATAAATAATAATAATAATAATAATAATATACCCTGCCAGTTCTCATATTTACAGTTCATTACCTCTAAGCTTTAAATTTCTACGCAGTCACTCTTTGCTTTTACATCAAACCATGAACGACACAACGACGCTCTAAACTAAACTTGTACTTATTTACACCCTGAATGCCGAAAGGAATTCGAGCAATAGTTCGCCACATCACCCACCTAACACAAGAAGTTTACTAGTAGTTAATTTAACCGAATTCTGAGTAACCTTTAAACCCACTAAAACAAGAAACTAACACTAAGAAATGTTATAGATTACGAAGAGCCAAGATAACAGCTGAAAATTTATGACAAAAATACTTAATATTTAATCATGACTGGTTCGCCTTCTATGTATTATATTACTCTTATAAAAAGAGATAAAATGTTTGAAGAACACATTTTAGCCTGAAAATATATCTTACTGAAGTAGTTTTGACTACTACTGCCACTGCTTTATAAAAGAAAAAAAAACTGTCGCTGATAATTACAGATTTTAAACACATTGATTCAAATAACTTGCACCCAGTCTCAAGGAATCAAAATAGAAAACACCACGTAACTAAGTCTACGAGAAAGCATGAAAACAAGAAAGGTACAACTTGCCAGACAAACTCTTTACACAGAAATGACCAGTCCTCATTGTAGCCTTCCTGCCAGGCTTCTAAAGTCTATTCCTTCTTCTATTTTAACTACTTTCCATAATCCTCTATCTATTTAGACCATTATATTCCATTCACTTCTATTGTCTCCATCTGGCTTCGACTTCGAAGGGAGTTGCCAGCCCCATCGGCCTCTGCATTAAAAAAAGAATGAGTTCTTTGCCTTCAAGTATCCTTTACTGTCATCCAAGTGATAATTCGATACACCATTATTCAATCAATAATAGATTTGATCATATGTGATTCATTCCGTAAGGATAATTATCTCTCTCAATAACTTCAGGAAGTATTGGGACATCAAGGCGCAATTGCTTTCCTAAAGGAGCGTCACAAAACCAAGAGTTCTGGCATATCTTTTGGCATCGTGAGTCAGACTTTGCTGAACTAAGTTTCCAATATTCGTTGCAAACTGAAATGACACATAATCGCATACGTGTGGCACCGCGTTAGCGAGCATGCGTGACAGGTTTTCCCACCAATTAAGATTAAATATTGGTTACTAGGGGAAAACTCTGGCCACAAAGTACTTACAAATACAGAAAACGTGAAATACCACCCAAAAGCAAACTGAGGCGGATTACGCATCGCAGAACTATTATTACCATCGCCACGATAAACTACGTACTGTAATGTATACGACCACTATTACATCCATTACTGGAGGAGTAATCATCTAATGGAGACGACATAATCACCACCATGACAAAACACAACCAGTGGACGGCTCAAGTAAAACGTTCAATGTTCTTTAAACCGAACCATTAATCTTCTAACACAGAATCTCAGTTAATACGTTCGTCGTGTCTGCTATTCTTTAGTCTTAGTCTCTTTGACGGGAGACTATCTAATTATGCATTCAAGTATAGTATGGGGAACCTTTTAATAACGAGCCATTCACAACTCTGTAATGCCAGTCTGATCACGACTCATTTACATACATATACAGTTTAACTCACGGCCCCTCGGCTCCTGACTGCACCCACTTTCATTCCTTTTACTGTACCTCTTTTCATATTATCTTTCTTCCATCTAGCAATCTGCCCTCTCCAAACAGTTATCTTATAGTGCAACTGCGATGTTTTCCTCCTGTTACACATTTCAAACCTTTCTACAGTCAATTTCCCTTCCAGCACTGAATGACCTCATAGGTGCCACTGCTTGGCCTTTGGCCTAACCTCTATATTCCATTCCATTCCATTCCATTCCAACATTTCCCCCGTTCCAATTTTCCTTCCTTCTTCGCTTCAGCAGGGATCGGTCGAGTTAAAAATATGTAATGGTAATTGCTGTATAGCAAAGAAAGATAAAGGAAAGGAAAACGCATCTTCGAGAAATTCTGCAGCAAGGAGGCATTCGCACATGTGTTGGAGTGCTGTTTCTCTTGATGGTTCTAAAATCGACAGGAGTTTTGTGGAAGTTGACAGGCGCCGAAGTGTCGTGAGAAACGCAGCGACCTCTGATGCAATACTTCGTCGAAAAACTTCTAAATCGGTCCGGTAATCTCGGGAGCCTGTGACGTTCGCCGTAGGCCCCGCCCCCAGAATGCTGTATAAATACGACAGGCAAAGTAGGAGAAGGCAGATCATCAGTAAGAGCCACCGATCAGATTATCAGTGAGGGATCAGCAGCAAAGATCGTCAGAGAGAGATAAGAGAAGAAGGAACCAACGAAGGATCAGAGGAAAAGTCGCTCGAGAGTAGGTTGAATTCTGGTCAAGTCGTCTTCAGGAGTGGACGACCGAGTTATTTCGACGCTGAGCAAGACTTCAGAGAAGAATCGTTCTGCTAGAGGTTTTGGGGAGTTCCTGCCCTTCAAGTATCAAGAGTAGACAGTATTTTCTGCAATACAGAGGCAAGAAGTCGTCTACAATTAGATTTCTCCTTTTGTGAAGCCATCGCTTCGAGTTGCAAAACTG